>NC_090858.1:4890208-5200416 GCF_024217435.2 Syngnathus scovelli
TTTTGTTGTGCAATTAACCATTTATTTATTCTCTTTTTTTTTTTAACCTCGTGTAGTGTACCTACACATATTGTCATATGAAGCAGTTAACCAAAAGTCTGATTTTTATGTTTTAATTGGCGAATATAAAAACAAGGAATAAGACGCCAGACAAGTTTTAAGATAAATGTTTATTAAAAATAATAATATTAAAAGCAAATTTCAAACCAGCAATCTAATGTGAAATTGCAGTAGATATCAGGTTATTTAAAAACGACTATAAGTGTTATACTACAATACAAGTGTTTACCAGCTCAGTGGCCTAAGAGGAGAGTGTCCGCCCTGAGATTGGGAGGTGGTGGGTTCAAACCCCTGCCGAGTCATACCAGTGACTATAACAATGGTACCCATTTCTTCCCTGCTTGGCACTCAGAGTAAGGGGTTGAAATGGGGCCCCCCCCTGCTGCTCACGATCATTGGGACTTTTGGCACTCAGTGTAAGGCAGGGGTGTCCAAGTCCAGTCCTCGAGGGCCGCATTCCTACATGTTTTCCAAGTTTCCCTCGTTGAACACACCTGATTCAAATGATCAGTTCATCCTCACGTTCTGCAGGAGCCTGATCATTGAATCAGGCTCCTGCAGAACGAGGGAAACTTGGAAAACATGGAGGAATGCGGCCCTCGAGGACTGGACTTGGACACCCCTGCCTTACACTAAAACCTTTTTTCAAAAACTGTCACTTTCATTTACAAAAGAAATACAATTTAAAGAATATTTAATACTTATTTGTATTCAATTATTCGACTCTCCATACATATATAGGAATAGAACTTTACGTCTTTTGTTGTAATATAACTCATTTTAATATAGAAGCTGGTGTAACACTTAACAGATTTTTGTTGGTGGTGTGCCTCGAGATTTTTTTCCAATGAAAAGGTGTGCCGTGAATGAAAAAAGGTTGGGAAACACTGGGTTAGACAAATGATTCATGTTTTTAATCATGAAATACTGCTGGTCATTATATGTCGCCAGCATCGATAGTTGAACAAAGACACATTATTTTTGGTAAATAAATCATTCTCAGAGCAATTAAATGAAACTGGATAATTTCCCGTGGCACATCTGATGATAATCTCTCAATAGGCATTCACACAAGCCTCAGTCATCATTAGATTTTATCATTTAGAACAGGGGGCGGGAACCTTTTTGACAAAGAGAGCCATAAAAGCAAAATATTTGTTTCAGTGAGAGCCATATATTTTAAAAATAAATTCAACTAAATGTCAGTATAATAAGCCTCTGAATTTATTTTTTTAAATAATGTTATAATACTCACCATTAATGCAACTTCTGCTGCTGCATGGATTTGCTGTCAGTGGCTTACATGGTTATGTTCAAAATGTGTGCGCAATATTATATGGATTGAAACATATTTAAAATGCACACATATTTAAAATACACAAACAAACAATGCTTATATATATATATATATATATATATATATATATATATATATATATATATATATATATATATATATATATATATATGCTTATATACACACACACGCTTGACGGATAGGTGGGAAGGCACTCCAAAAACGAATACGAGAACATGTGTTTCAAAATTATAGTTTATTTCCACAGTGATAGAACCAGTAGAGTTCGTATTACCCGTTTACAGTAAGTCCGTGTGAAAGCACTGAAAAGACAGACACGCATACGTATGACCTCTCACCGGATGCCAAACCTTCTAATTAACATTTTAAATATTGTTAAAGTGCATTGGGTTAGTCATTTTTCACAATATTGCACGGCCAGCGTCCACATGCATGTCAGTATGTAATGCTAGATTATGGCCTATGGTTTTGTTTATTGGTTAATTGTCGTGACTTGACAATGAGCATATCTACAAATTGAACAGCAGAAGCGAGACCCCATATGGACAAAGTTATAAGTATTATTTGTGTTTTCACTCAGAGACAACACTTAATCGCCAAGCTGTCAGTATTAAACCTTGTCAGTCATTCGTTAATGAAAAAAAAATGTTAACTTTTTTTTTTTTTTTTACTATTACTGCTGTAACATTACTTGGAGAGAAAAAAAATTAAAGGTGGCCTTTAGTGTAAAACTGGTCCAAGTAATACCTGTCAGAACTGAGATGCAATTTCACAAGATTTTTACACAATTTGTGGCTCTTAAATAAATTAAATAAATCAGAATTAAATAGCAGTGACTTCTGCAGCCAATTTGAGGTCAAAGCAGAGCTCAAAAAGTGCAAGTATGCTTCAATGCCTGCCAATTGCGGGTTAGGTAAGACGACATAACTCGGCGTTAACTACACCGATGCCGTCGCAAACCATCACACGACAACCCGCTTTCCTCTGATGCTTTTCCTCCTTGTGCAAAACGCCGCTAACACAACTAACAAAAAACAGTCCAAAACAAGTTAGCCAATCTCGGCCCTCGCGCCAGCGTGAGAATTGATCGACAGTATTTTCAGGCTTTGTGCTTTCGGCGGGAGCCAGACTGATTGGCCGCACTTTTAAACTTAGCGAGGGGATTGATTTGGAGATTAGGGCTTTAGAGCGGCACGCGGTGGGGAGAAGGACGCCGTTGGCCTTGCTTGGTGCCGTGCGCCGTGTTTGCCTTCCCGCCCTGTGGGCAGACGCAGCTTTGACACACACAAACATGCCGCATTGATTTCTGGGTTGGCATTAGCGAGCGATGAGTGACAAGGCCAAGTGGGGTGAAGTGGGGTGTGCGGGGGAGGTCGATACCCCCTCTTGGAGCACGTCGCATCCAAACAAACATATTCCACCTCATGTGCAAACATATTACCCCGCCTCACCCCCTCTGTAATCCAAACACCTTCACGGGCTGCGTTTGAAGTTTGCTCTCTAGCTCTCCCATTGCGTCACCCTCCATTTTTATTTATTTTGGGCGTTTTGTGCTGGATTTGTTTGTTCGGTTTGGAATACAGTTGAAACATCCAGCGGCTATTTGAACATAAATCCTCCCATTCGGTTGGTTACTTTCAATGGAACCTGAATATTGGAGGAAAAGTAGCCCAAAAAAAGTCACTGATGGTGTAGAGCAGTTCAAGGTCTCTGCGCCTTTAAAAGTGAATTAAAACAAAAATTAAAAGTAAATTATGTTCCAAGTCAATAAATGACTGAATGGCTTAGCACCAGAATGAGAATTACTCAAATGAAATGAGCTGCCAACACAACTAAAGTTAGCCCAAATTAAAAATGTTTTTAAATGATACATGATCCTATTATGGCCTTTTAGAGCATTTGTGTAATAATGTTCTTGTGCTGTAGGTTCTTTTAGTAATTTCAGTAAACTTATTTTTATTTCACTGCTTTGCTGCTACGTGTTTAGATTATTCATTTTTATGAATAAAGCTGCCTTGATTGAGTTCGATTTCAGAGGTTCCGCTCTTATGTCTGTTGGGGTCTTGTGTGCGTGTGCTTGTGTGTTCCCTTTCACGTCCGTTCTAGTTGTGTCACAGGGCCCGTGCATGTGTGTATGTGTCTATGTGTGTGTGTGTGTCTATGTGGAGGGGATGCAGCCGAGTGGTCCCTGCCGGAGGCGTACAGAGGCGAGCGGTCACGCGGCCCCGACAGTGAAGAGAGCAGAGTCCCTGTCAGTGGCTCTTCTTAACACACCACTGATCGCCATGCGGGAACGTGCGAGGGAGCGTTTGACAGTAAAAAAAAAAAAAAGTGTGGGGAGGAGATAAACAGAATTCAATTAAAAAAAAAAAAGTGCCAGATTCTAGTCGACAGATGGAGGCGAGAGCCAAGCACCTTAATGAAGTCCTGTTAGCTGATATTTGCATGATTACAAATTAGTCATTTGTCGTCTGGCGAAACAACTTGGGATGGGCGAATGACAACACTAGGTGTCGGTACCGACCTTATTTAAAGGTATCGGGTACTCGTGGTGGATGCTGGTACCCAACCAAAGATACTAAAGGCAAAAAAATAAATCTGACAAGTCCTCCTCACCACTGGGTGGCGCTACACTGTGGCAGTTTGACAGAAATTCATTGTTTCATATAAAATTACATCAAAACTACAACAGGTGTCGGATTGGTGAGCGGTACTCGTACAGGAAAAAAAAGTGGCATGGATAATCCCGAGTAACAAACCATAATATTAGGCACACAGTGACGGAAACACTTTGTCTTCACCGGTAAGACACTATAGCACAGTAGTCTTGACACTTTTTTTTTTTTTTGCTTTTCACTATGACTACAACATTAAAATAGATATGTTGATCATTACTATTAATTTATTGATTTTGAGCTCAAACGGCTTTCCACTGACATTTGCGCCGTGCGATTGACTGGCAGCCAGTCCGGGGTGTCAGCTGGGATTGACTCCAGCGCACCCGCTTCCCTAATGAGGACAAGGGCTATACAATACGGATGGATGGACGGATGTCTTTGTAAAGCAGAGCGGGTCTCGTATTGGATCTCATTAGTGACTTTATAGTGCTGCTTTCTTCTACTGGGCACACACACGGCGGTGCAGAGTAGCCACACATGAGTTCTTTTTGCAAGACAGCTTTGTCTCCCACACCTAATCCACCTTTTGTGCCATGACTCACTTTGTCCAGCACAACTTGTTTTTAGCCTCCACGCTCGACCTCCCGCGGCCCTTCAGCTACACTGTAAAGGTCGCGTCTGTGCCACCTTGAAAACGGCCAGCCGCCGCGGGACGGAGGGCGCGGTCGAGCGAGGGCAAGCAATATTGTGTCGTTGTGAATCGAGCAACTAAGTTAAAGAGCAGAAGGGGGCTTTTGTGAGTGGCACCTACTAAACCAGAAACGGGCCGGTTTTGGTGCTCAGGGCCGCTATTTAATTTTTAAACACAACAGATGGGCTGTGTGAGGTGAAATAAAAATTTGCTAAAACATTTCAAATCGTTTATTCTAACACTAAACTCTTAATTAAATATATATATATATTTTAGAATTCAAGGAGTCAGGGAGGAGGTCAATTTAGTCCGGGTTGTTAGTGGAAGTTGCCGTCAGTTTTTGCTTAACGTGCATGCACAAGCACGTGCAGAGCATTTTTTTTCCAAACTGAAATATTATCAAGACAATTTTAAAATAATGGACTTGCGATTTTTTTTGTTGCATTGTAATATTTACAGCCTATGAATGAACTAATTATTGAAACTAATTAAGAAAAATGAATAAATACATTTGCAATACATTAAAAAAATGGAGTGACACTTTGGCCACCCCTGCACTAAACATTTGTAAAAGTGACATGAATGCGGACTTACAGGCTGTGGACTTGCGTTGCTCATCTTGCTACATATTCTACATATTCAGTGGCGCTGCAGCGGCCATCTTCCTCTCTTTTCTGTGCTGCATGAGGCTTCTCAGGGAATCTTTGGCTTGGGGAGACACGAGCGACCCAAAGGGGCAATCATCTTGGCCGTCTCCTTGAGCGGCTCCCGGTCGGCGTTCTCTGGGTTTGCGCCACCACGGGGCTCCGGGATGCGGCGGAGCAGAAGCGACGAGGTGCCGCACGAACTGAAGACTTGCTGCCGGGGGCCGCTGTTAAAGCAAGGAAGGCCTCTGGTCGGCGGGGGCAGCTGCCTCGTCTTGCCAGCAAAAGTCTCGGAGGATGACGAGTGTCTGAGCGGCTTGACAGCGGGAAGTGACGCGCCCTCGCCACGGAGGGACGGGGCGGCGGCGGCGACCGGGTCATGCCACGTGGCCGCAGGCGAGCTTGGACACTGACTCGGCCGTAGAAGGTCCGCCACATATGACGTGAGGTCATCGAGAGGAGCGTCGGCGTCAAAACGGGCCCTCGTGTCCTTCGTCTGGTCACTGCGGGCCTCGGTGGGGAGAATTTTTACTGGTCTTCCCGGGCGGAAACGCTCGCTGAAGTTGAAAGGTATTTGAAGCTGCAGGAAAAAGCAAAGAAAAATCCAAAGGATTAAAAAATGAGGATGAAATAGTCATGAAAGAGCATAACGAGGCAGACTTGGAGATGTTTTAAGATGCTGCTCCAGAAATGACACTTTTTTTTTTTTTGATGTCGCGCAGACATTTGAATATTTTTACAGCTGCAAAAGAAAACTCAAAAAGAAAATTAAAAAGTCTCTGTTTCTTTCACTTGTTTATTTGCATCACAGCTGCCAGTCACCAAACTATTCCTGGAACAGGAGAGACAAAGTCACAGAGGAAGCCTTGACTCAGCACTTGGAGGAGTAACCTTGGCGTGCAATTCACGTCTTTCGAGGCGCTTTGTGACGGGCCATCGCAGACCGAGTCAGAGGACCGCAAAGGCGCCTGACTCACAAAGTGCTCACACACTTTTTCAGTGGAAAATGTGTCAGGATTCTCACATCATGGAAGCATCGTTGATATTTTGCATGGGCGACGATTGCCCTCCAGCATTAGCTGCTAAGTAACCAAAGTAAGACAACTTTGCAAAGTAGCCTGTACGCAGCTCACAACATCATCAATACTAGATGATCATAGACCTGAATAGTTGCTGGAAAAAAAATCAATGTGAAAGGAAATGTTTGGCCATCTGTTTGTTTTTTCCAAGTTGTGGTTTCAGGAAAACCAACTGAAGCTGTCACACGCACTTTTTCCACAGCAAATCTTTGACTCTGGCTTAGGCAAAAAAAAAAAAAAAAAAAAAAAACCAGCTTGGCAATTTAGCGTCATCCATCTGTCGACGACACCTGGTGCTAATTGGCGCTCATTTGGATTTGGCCAAGAACCAGCGCTGGAATTTGCCCAAAATGGCTGCTTCAAAGCAAAATGGCCGACTTCCTGTTGCATCTTTTTTTTGTGATAGGTGCTTATCCAATGTTGTGCTAATTGTTGAAATTGGTATCAGGTCAACTTTTTTTTGTCTACATCCTGTACATAAAAATATGCAA
This sequence comes from Syngnathus scovelli, assembly GCF_024217435.2. Taxonomy (NCBI): domain Eukaryota; kingdom Metazoa; phylum Chordata; class Actinopteri; order Syngnathiformes; family Syngnathidae; genus Syngnathus; species Syngnathus scovelli. The sequence goes on from NC_090858.1 coordinate 4,897,110, forward strand.
AATCATCAGTTAGACCAATAGCTAATACGCAAACCATATTGTTGGATATAATTGTAAACACAACGCGGAGAATAGCATCATGAGATTCCACTTGATGAATAAAATAAAATAGTGGTTGATAGTTTCATGATTTCTCATCTTGTTTACTTGTCACTTCAACTCAGTAATGACCCGCCGCCAACACAATTGAGTCTGCGATGATGAGCTGGTAAAGCACACCGCCGCACCTGTGACCCGGTTGACACGGACGCATTCCCACCGGACGCTTGGCGCTATGAGGTATCTCTGACCTCCTCGCAAGCGCTCAGGCGGCCCCGCGAGGAAGCCGAGGAGGCTTATTAGATAAATCCAGTCAACAAGAGGCGATGGCGCAGATGCTCGGGTCAGAATAAAAGCCAACATTGCACCATCAGCGTTCATCTGGCAGTGCATAAATACAGCTTCCCGATGACCCGTGACCCCGCTGCGGGGATGAGATCCTACTTAGTCGTGTTGAAGGGGGATTCTTTAAGGCACAGGCGGGCGCTTTATTTTTCGCTGTGACTCTGAAACGGCCTGAAGCGATCTGAAGCTATTAACAACATGAAGTGTGTTTTAGCGCAGCCATTTCTTAAGGATGTGTGAAGATGCGAGTTTGTGTGCTGGCTACTCAGGCCACTGCCTCCTGTTTCTATGCTCCACAGACGACAGGCTGGTCATTGGATGTCCGGGACCACAGCACCACCTGCTGGTACACCGGCGCATATCATGTTGAAAAATGTATGCTTCATACCACATATTACATGAACCTTGGGTCATTTGGAAATTGTACTTTAGTTTACCTTACTACACTATACTTGCACCTGACAAATCTATTTTTTTAATGTGTGTTATTGTTATTAAACTAAGACTAAAATGACTAAAAATTAAAAATTAATAAAATCTCCCAAAGGACGATGAGGAGGTGGGTCATTACGACACATAATCAATCAATTAATCAATAAGGCAGCACCGTGTTTCTGAGCTGGAGGAGGCCAGAGCGTTGTTTAAATGTGGCTGTGAGAATGGCGACACGGATGCCCGAGCACAGCACTTGCTTGCTTTAGTGAGTCAGTCGCGTCCGACGGCACGTTTGTTCTTGGAAAGACGACACAATCGACGTGTTCCGAAAGGAGGATGTGACGTAAACGCACAAGCAAAACCACGCATGCTGTGTTTGACTTCATTTGATGACATGGAAAAAATCAACAGCAGCATAACAGGGGGTCTCTGTTTAAAGTGTTTTTTTTTAAATACAATTCATTATTTGCTCTAATTATTACTTTACATCTGTTTGCAAAGGTTAGTGATAGGCAACATTCCGACTTTAGTAGAAAATTCTGCTTAGGTTGTAAACTGAAGACCCCCTATATGGACAAAAGTCTTGGGACACTACTGCTTTCATTTGCCCTTGCTTATAGGTGCAATGGTGTCCCAATACTTTTGCCCTGATCCAAACAACGCACAAAATGAATGCAAAACAGTGAAGACTTGGGAAAATAAATAAATCCTAAATTGAAAGTGAGCGCACCAAATGCATGCAGATGGAAGAGGGCATGCTTGACGGTTAAGACGTTAGAGAGAAGTTCTACTGTACCAGGCCCGGTCAGTGAAGTACTGCACTAGGTGCTCCACTCCTTGCCACAGTCATTACATGTGGGCAGGCAGAGTTAAGAGGGGAAGATGAGGAGAGGAGGCGTTAAAAGATGAAGGAGTCACAGAGAAGAGCGAAGAGGAAGGCAAAGAGACTTTGCTGAGGTTGGAACAAATTCCACAACAGGATTACTTCACGTTTAGCAGAATGTCACAAAGAGGCAAATGTACCAAATAAACAATAGATAAAATTCGAAATGATGATTTAGATGAGGTAGATTAAGGTTTGGGGGGGGGGGGGGGTCATTTTGGTGTTGATTCTAACACTTGGTCGAGGTCATTTTTATGTGAAAATAAATCGGGTAGCTCCCACCTCTTTTTTAGCGCTTAAGAGTGCACTGCACTCCCACCGGTGTTGGGAGAATTAATGCAGCAGTGATGCATTTGTCAATTTTTTTTTTTTTTTAAATGCTGATGTATAAAAAAATAAAGATCTCAAGTGCATTCGTCGATGCTGAAATAACCTGAGGTGTTTGAACAATGTGCCGCATTTATTTCCCCTTCCCTCCTGATTGAAAAGAGCACTGTGTGGCTTTTATGTTTTTCTTCCGACTTTTCAGCTGCTGGCACGTTCATTTTCTGTTCTTGATATCCTTTGCGTAACCATCGGTAGAACCAGAGTATGGCTTGGTTTTTTATTTTGATAACGGATTAAAAGTCTTGCTATAAAGGGGCGTTACGGTCGATAACAGAATAATTGATAGGCGACGGACCTCAGCGTGAGTTCAGGGAAACAAAAATGATCTGCACACAAACAATATGAAGCCAGGAAATTGCGGGATGAGATGACTTTGCGCTTTTAAATGGCTGTTCCGGTGACAGAGGGTAAAAAAAAAAAAAAAAAAATAGGCAGTTTAGCGTGTTAGTGACTCACTCTGTCTGCGCTGGGGCATGCCAGAACAGGTCACGGCCTGGTGCTGTGCCTGCCACGGGGGCGGCGAGGGGGTGGGCAGCACACCCTACGCAGAGAGAAAATACACAGGACAAAAAAGGCATGACGAAGCAGGACACACACACACGCACACACACTCGGCAGAAGGATGAACAAAAGCACATACGGGCAAACGCACATTTCCTCTGACCAAGTGAAAAAATCACATTTCCATCCACAGATGTCAGCTGTCAACTTGACAGCTGACATGACGGCTTGCACAAGTTCAGACAGCAGGTGGAGACACATTTTCACCTACATTTGTGTCCATCTAGTTTTTGTGTGTGTGTGTGCGCAGTTAATGATTGCAAGGAGCTTACACACACACACATACACACGAACACAGAGAAACAGTCTCCCCGGAGAGATGAAAAGTGAGACAGCACTACGGTCATCACGTCGGGACGGCAAATCAAACTCTTCTTAAATCGAGAAAGGAAATGAATTGACTTCCCGGGAGAGGCGGGGGTCCTCCTGCTGAGTTCTGCTGGAGGAAGGATGGAACCTTCACTTTTGTCAATGAACACACGGAAAGCCTTCATTAACAAGAAGGTGTGTGTGTGTGTGGGGGGGGGGGGGGGGGGCTTTGGCGAGCAATATTTTCCTCCATCTCCTTGCAATAGATGTGTGTGATTCGAGAAGAGCAGCAACGCTTTTAGCACTTCCCTAAATGGTTGACGACCCCCCCCCGGACGTTTGGCATTTCAAGGTTGAAAACGTCACGCAAAGAACTCGCTCATCCAGTGGTGTAAGAATACATGATCATCCTGTGCTCTATTATATTTTTATTGCACCCATGAACAATGACGGACGGGACTGTCAAGGAAGAAGCTGTTAACGCTGGAACTGTGAATATTTGAGAGGCTCTTGCTAAGGACCTATCAGCAGATGGTGGAAGCTGATCAAACAGGACCCAAATTCAAAAGCAAAGACGGGAAGGTTTGACTGTCATCTTACATCACATCAAGAATTTGGCCGCTAATTTTCCCGCTAATCACCAACTCAACTTTGACTCCCATTTTCCGTGCACATGTTTTCATGAATGTGTCATGGCGACATCAAGCTCATCAAAGAAGATGATGACATGAGAGCAAGTGAGAGGATGCTTTCAAATCAATCCAAGGCCGCGTTTATCATCTTGGCTTTGGTCATGTTTGGCACAATCGCTCGAAAAGAAGAGGGACTTGTTGCCCCAACACACTTTGGAGGACATACTAATGAACATATAGAAGACAAATGAATAAAAATGTGCGAAGCTAAATCTTGATACGTAGCTCCCGTTCCAATTTGCAGGAGTATCTCATTGGCGCTATATTTAAACGCACGCGTAATGCCCTACATCCCAAATTACAGCTATCGCACCAGCCTCCCGTTTTGTTTGCTGAACATCTGAGTGAGCAGCAAAAACATTTCCCCCCCACGCTCATGATTGCCTCTGGGAGTCATTCAAGAATATTGTTTTTTTTTTTTCTCCCTCCGCTACAATTGAAGGTTAAGCGGCAGTTAGAGCGACTCGTCCCGCTGTGACAACTGTTCCCGCCGTTTGTCCCACAAACGTCTAAATTGTACCCGACATAAATTTGGACTGAAATAGACTGCGGGCAGATGGGAATGGCTTGACTGGGGATTTGTTGGCAAAAACTTGAGAAAATGATAGAAATGCTCATAAATGAATTCAACGTCCATTGTACTTTTTTTTTTTTTTTTTTGGCGTTAGTCCTCTGGAGCCTACCTGAGCTAATCAGAATTCTCAACATTAGTCAAGTCCAAACTTTCTCATGTTATCGTACAACTTTGTTAACGCGGTTAGATCTTATCAGGATCCCCACTGAGAGCAAGTGAACTCAACTTGCCGGTCGCCCCGGTAACAGTGAAACCACACGATGCTGTGCGTGGCGGGGGGAGGCGGGGGGGCACAGCGTGTGCTTCGGAAGCTCAACCACTCCAGTTTATCAGAGACCGAGCAGCTGGCTCTGCAAAGACCCTTTTGGAACGGCTTTTAGACGAATAAATGGCCTTCATGGACTTTTAGAAGTCTGGGAAAAACAAAGTGGCTATATTTTAGCCTACATATAATCTGTCAGCACGTTAGCACTTCTACCTCATCACGACACTTCCCGTCTGCCTCTTTCACTCATTCATCTTCTCCATATTTTTTTCCTCCCCTCCGCAACACAAACAGCGGCCTCGCAGCCCGCCCCGGTTATTAAACGTGTGACAAGCCGGCTGACAAGCTCATAAAGCGTCCTGGGCTGCGAGGTCAAAGCTTGGCACCCCGTGCCAAACACAAAAGTTGACGAGTGACTCAGCGATTTGTGGTGGAGAGGACTGCCGGCCTCTGTGTGTGGTGCACATTGAATAGTGAAGCTAAGAAAATAAAAGGAATAGTGAGTGGGTGTGGATAATGTGGACTCACAGCGTGACCGGGGGTTCTCCAATGGGTCTGGGTGGCCTTGTCACACGGGCGCTGCAGTCGCTTGTCTCCCGGCGGTCGCAGAAGTGACGGCGCCCTCTGCCTTGGACACTGGCACCGCACCTGACGCTCTCGAGCGAGCTGGGGGAAAAAAAAAAAAAAAAGGCCGGATGAGAGAAGTTGATTTTACTAGGGGATTACGTGAACATGGACTTCTGGATCGAATAACTAGCTCAGCAATAATTGCCTGTGCTGCTCGGGAGGCAAACCTAAATCTTTAAGAGAACAAAGGAAATCTAGTGAAAGCAGGCTCGTGTCGTTTTGTGTTTTAACGAGTCGAGTGAGCAATGAGGCTGACCTAAACTCATCTATTAAATAATGTACAGCCTGAAATGTCTTTGTCCGAAATCCTTTTTGGCTGTGTGCTACTTTCTCAAAGTGCTTGCATGTCAAGATGAGGCCAATTGCAGACATTGCAAAATTAAATTGTTTTTTTTAAATGTTTGGAGTTACAAAATCGTGGAAGAAAACAGCTGCATCATAATTAGTGTCAATTTAATGGAGTGGCAGTAGTTTCCGCATATGCGTCATAAAAACACGCCATTCATTTTTAGGATTTGTTTTTATTGGTTAAAGCCCAACTGTAGCTCCTTATTCAACTCCCAACTGATAAATCACCTCTTGTAGCAAGGGCTCAAGAGTTTTGCGCTAAAACGGGACCATCTTTTAAGTCAGCAAATGTCAGATTGGTGACCATTGGCCAGGACACCAAAACATTATAAGAGCCATTTCTTGCATTTTTTCCCATTTGTTCACACCAACTGCAGTGGTCACCTGATGGAGAAGCCGATATCATTGGAATTCTGTTCAGTCCAATCTTCTTTGAATTCACTCCGTCAGGTGCCATATGCAATGCCGCCATTCCTCCTTCCTTCCTATCTGCCTGTTGAGGGCGCTGATATTGCGTGGGACTGGAGAACCAGTTGTTTAGGTGCTAGCTCTAATTGGGAAGGCTCACGAAGCCTGGATTTGACATTTGGGTATTTGCGGCCGCGAATTTGAATATCTCAGACGGCCGTACAGTTGTTTGGCTAACAAGGGAGAGTCTCTTCAAACCACTAATGAGTGTTAGGATGGGGCAAGCTAAAAGCAAACAGGAGCGAGGTTATTGGTCGGTGGGCGCAAGGCAACTTGCGGCGGCCACTTCTCGATTTTATCGGTGCCGTGGAGAGTTGCACCGTCCGCCTCTGACTTCAGCATTGTTTGCGGCAAGTACTGATGACATTTCAGACAGAGGGGGAGTCTCGATTCAGACTTGGCTGTGCTCCATTTAACGCAAGATGGGGGGAGTCAGAATGGACGATTTGGAATTACAGCCAAAATGTTCACGTTTGAAATGTTTTTAAATATACGCATGGAAACTCTGCCCCACATTTTCCATTTGACAACTAAGAAAATGTTTTTATGTCAAATAAGTACTTTGAATCCTATATTAATATAGTTTTTAGTTTAATTTTTTTTTTTTGTTTTTTGTTTCTGTGAGCATTTTCCACCAAAAGTTGAAGAAGAAAAAAAAAAAATAAAGAAAGAACCCAGAAATCTAAGAAAGCATTTCCAGGGAATAAATGTGGGGAAAGAATGTTGGAGCCATAAAGGGGCCGTTTTACCGCTTGTTCCTGCTGATGCTGCTGCAGCTGCTGACACTGCAGAGTGAGCTGAACGATGGTCTTGTCTCGACTCCTAAGTTCTTCTCGGAGCGCGTGCACCTCCTTCAGCAGCTCCTCAAACTGCAGACGTGCACATATGCTCAGTGTGTGGACAGCTTCTAGAGGAGTGGAGATTGGATCAAATTGTGTTTTTCTTACCTGGGCTACACCATTGGAATTGCTTTCAATCTCCCCCGCAACATTTGCTGTCGAGTCCGCCGTGTCTTCCAGCTGGAAGCGCAGAAAGTACACGGTGAGAAGCGATCAATGACAGTTGCTGTAGGGCACGCCTCGAGAGCAATGTCGAGAGGTGGAATAATTTTACTCCTTCGCACATATGCCGCCCCCCCACCCCGCCGGCCTTGGACTGCCAGGCAGCGATGACACAGACCCGTGGTGCAATCTCAGAGTATACTCAACACGTTTATTTCTCAAGGAAGCATAAATGTCATCTTGCTGCTTGAGTAAATGCGCTAATGGACAAATGATCACACATTCATCGGCGTTTAGGATGCACGCGTAACAATTATTGGGCAGATTTTTTTTGTTCTCTCTCTCCACTAGTCAGCAATCTGTGGCGTGTGTTAAGCGTTTAGATCACGAGTTTGCTTTCATGCACGTGCAGCAGAAAAATCTGGAACATCTGAGCGAGGCTATCATTTTGGTTGTAAACAAACAAGGTTTGGCCAATCAAGCGGCCAGCGAGTGGAGTCATTCAACAACAACAGAACTCGTTCCAAGCACCTTTTGATCTGGCTCTCTGTCACCATCCTCTCATTCCTCCAACAGAAACTGAGTTATTGATTTCCTCACACTGGCACGTCAAAGGCATGCAAGCACAAAGGGAAAAACGCCAATGGAAGAATGAGGGTCGGACCTGCAGTAGGTTTTTCAGCCTGAGGAGTTGGTTCTTGACCAGGCTGCAGTCCTGGCTCATGAGCTCCAGCGAGAGCTCATCGGGGACGGGCGCATGGTTGTGTCGCCTCGCTTCGGAGTGGGGGGCTTGATAGGACATCCTTGAAGACTTGAGGCCATCGTAGTGATGGAAGAACGGCGCCCTGAGGGACAAAGAAGTCGTCATATTGTGAAACCGCAATCCATGCAAATGTGCGTTTTTCACTAACCTGCCGTCGCGCTCGGGTCCGGTCCAGCGTTGATGCCGACGCCGCTGTCCCTGTCGACGAGGCGCGCTCTCACCGTTGGACATTCTGTCAAAGTCTACCACAAAAGTTAAGAACACGGTGAGGCACGCCAAGGATGTGGCGAAAAAGAAAATCGTGACTGCCTTTAAAGCAAATGGTTTGAGTTTGTTGTGAAAGATGAGACGCGCCAAGGTAGGAATTTGTTTTTCAGGCAGCTTTCAAACAGACACGCACATAACAACAAACTATCATATTTTCTGCCGGTGAATACGTCTGTACACATTCCAAATGCTCTAAAATATCAGCATGCGCATCATGATCTTTCCATCTCTCTCCTCGCTAGGCAAACACACACACACAAAAAAAAATCAGTTTCATTTCCAAGAATGCAAAAAACAAAAAGGACAGCGAGTCTTTGGAAGGGTAGAGCTGAGAAATGAGCCACGGCTAAGGGAAAAACTGACAAATAACAGAGGCTGACGCCCCCCTTAGAAAAGCCAGGCCTACAGCAAAGAATGGAGACAGCGAGAAAAGATCATCATCATCATGGAAATGCTGCTGCTTAAAATACTTTACCCAAAGTGTCACCACACAGCCCGTTTCATTGTCACGTGTTACATTCCAGCAACCTTGCAGAATCCCGGTAGTTAAAGGAGGCAAACAATATTCCAGCGAGGAGACGTTTGCCAATTTAGGATGGCCCAGTCAGTCAGAAGGCAAAATCCCGAGTCTAGCTTCTTCTTCAGGGGAACTCCCAAGGAGGAGACTGCTGGTCCAACTTTAGGGGAAACTTTGTGGCCTCCGCTGGCTTAAAAGAAAATGTCACACGCGAGCTTCCCATCCGGTTCTGATCTAACTCCCCGAGTCTTCCCTTTCGCCTTCTTCCTGTTATGTGGCAGAGTCAGGGAGGAAACCAAGAATGGAGCAAAGGGAGGGCCGGCGGAAACTCCGTCGGCAAAACAATACCGCCTTCTTCATCCCGGCCTTGGGGGCCGGGTCTAAGATAGTCTACTTCAGCCCAGTCTCACTTTCACCGTGCCTCTTGTGGTACTTGGCCCGAGACGCGGGGCTATAAATACGGACACTTGCCAAAAAAGGAGCAGGAATGGAAAGCGGCATGCCAGTCACATTCCTGCCGAGTGAATATCCCCTTGCTGGTCTGGGACTGTTTACAAACTCAACGCCGGGCTGCAGAGTGAAGCTGCCTGCAACCCGCAGCAACACCATAAAAAAAAAAAAAAAAAAAAACACACACACACTCGCTATGTGACACCGTTAGCTTCATTCGATTCACTTTTGAGGTCATCTTGGTGTTGCAACTGATACGAGTAAGGGCAAAACAAAAAGCAGCCTCTCGGCATTAATGGAATCCAATTCGACAGCGCAGCGAGCGCCCAAGTGAATTACGGCGCCTCCGCGTCCGCTTCAACTCAAGCGCAACATTTTCACCTTTGTGTCGCTAGATAGGGAGCGAGGGAGGTCGTGTTGGCTATCGGCAAATTTGGGAAAATGTTTTCCAGTATGGCCGGTCAAACTGTGAGACAGCCTCTGCCCGCTCCCAATTCTCACCCTGACCATCTTTTGTTTGACACCCTCACATATTCCATCACCGTTAGCTACTAGCGCACGTATTGTCCGAGGCGTATCCGTGATTAGATTTGGTGCTTCCCGAAGGAGGCCTCGTCATACGTAGCAGGTTGCGCTGTGTCAGAGACATTCCAAATCAGCCGTCGCGATAAACAAGCCGGGCAGGAGCGGCCGACCTGAGTTTGCGTCGGCGCTGACAGAAGCGAATTATCGTCATAATAGACGACGGGCGAGGTCAACGTCTCTGAACCTCCTGCCTTTATTCTCTCGCGCATGTGATAGAGCTGCCGGCGCAATCACCATGACCCGATTACCTTCGACGCTTGCAATTAAGCCATTCTGCTCCACTTATGAAGAGGCCGTAATATAATGGCATTCACAGAGCGACAACAAAAGGCTGCAATTGTGCTGACGTCACAGGGATGTGAAGTAGCACAAAGAGGCGCTCAACTGATCACCTTATTACTCCCGTCTAGGCAATGAAAACGTCTGCCGCCGCGCCTCGATATTCATGGCGCGTGCGGCTTTCATCTGTTTGCGCCGACACGCTCCAGACAGCTGGCAACATCCTCTTCGATGCAGGTTTGTTGCCGAACTGTGATATGTAGCGCGACAAATAGTCTATAAATAACTCTTCGGCGAGCACGTACACCTCACAAAAGACGTTCAAACAGATGTTGCATGGATGCCCATGTTCTATTGCAGGACAACAAAGAGCGTGAGCTCACCATGCAAACCGTCCTCTGGGAGGTCCACGTCCAGCATGAGGTCATCGTCATCCCCCTCTTCAACCCCTGGGCTGAGCAGATTGTTCAGGATATCCTGAGGATCACAAACAAACAAAAAAAAAAAGGAAAAACGTTTGAAGCTCATTGCAGGCACATCATAACCACACAATTATATTTTTTTCAATTACATTGTTTCACAGTATAAGAAACAAATCTGTAGGCATTGCTTTGGCACCATCTAGTGGCGAGTTGATGAACATGCTTTTTGCTTCTTTCTTTTCTAGACAAAAACATTTTACAAGTCTTTCTATACAGAATCATACTTAGGGTGAGACAAAAGCAACACAAACAGAATCCATTTGGCAAGTAAAGTCCGAAAGTCGTCAAATTTGAAACTGCACGAACAATAATGTGTGCATTCTAAAATGCCCACCACCCCTCTCAGTGAATGGAGCGTCATGGAAATGTGATTAAGCCGCGCTTGCCCACACAGTCATTTTGCACGGAGTCAGAGCCAAAGATACCCAAAAGACAAAGAAGGAGCCATTTCAAATGCAGGCAGAGATTTGTGGGAGCGTTATGGAGGCACATCGCCACCCCGTGGACAGATTGTATTACTACAGCATGTCTAACTTCACTGATGTTAATATTTAGAGTTTACTAGGTTAAAGGCTATAATGTCTTAAATTTTTTGAAAAAAGCGTGTCAAAAACAAACTAAATCACATGACAGTGCACAAAGTAAATGACTGTTAATCGGATAAGCATGCTGGTTATGCTGAGAGCAGTAAAGAACACACTCGCAATCCCACACGCCTGCATTTTTTTTTTTTTTTTTACATTCTGACAAGACCATGAACAACATAGTGCCATATATTGGCTGCAAAGGTTGCTGGAATCATAACCGCATTAAATAATGACTCTTAACGATGACTTGATGAGCAATTTGTGTCGTCAATTAGCCACATTATTGGAAAAACAAAAACGTTCTGTCCCTCTCTTTGATCGAGTCGAACGTCCACATCACATGCTGTAAGTGCTACAAAGACGCGGCTTATTATACAATTCATAATCTGGCTTCCGGAAAGCTCTTTACATGTTCCCGAGATCCGGCGCCATGGTACGTGAGCGGCTGGCAATGCTATTAAAGCACGAGCTGCGGCTGGGGCAGCATTCCTCTCCGGGATAACCTCTTTGCCTAATGAGGAAGGAGGTGAACGCGTCGTGGCTAGGCAGGCAATCAAATCTTGAGCGAGGAGTGCCGACCGGAAAGCGATGTTCGGCACTTTTTAGAATCGTTACGGATTGATTGGTCTTCGTTTTAAAAGTGAGGAATCGAGATTTAGTTTGTTTGTACCATTAATCTGGTTTCTGGCTTTCAAATATTTAACATCAAGAGTCAATTACAAAATCTCTTTGCAGGTCAAATGTTCAAAAATAAGCAGCAACCTCATTAGGACGCTTTTTGGGCCAACTTTTCACCAAATCAATTGTAATCGCTCCGCTCAGTTCAATTGCTAAGCGGTTCACAAGGTCGTCCTCTAATCTCTATAATTACAATTTGACTGAGCCAAATTATGCAGATGATGACCACTTTTACATCCGAGTAGGACTCACCATGCTGTTGAGCTCAGAGTCGTCATACAGATCGGATGCATACGTCTCGCCGGGCCCTGCGAAAGGTTCGAGACCTTCTTCGTCCCACATGTAGGTTCCTCCGGAGCTGTTGGAGGGCGAGAGCTCAGAGGATGAAGCTCGGCAGACATCGCCTTCCACGGCCGACTTCACAAGTGCTCCTTGGGAGTCCTGCATGGGGCTTTCGTCATTGTGACCTGGACGAAATGTTAAAAAAGATTTTTTTTTTTAAATCAGAAAACCAAGCTCAACGTGAGGATGTTGGAGGTTGATTGATTGGATTGATTTACCTGCCAGATCCCAGTCGGTGGTCTCATCGAGAAAGCAATTGGTCTTCTTATTGTCGTGAGCGTCGCCGTCACTGAAAACATCCCCTATGCTGTCCAAGTCATCTAAAAAGTCTTCACTGGTGTTTCCTCTGTCGAAGGACGAAGCAGAAGACAAGGACATGTCTTCCGGACCGTCACTAAGAACCTGATCGGAGTTTGGCCGCAGCACACTGCTTTCTTCTTTTGCTCCTCCATGAGTGGGATTTTGATCCGTGTCATCGTGACAGTTTGCTTCTTCATCCTTTCCAGTGGGCTCAGCATCTCCACCTGGAGGAGTGGGTGAAGCTTTGATGGCTCCTTTAACCCAGCCTGGAAGTATGCTCTTCTGCTGCTTGGCCTGTGCAGGTTTGGCCTGCCTGAAGCCCAAAGACCCGCCACTCGTCCCCAATAACTTGTTCAAACCGTAAGTGGAGAGCAGCGGCTTCTTCAGAGCTCTGGGAGTGGATGGCGCCGGCGGCGTCGATGGCGCCGGCGGCGTCGACGGCGCCGCTAGCGAAGAGGCGGCCGCGGGTGCTCGGCTGTACTGCACACCTCCGGTCCCGCCAGCAGAAGATCCAGACCCTCCGTGGCCGACGCGCAGAGCCCCGAGTCCTAAACTTAAGCGTCCGTTGCTGACTTGCGGGGCTTTGAGCAAACTGCTCCTCGGTGGTCGAAGTTGAGTGTTGGCCAGAGGTTTGGCCAGTTCTACGGCCCGGTTGAAGGAGAAGGAACGTATCATGGGCTGGCTGTTGGGAGACGGAATCTGTTTGAAATGCGTGAAGCTGTTTGAGCGCACCATCTTGTCCAGCTCCAGAGTCTTCAGGCTTTCGCTGGACTGGGAAAGGCGTTCTTTGGAGCTGCTTCTTGGCGGGCCCGAGGAGAACTTGGGCTGTGCCAGGCGGGACTCTGCATCGCTGCGGTCTGCTTTGGGGATGCCGTTGAGAGAGCTTTGACCCATTTTGATGCCGTCTTTGGGGGCGACTTTTAAGGCCTGCTTGGGCACGGCTTTGGGGCTCGATGTCGCCACCACCAACGGCGCTGACCTCCGCATGATCGGCGTCCCCGGGGAGCTAGTCTTTGCCTCCTTCGGCATGGAGGGAAGTTGTCTCGTCTTCTCCTTGCCTCCATCCGGCGGGCTGGTGAGGCTGGAGGGGGCTGCCCCTTCATCTCTCCTCCATTTCAGGGAAAAGGGAGACGTTCGGATTGTACCATTTGGGCGTGTTGCAGCGGCAGGCGTCTTGGCGTCCTGGGTGGACGAACCATTGGTCAAGGGTCCGGCGCCGGCACTTGTGGAGCGCCCGCCAAATTTGGGCAGTCTTGACACCATGGCGGAGCCGTTTGATACTTTATCTTCCATCAGATGCCGTAGGAGACATTGATGAGTCTGGACTCACGTGCGGCTAGAGCAAGGAAAAACAAATAGCAAACATTTAGTTTCGCAAGCAAGACTCAAATGCTTCATTTGCCGATCCCACCTCGGAGAGAATTCTCGGAACAATAACATAAGCGACAGAGATGGACGGATGGAGCGCTTGCATGTCTGCGTCTGAAAGCCTGCTCGCCACACAGAGAGAGCATTTAGTATTCATGGGGCTGCTTTCCAAGGTGACTTAAGACTTGCTAACAAAATCCAGCCCACCTGCTTTCATGCTGACTCATTTAAGAAGCACGGTTTGCAAATTTGTATATGATAAATATTTATTTCACTTATATATTTATATATATTTTTTCCCAAACTGACAGATTGTCTATTACTACTTCTGTCAACAATGATTGTGTTTTTAGTTCAGGAAATCTAATCCATATTTAATTTATCCTTTGCATCTGTGTGTGTGTGTTCGTGGGGGAGGATGGGGGTCAACGTGGATGTCGTGCTGCCCCACATTCCCATGCACAAACACACGTGTCGACAATCAGTCGCACTCCGCCGCTGGCATTGAAGCGTCTGACCGTCCTAATCCGCATCAATAAACACACATGGGTGAGCGCGAGTACGCAGAGACATGCTCTCTCTCTCTCCAAAAAAAAAAATAAAATCAGGTCAACAAGGCGAGACAGAGCCGCCTCCAAAGCCTCTTGCCCCCCTGAAGTCTTTGCGCCCAACGAGTCCAAATTGCCGTTTGACCGTACGAGTTTCGTTCACATCCGAATGGGCGTTTATGTGGGTCGCCTAACTCATCAGCGCCGAGCGATGATTCTCGAACGGGTTGACACACATTCTGAGGTGGGGCACTAAAACGTGTCTGCCATCTGTCAAACCTCTGGCCACTCCCACCTTCTAGGACAAATGAAACAGAAATCTGACAACAAGAAATATAGCCAAGAGTTGGACGACTCAAAGTTATACTAAGTATTGAAACAATTAAATTATTCAAATAGCTCGATTACTTTTCACACCTGCATTAATAGCAAACAAGTGCAGCTAAATAGACACAGTAAGATCAAACAAAATGGCTGAATAAAAAGCTAAAGGGTCAACTCGGCCTCTCACCTTTCAAAGTGTGCGAAAGCCCTCCAGCCGGCATCTGGTCATCCGGAAAGGCCGGCAGGCTGGCCGTCGTGCACCCCGTGAAGCGATTAACGTTTTGCCGGTAGAGCCGGCTAATAGAATGAGGCAGCACTGACGCCGGCCTAATGTGCACCGAGTGAAAACAACACCGAGCTGAGCGGGGCTTCCGTTGCTTACCGACGCTAATCCAATGAAACGCCAAGGACGGCGCCAAGTAGAGACGAGGGCAGGGCGTGGCGCCCGAGAGCACAAAACTTAAAAAGCTAAATATAAAAAGAGCCCTGGGGCTCTTAGAGTGAACAATTCTCTTACCACCAGCATCAAAAGTGAAAGAAAACATCCGAGAGGCAAGCGCGCCGACTGGGAACCGGTATTCTATGTCTGGTGGGGACATAAATGTTTAACTGTAGCACGGCTGGGAGTCACATTCTGCTTGGGGACAAGAACAAAGTCGCCGTGACATAAATCATTCAATTTCCAGATTTGGCTTCAAGGGGAAGCAAAGTAGAGGTGACGTTACGTTTGCTTCACGTTTGCTTCAAGCACTTCCTGTTCTCATGTTACGCGTCAGGCAGAAATCATGTCACCGTCGTCCGGAAGCACCCGAGCGAGTGTCTGCTGCTATCTGACCTTCACTTGAGCTCCACTGATGAGATTAAAGTGCATTTAAGGGTCGCGTTTAATTGTCACATTCTGTCCGCCGCACAAGGATTGGAGAAGTTAAGCCGTCTAAAGCAAGGGGCCATCACTGCCAGCTTCTTCTACGCTCATCATTTTGAGTAGACGAGGGGGGGGGGGGGGGGGGAGTTGAAGGATGCTGGAGGAGCTGCTGGCGAACTTCCAAACTCGTTAGAGAATCTTTCACAAGCGCAACTTTCCAGTCTTTTAACATCTGCGGACTTACCGAGGGAATGAAGACGTGATCAGCGAGGCTAAGTTTAGCTTTGATGAGAGACCGCATGGAGAGAGAGGGAAGAGAGAAGTAAAAACAACCTACACGAAGCTTTGGGTACTTACACAACACGCAGGCACATAATTGAAGTTCATGATCTCACATGACATCGTCAATAAAATGTCTTCATCAACGCGTAGGAGACATCAAGGTAACCTGGTTTAAGATGAACTAATCATCCCGTGGAGTTTTTTTTTTTTTTTTTAGAGATGCTTGTTTGCGTTCAACTCCTCTGGGACATATTTGCTTGCAGTTGTCTTCACTTTCCTTTCATTGAAATGAATGGAGGTCCAATGAAAGCTGGTTTCATATAATAAATGAGACCTTCCTCACAATGCTGTTGCTTCTCCATAATACTAAGCAGACAGGTTAGATTACAAAGCTTAGGCGAGAAAGACCGCATCAAAACCAGAACTGCAACCAACACCAATGACAAACAATACTTAAGTTGGAAAGGCACCAAATTGTTTGTCTCGTATCACAGAGAATAGTGAGGGATGAAATATGAAAACACGTCGACAAAGATCTCCTGCTCAGGAAAAAAAAAAAAAAAAAAAGTGATAGTCACCCTCACATCGGAGATCTTGAATGCAAGTTGTTGTGCAGTCTGGAGATATTCAGCTGTTTGCTTCTCCGTGGGGGAATCCGATTGTAAAAACATTTCCAGCCAAGGTGACGTTCCACAAGCGGAGCTGACAGGTGTGTGCACAACACACATGTGGATTTCACAAAAACTTTCTCACTCTACCAAGGCCATGCGGCACGTGTATCTGCTGACGTGTTGATGTCACGTCGCTTTGCACCGCAATAGATCAGAATTAAATCCACTTTTCACTGACAGTAGCTGGTATAAAAATATGAAAAGGTGACGTATGACGACCTTGAGTTATATATGAACCCAAGGCAGCCATATCTAAATTTACAACATGAGGGCAACAAGGTGGAATGTGAGTCATCTTTGGTTACTCTTTAATCACGACACGTCCTACATACTTAGCGATTTTATAGAATTATAAGGCCCTGATGTCTGTGTTGGGATACAACGTAAACGTGAAATATAGCACGTGAAAGTCCGATGGAAGAGTTGCAAAAATATTTGCAGGGAAGGCCATCTGCTGAGAGCTGTTTCTAATATTTTGGTAAGCTAATATAGCCACATTAGATGTTAGAAACATGCAACGAAGAGATGCTATGCAGTTATGTCAGATTTGATACTTCTCCAAACAATATTGTATTTTTTTTACAATTCTTATGATGACTCTTCTGTGCAGTTTATTTTACAAACTATTGTGAAAAGCTGGTCACGGTACCGTGACAAATTCCACTGATTTCTATCGAGTGACGTCAGCAAATCACATCGTACTTATATCTACTTAAAAGACACAAAAGCGGAGTTTGCGGTGTAGCGAGCATATTTACAAATGCATAAAATAAATGTGAATAATAAACAAGCAACACAAATGTACTTACCCGGTTTAAAAGCACACAGGATGTCAGTAAACAGTCCTCTTGTTTCTTGAAGATGCTAGCTTGGTTAGCCCATAGCAACTTGTTAGCAAGTTTAATTCAACAAAATCGATATTATTCTACACCCCCAAAAAATCTGGTAGAAGTGAGGCGATAGTCAAGGAAAGGGGGAATCGGGCGTTGCGGGAAGTGAAAAATAGAAATGCTGGGAAGTAGCAGCCGAGCTCCAGACGGATGCTTCCAATCAACACACACGTCCGTTACTTCTTCCTTCAAAGCCGGGGACAGTGCGCGATGTTGGGCTTTCGAAAGCAAACAAGGTGCCCCTACAGTAGAACTGGAGAGAAGCCCAAACCGAGTAGAATAAATAAATTTAAAAGAGGGGGAGCGAGAAGCTCGATTAGAAATTCCAGTGCGAACACCCGACCACGAACAGCACTAGCGACCTCCGGAGGATCCACTCACGACATCCTCCATCAGCTGTGGCGGGGCGGAGCGAGTCTGTCATCGGTCACACCCAACTCCTTACACCGAGAAAAGAGAGTCCATTAATAAAATGTTTATTTTAATGTAAATATAGCATCATCAAAATGTTCCCAATTTCGTTTTCACAGGACCAAACCGGTTACCGTAAACGTCACATCACTGGGAATTGCAGAAATGTAATTTGAATGCCTACAATTTAAAAAGTGTTAACGCTGACAGTTCATGGCGGTTTTAAAAAGCTTCTAATTGTGACTTATTTTAAGTCGAATGACCTCTTATCACTCTCAAATAGGTAAAACTGCCGTTGTCAAAAGTAACCGCCAGAGGGTGCTACGAATGGAGACGAACCTAGTAAACTGTAATTGTCAATTTCAACCACTAGAGTGCAGCATTTTTACTTTCTTATCATCACATCACGATAAGTGCAACTAACAGGGGCGGAATTGTGGGATTGCTCTTTGTTTCAATTTATGATTGATTAATTATCCTGAGAAATAAAAGATGAATGAACGAAAGTATCGCAAGCACTTTCTGCTATTCTGAGAAGAAAAAAAAAAGCACTTGTGCAGTGGGAATGAAGGGACAACAATTTACAGCAGAATATGGCACATTTTAATTCCTGCATCTCTTTTGACAATATGATAGGTCAAGTATGCATTAATCTATTTTCTATACCACTTGTACTAATTAGGGTCATACAGTACGTGAGTTACAGCCTATCCTAGCTGACTTTGGGCAAGACATCCTGGACTGGGCACCAGTCGATAGCAAGGCACATAGAAATATAAATAAAACATTTGTATTTACATAATACTATGTCAAACATAAACAATTCAAAATAATTTGATGTAATTGTGTCTAAAGGAGTAACAGTATCCTTGTTCATCCTTGTTAATGTTGCAAACGCTGAATTTTGGATCCATGAACACAAAACCGGAATTAGACAGTAACATCTACATTTCCACTTTACACGCAGAATGGCATCACAGCTTGGACATGGTGTCCATAAACAATGCAACTAGAAGTAACAGGGTGTGATGTGCTGTACTGTATTCAAATGTCATAATTACGGAACTTCTGCAGCAAATAAGATGGTGAGTCAGCAGCCCAGCGGAAGCGGCGGTGGTAGTAGTAATCACCTAGATAATGACAATAAAATGTTATTATTTTTTTTTTCAAGAAATTAAAACTGCTCTTACAACAGATACACGACTCCCAAAAATATTTCAAGATATACGTAAAATGCATCTAACTTTTACAGGTGAACTGAATTTTACTCTCTTAAAGCTTTTGAATGCACATTTTCTACAGATTGTTTTAGTCTCGAGCTGAAAGGGGGGAGGACACATGATTTAACAAGAACACAATCAAACTAAAAATGGTATTGACATCCACTATTATATGAATATGGCTGAATGATTAGGAATTACTTGAGGACAGCATTCCTTCACTTGAGGGCATCCCCGGTGCTTCCTGCTGAGAATGAAGCTCCTCGGCATGCGTGATTGGTGTTTCTGCATTTGCAGCCTCCAGCATGGGTTCCTTCTTATTTTTCACAGCCCAATGCATTGACTGAAAACATTTTTCAAATTGATCACAATACCGGTTTCTCTTGCAAAAACTTACCACAGTGAAACGCCACCTACCATTTTTACAGAATCATTTAAGGCTTGCCAGTCATGGAATGGAATAGAAACTCCACTTCTCTTCCATAGATCATAGTTTTTTCTTTTGTCGTCATTGCATAAAACCTCTTTGGCTTCTTGTAGCTTTTGAAACTCTGCCACTGTGAGAAAGAAAATAAAGAAATCCTGGTATAAGAGAGCATACTTTAAAAAGAAATAAATTTAACAAAAATATAATCATCTTTAAATAACATTATATACAGCTATTATTTGAATTTGGGGAAAAAAAATATCAGAGCAGTTTAACAATTATACCTGCGTTGGGGTTATCTTGGTGTT
Organism: Syngnathus scovelli; assembly: GCF_024217435.2. Lineage (NCBI taxonomy): Eukaryota > Metazoa > Chordata > Actinopteri > Syngnathiformes > Syngnathidae > Syngnathus > Syngnathus scovelli. The sequence goes on from NC_090858.1 coordinate 4,916,608, forward strand.
TGTCTGGGTGGCATGCCAAGGCTCTAATCTTGTATTCGTTGATAATCTGTTCAGTCTGCAATAAAATAAAATAAAATGCTGTCAAAATGCTATAATACTCTTGATGCACATATCTTAATTCTAACTTTCAATTTATATTTTTTCAACTTTTGTGGTACACAACTTGCCATGAACTGAGCATTACCGACAACAACTTACCGATGATAACTCATCGCATCCTAATAAAGCGTAATAATCTTCCAAATCTTCAGGTCTGCAGTTCAAAACGGCCTCCATTAAACAATGTGATGATTTCGAAGGGAGAAGTTAAAATATCAGCTGCAACCCGCTTTCGTTGACGCTGCCCTCTTCCCACAGGTTGTCAGGGAGATCCTCGGATTCAACAGAATCCTAATTTCGTGAAATATTTGGGGTACTCAGAGTGGGAAAGCGGACTGTAATTGCTACCATATGACGTATGATGCATTTGAGTGACTCATCCTACTCTCCAACACATGACGAATTTTAAAGGGACATCGATGTAAATTCTACACACAAGAAAAATGAGCAGATAAAGTTAATATTGTGACACGTAAGGCTTTCTGATTCCCCCAAAAAATAATTAAACAGTACGGAAAAGATCGACACCTCTACTAATACGTATAATACGTACAGGGTTTGTCTTCTTCGTCAAACTTGTCCGATAGTACCTGAATGCAGCATTTTTTTTGTTATGGTTTCGTTTTCGTGACGTAAGGGGATGGACGTTCCTATTGCTCCTACTGGATGAGAGCACGTCACGTGACCTATGCAAATGAGCCAGCTGTCCTCGGGGGAGGGATCCGCTCCCTCAGCTCAGCGGGCTCTGCGGGCTAAAGATGGCGGACGGAGAGAACAGTCTGGGAAAGGCCTTGTCGGGCGCATCAGATATGGACGAGCCCGCCGCTAAAAAGTCCAAAATTCCCCGGACGAGCAGCTACGGCCACAAAGTCACTGACGCTAATGAATTCCCTTGCATGTCTGGAGTCACGGAGAGTTGGGGGGCGGCGGTGAATTGTGGCCAGCCAGCGGAGAAGGAAGCCAAGCCGGCGATGGCGGTAGAGCAGGCCCCAGGAGCGCAAGGCGGAGACAACAATGGCCTGGGACTGCTCGTCTCCAATCCTTTTAAGTCCGCCGTCAAACCAGACGACAGCGCCGTGCTCGGGACATTCGAGGCTAGTGCCGGTAGGTAAAGCGGCAGACGTTGTTAACGCACCAAGCGCCTTTTCTCCGGCGGGTGCACATTTTACCAAATCGAACGAAAATTCCTTTTTTAACTGAAAAAGGATCGCTCCACTTTTTCTTTCGATACCCAAACTGTACCTGGCGGCAGCGTTTTCCTGATAATGATGACACGTAAGCGAGAAGGAAAATGTCTATTGGAGACATAAGAGGAGTTTTCATGAATGGACTTGTTCCCACGAGACACCGAACTTATAGCGACGTAGCATTTGTTAGCTGGCAAGACTTTATCCACACCCACTTGCATAAGAGAGTTACCCGCCGACATTATTTTATACATCCATATGTATCAGATGTAACTGGCCGTGTAAATTACCACTCCAAACGTATATTTAGCGATGTCACCCGCACTTGTAGTCTGTTTAATAGTTCTTGCGTTGTCTGAACTCAGGTCTCATTGGGTGTGTCGATCGCCCCGCCAATGGCTTCGCTGTCACGCCCGAGCATGTCACGGAGGAGGATGACAGATCCTCGCATGCCAGCTCCAGCGACTGGGCACCTCAACCACATATAGGTGCCTGGGTTGAATTTGAGCACCCTATCTCGATTTATGATCATTTGCCGTGCTGAGTTGTCATCTTTTTGACCAGGTTCCTACAGTTTCATCCAGCAGCACATAAGAGAAACTGACCCACGGACCATTCTGAGGGAGTTGCTGCCTGAGACTGTACTCCCGCCGGATTTAGATGACATGACATTGTGGCAGATCATCATCAACATCTCAGAACCTCCTAAAAGAAAAAAAAGGAAGGATATCAACACCTTGGAAGACGTGGTCAGGCTACTCCATGAAAGTAAAAGAATTCTGGTGCTGACTGGTGCCGGGGTATGTGTCTTGTATTTGTACTCACTTAGTCTCGGCCACGCGTGAAAAGTAGTTGCCAAATCCTGCACACTGCCCGAGAGTTTGGTCGGGTTCCGCTGCGTCAGTAACCTTAAAATCAATGCAAACATATTTCGTTTGGATTTGAAATCGACCTTTTTTGACACACCTTGTATGTTCCAGACCCACCCAGAATAAATGAAAATATGTGATGAATAGAAAACAATGCATACCAAAGAGTCCATTGTTCGTGATTTTATGGGCTTACTAAATTTAAATTCTCTGCTCTTCCTTCAGGTGTCCGTTTCGTGCGGGATACCAGATTTCCGCTCCAGAGATGGAATTTATGCCCGTCTTGCTGTTGACTTTCCTGATCTTCCAGACCCACAGTCGATGTTTGACATTGAGTACTTCCAAAGAGACCCAAGGCCATTTTTCAAATTTGCTAAGGTTTGCTTAATGTATGTTTATTCTTACGAAGCCAGTACAGGTGTGAAGTGTGGGTCCCGTTTTGCTCGCAAGTTCTCAGTGCATGGTCTTTGTCACAGGAGATCTACCCGGGTCAGTTCCAGCCTTCGCCCTGTCACAAGTTCATATCGATGCTGGACAAGCAGGGCAAGTTGCTGCGTAACTACACGCAAAATATCGATACGTTAGAACAAGTGGCCGGAGTTCAGCGAATCATCCAGTGTCACGGTAGGTGGCAACGTTAACAGCTCAAGATTATTTGTGAGGGAAATCACAAAGTTTCAAAAAGTTCAACAATGACTCTTTCAGGGTCATTTGCAACTGCTTCCTGTCTCATCTGTAAATACAAAGTGGATTGTGAAGCTATAAGGGAGGACATCTTTAACCAGGTATGTATGTTGACATTTATTCTACCACTAATAATTATTTTAGGCCGATATTTGAAGAAGAAAAAAACCAATAAATCAATGTATTAGCTCACTTTTTTGTCACTTGCAACAACAATATGGATTTACTGTATACCGCTTTAGATTTAAAACAAAAACATGTTCTTACATTTGCAGCGAGTCCCTCATTGCCCCCGGTGTCTGGATGTTCCTTTAGCAATAATGAAACCAGACATCGTCTTTTTTGGAGAGAATCTTCCAGAAATGTTTCACAGAGCCATGAAGCAGGACAAGGACGAGGTGGATCTTCTAATAGTTATTGGGTCGTCACTTAAAGTCCGACCGGTCGCCCTCATCCCAAGTATGCTCTCGCCCAAACTAGTGAATTTATTTGCGCGCAAATGTTTTCAGCGGCTTTTTTTTTTTTTTTTCCCCCCTGTCCTATCCAGACTCTATTCCTCATGAAGTGCCTCAGGTCTTGATCAATCGGGAGCAGCTGCCTCACCTCAACTTTGACGTGGAGCTGCTCGGCGACTGCGACGTCATCGTCAATGAGCTCTGTCATCGACTGGCCGGGGACTTTGAGCAGCTCTGCTACAACACCGTAAGACTCACCGAGATCACGGAGAAACCTCCCCGGTTAGCGGAGCAGCCGCCGTGCGAGGACCTGTCCGCCGCGGACGACAGAACGCCAGAGGAGCCCAAGCGGCACAGTACAGACTCGGTCCGAACGCCTTCGCCGCACAGTCCGAATGTCACAGAAACTGGCGGTCACGTCACGCCGCCAGAGCCTTGTCCTGACGCTCAGTGTCCCGGCGAAGACAACTCTGAGCCCAGCCGGTTCTCACTCAAGGATGCAACTAAAGAAGAGACCACGGAAGAAAGGAGTCAATCTTCCCACCATGAATTTCGGCGGAGGTGCTGGATGAATCGCATCAGCCGAAGTCCAATCAGCAAGCGCCTTGATAGTAAGTCACAACCTTAGTAGAGATCACTACTGTGTAATTTTTTTTAGTTAAAGGTTTTGTTATTTGTGAGTAGTTTTCCAAAAATAGCCAGTGTGCGCTTAAGCTATTCACAGAAGGATAAAACAAAGACGTGGCCATTAAACTCATTCTGCATGTGACCTACAGCGGGCCAGTACCTGTTCCAAGCACCGCATCACTACATCTTCCACGGCGCCGAAGTTTACTCAGACTCTGAGGACGAGACGTCAAGCTCATGCGAAAGCGAAAGCGACAGCGAAGAGTCGGAATGCAGTGGCGAAGAGGGAGGGGAGATCAGCGAGCTGGAGGACCCCGACGGAGCGGCCAGCCTCAGAGACACGATACAAGACACTTTGACCAATGAGGCTATGTCGACTTTGCAGACGGACAGTACAGCTGAACAAACTCACAGCAGCACACACTTTTAAAAGTATACATTTGACTAAGCACTCATTGTCTTTTTACATATGTATATGTATACATATAAGCTCTTTCATATATTTTTTTTGACTCATCAGACTATATCATCTTTCATCAAATCATGTGGCAACTTATGTGAATATGGAATTTTTTTTAGCCACACACATTCTTTCTAGATTGCCATCTTTTTTGTGTTCTTGTATGGAAATGCATCAGTTCATCTACTGCAACTTCTGACTAAAGACAGCAGTTTAAGCTTTAAGTCATGACTGTCATCATAATGTGACATTAACTGTGGCGTGATGTGATGTTTTTGCAACTGTTTTATGTCACGGTAGCATGAACATTTTCGGTCAAAATCCTGCTAAGACGTACCCTCCAATGTCTTACTTGAACATTTTTGGCTAACCTGAACACGAACAATTCAACTCTGATGAGGGTAAATGCAGCAGATAACAGTCCTCTTTAAGTTTAAAACCAAAGAACATTTCATCTGAGATCTGAATTCGATATAAGCTTTGTAATATATTCCTCGTGTCAATTGAGTCTCGGAGAGATGATTGAAAAGGTGTTTCCTTCAGACGCGGCAGCTACTTTTTATGGTCAAGCCTCTTATTTTTATACTCAGCTTTGAGACATACTCTGCCCAGAGTAGATGATGGTCTTTCTGTACAAAGTTGTCGTTTGTTTTATTACAAAGCCTTACTATGTTCCATCAACGTTGGGGGCGATAAAATGCCATCTTCATGAAACCGATCGTTGCTCTTATTTTTCATGGACTATCAGTGGTGTTATAATAATAGGAGTATTCTCTTCGCGCTCGAGCCTGCTGCATGTAAACATGTTGGTCGGCTGATGAGATTTATGTGAGCCTGGTGCCAACATCATTCACATGCTATTTCAGTCTACGATTGAAGAGTACGGTTTGCCGCCATTTAAATTGTTTTTTCTTCTGGGGTTCTCAGTAAAAATTTGGAAAAACAAAGGGTCACTCATCTGTTATTTATCACACCTTCACACAAAATTGATTTTTGCCTGGACCCAATAAAATTGCCACATCAACATATAATGTACATTTATGAGAAAGGGCACACAGGACCTGAATTGACTATCGTCATTCACCCCCCAAAAAATTGTCTGATTGATAATTGGTTAATTATCTTCACTTAATAGGCAAAATAAAAACTGAGCTGACTTATATTGGGTCCCTACCAAAAACATATAAGGAAATATCCATGCTATATACAAATCAACCTTGCAAAATGAAAATACATGTGATGTAAGAATATGTAGCGTCATCAGAGGAAATTAATTTATTCCACTTATTGAAATGACCCTAAACTTGAACCAATTAATGTCCTAGTCCAAATAGAATTTTGTTTATCATAGAATGAGAGACTGAAAGAATCACAAAGGAGTAGAACTGGCAAATGTTTACGTAAACGTATTTTAAATGACTTACCCCCTCTAAAAAAGACAACTTTAATTAATAAGAATTTATGCTAATATATTTTTGTATTGCACTTGTTTAATTGAGACAAATAATTGCCGTTTTCACGCCGAGCCAGTTGTTGGTGGTAACGCGCCGTCTCGTGGTACGTCTTCACATAAATGACGTTACGAAGAAGAAGAAGAACGTCACGACAATGTCGTAAAAATCCCGTCATCAACAACGCAAAGCTGAAAACAGACTCGGGTGCTTTATGATGCACTTGTCGATATCGAAAGTACGTCCACAGCTTTAAATGCCAGGTATCGGTTCACGGCGACGGTTGGAATGGAGGCTATGGAAGATGATTGTTCGGACGTAAAAGATGACCATAATCATAACTACTGTACGGGCAGTGAGGTCCAGAAGAGTTCAAGCAGACAACTCTGCGACCTAACTCCGATCCAGCAGCCTGTCTGCTTAGCGGTACCGGGAGGTGAAGTGGGGTCAGTTCGGACGGGTTTACTATGCCGAAGCGCATCGAGTTCGGAGTTCATGGACTCGGACTCAGGCAGCGAGTGCAGCGAAGTCGGTGGCGAGACCGAATGCGCGACCCCGGGCGGCGCCTCTGGCCAAGACAAACTCACTCTCGACTCGACTTCAAAGTACCGTAAGTTAACGTTCTTTCTGTACATTCACACCCTTATAATAAAACACACGTCTGTGATAATAAACCATAATAATAAATAACAAACGGTAACCCTTCCCATGTTCTTTTTCCTTTGTAGTTCTCAATGCCATGGCCGTGGAAGACTACCGCAACAACCACTGGCCAAACCTGGAGAAGGCCATTGAGCGCCTTCTCATCCAAAATCCCACAGACCACATCTCTGTTTCATACGCTCAAATATACAGGTAATGACTCGATCACTAAAGTGTGGCGAAAGCTACAATCAATAACACTAAGTAATCAATATTATTGGCAGAAATAACGGGCCCTCGTATGTTTTGTTTCTTTCCACAGTTACGTCTACAAATGTGTTTGCCAGCAACACTCCAAGCTGCTCTACAATGATCTGAAATCCAAAATAGCAAATCATCTACAGCGGGTATCCTCTGAGCTGAATGTAAGCTAAGCTAAACGTGTCTTCCAACCCATCAAGTGCAAAATGAAACCAAAATATATAATACACTTTATATTGTTTCTAGGAGGTCCCACTTGAAAACCTGATTGAAAGCTTCAACACCGCCCTGACACAATACATCACATCTCTTCAGTGTATTGTCCCAGTGTTTATGTATTTGGTAAGTAACTGACACTGACAGAATGCGGTATTTTTTTTAGGGATGTGCGAGTAACATACCTTATTTCACAGTATTGGTAATTGAGATGTCGTCCGATTCGAGGCAGTTTTATGATCAGGACCTAGAAATGAGAAGAATAGAAAATTGACATAAATTTCATGCAATTTAATGAAAATTTCTCTATTGGTATATGAGGGTATTTTTTTAAAAATGTATCAAAAATACTAATGGTATCGGTGCTTAGTATCTGTGACTACTTGCACAGCTATCAGTTTGAAAAAAGTGGTACCGAACATCACTAATATTTTCCATTCTTCATCTGGCATTACAACGCTGTTCTCAATTTGACATGGATATTTTTGACAATAGACACACGCGGATGCAAAATCGACTCCAATTTATGCATGATTGTTTTCAGAACAAGTTCTACATTGAATCCAAACTCCATCGTGACTTGAATCAGGATCTGATGAACCTGTTTACTGATCACGTGGCAGAGAAATATATCGACACACTGTTGCGTGAGTACCTTGCTGTTTGCGTGAATATGGGAAAATCCTGAGTGCGTCTGCAACGATGCGGCCTCATTCCAAAATGGACGAAATACATTTTTGCGCACAGATGCTCCCCATTCAGCCCGATGGCTCTTGAGAGGTGCTGCATAGAGGAATGGGTGTAATTGCTCAAAGACACTGTAGGTGTGCCAAGCATGTGACTTTTATATTCCAAAAAACTTTGAGGTTGTAATTAGGATTAAGAAATGATTGGATACTTGTATGAATGCGGACGTATGTGGTTTCGTACAGTTTTGGGGAGTTTGTGGAGATAATGAACACAATCCATTTTGGAATAAGGCTGCTGGTTTACTTTGCTTGTTTTTTGGGCAAAATTGTCACTGACTTCTCAAGCCTTTTTCTTTCAGCTCTTCTCGTTAAAGCACATACAGTGCCCTTCAAAGTACAGCCGTCTACCATGGCCAGTGTGGTCAAAGGCCTCCACAGCCTCCGACCAGGTGTGCAACCGTAAAACAAAGTTGCATAAACCCTACATAACATTGATCATTTTAAAATTCTTTTGTAGAGTGGTCCCAGTTGGCACCTGCTCTCTTCTCTGACTTTATTCCTCAAATCAACCCTCCCGCTCTGGAATCAATGCTATTGGACTACGCCGCTAATGACCAGAAGCTCCAAATGGAGCTTTCAATGAACGGTTTTCAACGGTTAGTTACGGACTGGAGCACAGTGTGATGATATAAAAAAATAATAATAATACATGACAAAGCCCAAACCAAATTTCATAATTTTTTCTACTACCTTTACAATTCAGTTAAAAAAATAAATATTTTAAAGGTCAAGTACAAATAAATAATATGGTTGCAAAAATGTGTTTTTGTTTTTCAGGGGTGATCAGTCTCGCAAGAGGGCCAACGATGACTTCTGAGTGGAAAGTGGGGATCTGCATTTAAACGACCAAACGGCCTTGCTGTTCCACATGAAGGACAAGGTTCAGAATTGGCTCACGTTGACATCAGAGTCGGGACGGAGCTTGTGTAAAAGGGAATTGCGGAAAGCCGGAGCTAGGGGGTGACGCACTTCTGCCCCTACGTCATACCAGAAGGCGGAGTGGACAATGTCATGCCACGGCATGTGTCAACAGGCACACGTACACACAGTGGAGGCTCATACATCTCGACAGTTTTTGTGTCTGACGTGCTTAAAACTGCATGAACCAGGCGGGCCTATGTTCCTGTGCCTCCCACTTGTTTATACAATCCGAGAGGACCTTTTTTCCAAAAATCTGTTACACTGATCGTAGAGTTAACGGTTTGTGTCTTCATGGTGTCTTTTCTGATCAAATATTTCATTCCTAACATGACTCATAAAAATGTCTTGCAAATGATGGGGCTAACAAAAACTTGTGCTGCTAATCATCTATACCAGGGGTGTCAAACTCATTTTTTTCACGGGCCGCATTGTAGTCGTAGCTTCTTTCGGAGGGCCATTTAGTCGTAGCTTCTTTCGGAGGGCCATTATGAGTGTCCACCCAAATAAATGTATGAGCACCTCATATATATACAGTAAAAGCTACAAAACAAACTGACAACTAGTTTTCAAATCAGACAAGTAAAAACACATCAAATTAAAAAAAAAAGATATCAAAAGTGAAGACAATTTGCGATTCTAGTAACGACACACGAATTTGATGCACAATCTATCTTCGCGGGCCACATAGAATGATGTGGCGGTCCGTATCTGGCCCCCGGGCCTTGTGTTTGACACCTGTGACCTATACCGTATGTTTGTATACCAATCCTTTGGTTACGCTTCTTTATACTGTGAAGTCAGCAAGAACACAAAAGAGTGTGGCAAGAAATGGGAACTAAACTGTGATTCTACATCTACGTTGTTGCTTTTGTGTTGGTATTAACCAAGCTATGGTTCGAGTAACACCAAAGAGGATTGGCATTAAAGTACTTAGTATTGATTCAAGCTAATGTTAAATATGCATGTTTACTTATGTATCCAGATTATTTTTTTATACAAACTATTTTTTGTTTTTGTTATTGAATTCAAAATCTGCATTGTAGACTTGCATGTAGGAAGAACTTTTTAGTCACTAGAGTGCCAGAGATCTTATTTGCCTTATGTGTCATTGTAATCGTACAACAACAAAAGATATGCAAATATTACAACAATGTGCAGGTCGACATGAACAGTCTAAAGTTTTTCAAAATGTCTTTATGTACCTTTTTATTATGTCTGTTCCACATTAGATCTGATAAAGTTTTTGTGTGGAAAAATATGACATAAACCTTCTATCCTCTATATTGCCTGATGAGTTGGACGCTATCCCAATATTGGACTTTCAGAAAGAGGTTCCTGGTCAATTAAAAGGCACTTAGAGACAAAAAAAAGGAAAATAAATACATTCTAGAATTATTATTTTTGACAAGATTCCGTTTGTAAATGGCGTCAAGTCTCACTACTTAGCTGCAACATTAAGGCCAAGCAGATCCGTATAACCAAAAGTATTAAATACAACTGAACTGTACTGAGTGATACATTTCTACACCACTAGAGGGAAACAGAATACCATTACCACACTTTAAAAATCTCTGGTCAAGACTAATGAAACCACACTTCTCCACATTGTGTACGATAATAATAGTCTGCCAATGGTAAACAACAACACGAGAAAAAGTATGAGGTATACATCTGACTGTCCCACAACACTCATCAGTAATACTTTAAATAAAAACAATCCAGAAAATACAAAGAACCATCTCAATCATTCCAGGTGATTTTGCAGGAATGTTTTGCAAATTGTCAGAGCTCTTAATCAGCAGTGTTGACAGTTGACGGTGTGAGTGTGAGAGAGGCTGGGTAAGGGGCTTCTAAATCTGTACAACGGGGGGTCTCTGGCATTGCAGCCGAGGTGGAATCCCTTTACAGCATGCTCCGGCTGGCCAATGAGCACGGACGCCTCCCAGACATATGGGCCAGGCCTCCCCAAAATAACCTGCGAGCACGGCGCTGACAAATGTTGCTACTTTTACTGCTGACAGGTTACCCTAGCTACTCGCCTTCATATTTCCCTGTAAACGCCAAGGGGAACTCTGTGCGAGAAAAGCGGAAAAGCTGGGCGGCTGCCTGTCCCTAGGTTTTCCCAGGTGGCAGCAAGTCCAAGACCGGAATCTCCCACTTTGGAGCACAGGTGCAACCTGAGGATCCACCGGTCCCTTCGCAGAGGCCAGCTGCAGGTAAAAACAGCCCTTAAAGTCATTCCTCCTCATCTTCCGCGCAGAGCCTTTAGAAAATCTCTGACATGATGGACTTAAGTCCACTTTTAGATACAGACTGCAAAAGCCGCTGCTTAATTACTTGACCCCCCCCCCCCCCCCCCCCCCCCACCCCAACCAGTTGTGTGGTCCTATGTTTGCGCAGCATGAAACCAAACCTTTACATCTCACTCTGCGCTCCCGATTTACGATCATTAGCGTCACTTTGTTTTTTTTGATTGTTGTGTGACTGATCAAACTCATGCTAACAAGGTCACACAAGATGAGGAAGCTGCTTTTCTTTGTTGATTTTCTTCATGTAAACTGAGCCCCGGCTATTATTAGATATGACTTGGTGGATTTGGAGTCTGTTTGCAAAGGATGAATGTACACAACAGCTGCACCTTCAGGTCCGCTGGAAGGGCATTGCAGTGCGCTTAATCGCGCCCATTTGAGTGTCAGTAGCATATGCTCGCCCTATCTCGTGTCTTTATTCCATGACTTACTCATGCTTAGTGTGAGAAAATTATGCAAGGAGGTAACTTCGCAGAAGGAATAGGACGGTGGAGTCTGTATCCAATCAAACCTGGCACCCGATTAAGACTATGATGGAATTAGATGAAAATAAAATGCTATTTTTGATCAGATCTCTTGCTGCTGTGTCAACAGGCCTGATGTGAAAATGGAAGGACTTGATGGTTTTGTTGAGAAAACAACCTGAAAGACCTTTGGGGTCATATCAGGGACCTAATTCAGGAACCCTAACCCTAACTCAGACACATTGCTGAAACGCATCGTATTGCAATCTTCAGTAGGTGTATATTACACGAGCGTATTTCAGTATGATGTGTGAGAGGATTTAAGTTGCATGTGTGAGAGCGTTTCGGTAATGTGATTAAGAGCGTTTCGTCAGTGTGTAAGAGGGAATCCTGAATTATGGCCCCAGTGTCGCCATGTCAATAAGCGTGCCGCAAATCTCAGAGTTCTTTTATGATTCTTTCTCCAGCATGCAAGAAAATACCGCCGACCCACCACCGTCACTGTCTCAGCTCTTAAGGGAGAGCTACCTGGCCGAGGCCCGGGCCCAACAGCGTCACAGCGAAATGAGCCGCTCCGACGCGTCGTCGTCACGCCTTCAGATTTTTGGCTCGCTCAAAGGAAAGGCCGAAGACCCGACGGGGCTCCACGAGAGCCAATTGCCGGACTTGTCGGCGTTCCTCAGCCAAGAAGAGCTGGATAAGAGCGTGAACTTGGCCCGCCAGGCCATCGGACATGAGCCCCGTGACGAGAGGGTAGAGGTCAAAGCCGCCGTGGCTCCAAATGCCTCGGCATCCATTGCTTCATCTACGACGTCCTCGGTTCACCTCACAAAGACCCCTCCGGTTCCTTACGTGCCCTCCGCCATGAAGCCTTTTGCACCGCCAGTCGATTTCCCAGCAACACAACCGAAGCTAGCACTGGACAGAAAGCCACAGGCGGCCTCCATGCGCCAGGAGAACAGCATGAGGAACAATAGCGAAGGTCTAAACCACTTGAACAAGTCAACCAGGAACTCCCCATTTGGGGCGGAGACCCAGTCCAAGAAGGAGTTCCTTAACAAGGCGGCCGACTTCATTGAAGAACTCTCGTCTCTCTTCAAGGCAAACACCTCGAAACGGATACGACCGAGGGCGTGCAAAGCCCATCGGAGTCGGAACCAGAACAAGAGCCAAAACGATGGAACAATTTACTCCGACGACTCAGATAGCAGAGAGCGCTCGGCCATGCCTACAGACCTGGATGAGGACGGGCCAGATCCCGATGTTAGCCACCAGCCAGAGATCCAGCTAGACTCAGGGATTGGTCATGTGGAGTTAGAGGACAGTAGGACTACTGAGGCGCAGCAGTTTGACTCCAAAGAGTTGGAGATGCCCGAAAGCTTCATTTTGACACAAGCTCAGCCGCGTGCAGATGAGCCATCAACTGAGCCACCTCATTTTATCCAAAAACTGAAAAGCAGAGAAGTTCTGGAGGGTAGCAAAGTCCAGTTAGACTGCATTGTCAGAGGACAGCCTACACCTGAAGTCCGGTAAGGAGCAAAAAATCTGCAAGGCATTGTGGTGATGGTGGTGGGGGGGGCATTAATATCTTCAAACAAAAGTGTGGCGCATCAGGTTTAATTGCAATTTAAATTTTTTTGCCTAATTTAAAAATTAGGCAACACCCCTTAACAGTTACTGTGTAAAACTAAGCAAACCACCGATAATATTAAAACGTAAAAACAGTTCAACTCAATCTTAACTTTACCGTATTAATGAGCTGCACTGCTACAAATCAACTACAAATAATATAAATATAAAATATATATAAATATATTTACTTAAGATGACAATTGTCTGAAAATTTGAAATTGCCGTAGACGCAACAGCACGGAGACGACCCTATAGGCGAGGTAGAGGGGAGGAGGGGGCATGCTCTTGGTCGTCCTACTGAGCATTGTTGAAGCACTAACGTATACTTGCGCCGGGAGAATGCGAGCGCTCTGCCATTTTTAGCCTGGACCGGCACTGCGAGCTGTGGTCTCGTCTGATAATGGAACCAACTGAGCTCTTGGCAGCAGCATGAACACGAGCGGCACTTTGGTAAGATGCTTTATTTGCTCTTTAGTGGAAACTTGACATTGTTTCTCCGTTGAAGTTGTTTAATTTTTTTTTTTGGGTAAGTTATTTTGTAAAAATGCCTAAAATATTTCTTAAAGCTTAATTTTATACTATTGACCTGATTTTGGCTACTCGCTTGACTAGGACTGTTTCAAGGACTTATTTGTCATTTCTAATTGATCCGATTGGTTGTGTGTTGAGAAGTTTGCATGACGTGAGTTTGGTGAGGGATTCTCCTTGCTAGATTTGAGCCGCAGAAAGAAAATAGCTCTGACAGGTGCAGTGAGGAGAAGCACACCAACCATCCTCTTTACTACTCATGTTTTTAATTTAGACTCTTACTCATGACAAATGACTCTTGTGGCAGAACATGCTGCAGCGAGGCATGAAAACGAATTCCGGTGTGCTTTTACTGGGTCTTTACAATTGGACATTATGAGCATGTAAGTTCCAATCGGTTGAGTTTGACGGCAGCATTGAATCTGATTTACAGACAACATCTCGCCAGGGGCACGCCTCATTCCTCTTTGATTATTGGCTGGATTTTTAGAAAGCTTGAGGACTCATCCACTGAAAATAGATGTTGCGAGGGGGCTATTGCTCATGTTGCTGCATTGGAAGTCAGTTCACTGTAAAAATACATTAGTTTAAATTATTATTTATTTTTTTAAAGTTGCTGACTAAAAGTCTCGACTTTCTTAGAATATTGGAGATGACTCAATAAAAACTGATATGGGAACGTCCATGATTGTTTCTGTAGCTTGCAGTGGTGTAGAATTGCGATAATACCATAAGCAACATATTACAAAGATATCTACAACAACAATAATCAACTTATTAAATGAAAACCTGAAAAACAGAAGTCGTTTTTATAGCAAAGACGAGAAAGCAAGCTTCATGAAACAATGTTCATGCTGCCCAATCGCAGGTGGTTCTGTGAGGGCAAGGAGTTGGAGAACAGCCCTGACATCCAGATCATCACCAATGGTGAGCTGCACTCTCTGATCATCACAGAGGCTTTTGAGGAGGACACCGGACGTTACTCCTGCTTCGCATCCAACTTTTACGGAACTGACTCTACCTCAGCTGAGATTTATATCGAAGGTGATTTCCTTACTTGTCTTTGAAACCTGTTTGTCCGTTTCTTTGCAGACATCAAAATCACGTTTTGGTCACTAGAGTGGTTGAAAAAGTTTGAGAACCTCTGCTTTACAGAACTCGTATAAAATGTTCAAATGCACGTGTGAACCTACAGGTGCATCCTCTTCAGACTCTGAGGGGGAACTACACTTTGAGTAAGTTCTCCTGCTCTGCCCATTTCAATTTAAAGCTATATAAAAATCACAATATTTGGAATCTTACTTCTTTGTTTTCATTGTGAAAGCCTACAGGGCAACGAACCAAACTCCAAACCACTTTCAAGCCAAATCCCCACAGAAGTTAGAGACTCCTCAACAAATCAAACCGCCGGGGAACCAGCAGAGGAGCTCAGCACCCTTGTGAACCAGAAACTCCCAGTTCCTGTCCAGACGATAACCAACTCACCTCCAAGCCCAGAACTTTCTCAATCATCAGCAGCTTACCCAGAAGAGACTGAAACAAAAGACCTCACAGAGGGTCAGTTGCTATCCGGGGCTGCTTTGCTAACAGCCACACCGCAGCTTTTAAACCAGCCGCTCCCCAACGCAGCTCAATCGGCTCAACCTGAGGTAGAACAGCCGAAATACTTCCTATCATTAGTGTTGCATTTATCCTGATAAGATGTTTGTGTGCCCAGAATCAAACATCTAGCTTCAACCTCCTGCAAGGTTTCAACGGGCAAGCCACCATGGCCGCCCCTGTTTTTACAAAGGTAGAATTAGTCTTCGGCGGATTTGTATTTTTTGTTGTTGTGACTAATTAAGTATGTTCTCTCATCTCTAGAATCTGCAAGACCTGGTGGCTTCAGAAGGGCAGCTGATAGTGTTAGAGTGCCGTGTGAAGGGAGTGCCGTCCCCTCGAGTGGACTGGTACAAGGAGGCCAAAATCATTGAAGACTCCCCTGATTTTAGAATCCTTCAGAAAAGTAAGCACAGACAAAACACCGTGGAAATTTCTAGGAGCAACATCAGAAACCAATTATTGACAATGGTGTCCTTTTGTTTTCAGAGCCCAGGTCTCCAACAGAATCAGGTAGCACTTTTAGGATTCTTCATTTGTAGAAAATTCAAATGATTGCCTTGGGTATGTAAAATGCTGTGCGCAAACATAGTGCTCTGAAGTGTTTAGTCCTTGGTGGAGACTCCTGCTCCTCTTCTGTACACAAGCCAGGGCTGCTTTCCTTTGCCTATGCACCTTATAAGGTAGTCTCTCATCCTGCGTGGAACCACCATGGCAGATCATTTCAACCTGCCCTAGATTCAAATAGACTCAGCTACTTCCCAGCGTTTGTCTGCTCTCCCTCGCAAGACTCCCGACAGCAATCCCATCCCAGCATTTCCTTCACTTTTGTTTCTCCAGAGGAAATATGTACACTGGTCATCGCGGAGGTCTTTAGTGAAGATTCGGGGATGTTTACTTGCACTGCAAGCAACGCTTATGGAGTAACGTCCAGTACCGCAACATTAAAGGTCAAAGGTAATCATTCAGTTTTCTTTTGGAAAAGGAACTCAGTCATTATGATGAATTATGTTTCTCGTCTGATTTGTTTTTTTTTCAGGTAACAGTGTTAACAACCATGCAATTAAACCTTTTTGCACTTTAACTGTGGAGCCCACTCGAGTCCAACAACCTTCCACGTCGGATTTCACCATCCCTCCTGTAAAAGCTCAAACTGAGATTGCCCTGACCAATAACATCAAGCCGCACTCCAGCACCATCCGTCTGGATCCGTTAGTCAATAACACCGTCCGTTTGGACCCCTTAAACACCAGCACCCTTCGTCTGCACCCCAACAACTCCAGCATGCTTCGTCCGGACACCTTGCGTACCGGCCTGCACGATCTGGACTCCAACAGCTTGTCCAGTAGTCCCAGTCTCAACCCTCGCAGTGTTAGCACCCCCAATTTAGACCCGCTCGCACTTCATCAGGAGAACACAGGACAGCTGGCCCCACACCCCAAAGCCTTCACTGGACTACCTGCGGTTGAAGAGGAAGCATCGGGTCCTGACGTCAGTTCCAATCACAAGGCAGGCTCTCACCATCACTATCTCCCCAACCCACCTCCTAACTCCTGCCTCAAGTCAGGGGTCTTGACAAACCACAAAGACTCACGCTCCAGCTCAAGAGTCGGTCTGCGTGTACATTTCAAACTACCTGAGGATGAGGAGGCGGAGCCAAATGACACATCTGCTCCACTTTATGAAGACACTTCTGATGCATCGGTCAACAAAGGACCGCCGCCAGTGCTGGCAAAACCCAAGCTGTAAGTAGAGCTACTAAGTTTGTGATAATCAAACAAAGTTCTCAAACAACCTTTGCTTTGTAAGGTTAGGATCCTAAACAGCCTGCTACAGTACAGAAAGATACGATTTTGAATCCCAAATCTCATTTTTAGTCCGCATAATATGAACATCCGACCCTCCCCTTCCTCTTCCAGTCCAAATATAAATGCTCCTCCTCCAGCTCAACTATTAGTCGCAATTCACTAACCCATGGAGGTAGACCTCAAATGTGGACTTTCAGGCTTTCCAAAACAAAGGATGGCATTTTCTACTTGTAAGTTCACCTGCGTTTCTTATTTTACAGAATTAAAATTTCTGTTTATACTGTCATCAGTATCACGTGGTTTCCGATCAACATCCTCGAGAAGTTTAATTGCGGCTCCTACCTGGGATTGGATTGGAATTTGATAATTTATTTGTTTTTATAAAGAAACAAACAAGAAGGTGATTTAGTAATTGCGGTTGAATATAATGTAAACTGTGACTGTAAGACTGAATTTAATCTGCAAATTGAGAGTTCCATCGTTGGTTTGTGGCCAACTTGTTGGTGGTCCTTAAAAGGGCAGATCATCTTCATGCTGACTTTGGCTCACTCCTCTTGGACTTTACAGGACTGACCAGCCGTAATTCATTGGAACACAGAACTGAGCCTCCCTCATGTTCACCATGTATAGAGTCTTTCCAACTCATCTCTTGTGTTACTTGTACTTGATTGACAGGGACCCGGTGCAGCTCCAGCTCCTTCACAACCAGGTTCTTATGGAGCAGCAACAGGAGGATGAACCCCAGACCCAAAGCCACAATCAGCCTTCATTCCAGGTTAAGCCAGAGACCTCAAATTCTCACGAAGGTTCATTCTGGTCCCTCAGAGAAAAACGCGATTCGCAGTCTTCCTACCTTAACAACAGCTCGCAGTCGACAGCCAAGTCTGGATCTCCCCACACCATGACGGCACCTTCAGTGAGTTCTGCTCCTGCAGTCAACACTCCTCTACGATCCTTTCCATCCACTCCCCAGGTTAAGACGACCTCCCTGGCGACGTTGCCTCCACCTATGCCGCAGCTAAACACAGCTCCGCCTCTCAGCGTGGCACCTTCGACCCAGATGAACACCATCCATGCCTCCCACCTCAACCTGTCCACGACAGTTGTTGCCAGATCAACACCCACACCGCAGTTTTCTTCCCAGCCGGTGTCAAATTTCAATTCAAGCTCGATAAATTCCACGGCTGCCTCACATCATGTCACGTCTCCGGCTGCTTTTCTGAGAAGCACCCACGCCTCCCTCATGAATCTAACCGCAACCTCACAGGCTTTCAACTATACCCGACCTAAAGAGTTCATCACGGCTCAAACCTTCTCACCCGTCCGGAGTCCCTCTCCAACTGAATCTCCAGTCCCGCTTCTCCACGAACTGGCAGCTGAGCTCAACTCCTCCTTGGCCAATTTGCCATTCTCTCCACCGACCAGGACCTTCCCCACAAGAGTGCTCCAGTCTCCAACGAGCCCATCATTCATATCGTCACCCACGCCGGGCTCAGCGCCAACCTTAAACAACGCGTACGCCTTCAGAGCCCAGTCACCTCCGCAGGCTTCCTCGCCCACCTCTGGCAACTCCTCACCGAGCCCCATCCAAAACCCTGTGGCTTTCCTGAGCTCCATCCTTCCTTCCCTGAGTCCGTCTCAGCCTACCAACTCCATGGGCCTTCCCAAAGGGGCACCTTTAGGGTACGACTGTTCGCACTAGAGCCCGGCGGGCTGTCACGTGTTTCAAAACATGTCGTTTGTCTTTCAAGGTTGAAAAAGAAGACACCGAAGACGCGGCTCCCGCCAACAGAAAACATTCGCGAGAGCAAAGAAGCCGTTCTTTACGACCTTGAGAAAAAGCTGCAATGTCAAGAAGATCTTCCCATTTTTGCCTATCAGCAGGTACCAAACACGCCTTCAGGTAGTTGAATGAGACAGTAGTTTATTCAACATGTTAGTACAGTATGTTATCACTAATTTTAAACTAACCAATATTGCAGGCTGGTAGCTAGTCTGGCTTTCAACAGTGATGTGGACATGAGCCAGTAGAACATTTTCCCCTCTTAATTCCCGCTCATTGTGTCCATAACCATGCATAACATTCCTCAGCGTGCTTCTCTATTAGTCGGGTTTGTGTGTCGCCGTGGGAATTCATAACCCATCCCTATCCTCTCGTAGAAGCGGAGTATTGAGGGGAAAACAGCGAGCAGACCCCTTGTTGGACCAAACATTCCAGCTACTGTCATTAACTATGATGAGGTACAAGGATCATCTCATTGCAAGCACTGATCCGAAACGCTAACACGATGACACTTCATTCGGTGCCAGTCGCGTTTGGACACCATTTCTCATGCAATAGAATGGTTTGTCCCGACCTTTGACTGGTAACCGTTCAAGTATCCATGAACTAATATATAACCTGCACGAAGACTCACTGTTGGTTCAATTCAAATTTCACTCATCTGTCCTTTTAAGTTTCTATTTCCCACGTCCTTATCACACAAGCCAAACATGACATTAAATAACTCTTCTTAGGAACTTCGACAGCTTTTTTTCTTCTCTTGAATTTTGTAATCTGATGAGTCAGCGTTATTTTGCAAATATTCAATACACAGCGTTCTTATTGAATTTCTGTTCTCTGTTTTACCCTCTCATCTTGCATCATGAGCTCTTTTTTTGGGGGAGCTTTCCAGCAGGCATTTTGTCAAACAGATGCTACAGCATGTTGCCAATAAAGTGGTATTAAGTCATAATATTTATGTTTCGGTTCAAATATGATATTTTGACTTCAATACCACTACTGTGCTATATCAATAGAGTACACGCATGTGATTACTGGATAAACTTCTAGTAAGACGGTTTCTGGCAGGTAAAAGGTAAAAAGTACTTGAAGTTTGCTTTCATGGAGCAGTTTTTCCTCTTTTTTTTTTTTAGGAGTACAAAGTTTCCAATTTTGAGCAGAGATTAATGAGCGAGATAGAGTTCCGCTTAGAGCGAACACCGGTGGAGGAGTCAGACGATGACGTGCAACACGACGACGTCCCGTCAGGCAAATGTATTGCGCCCATTTTTGACAAAAAACTCAAGAACTACAAGGCCATGGAGGGAGTCCCTGTGACTTTCTCCTGCAAAGTTGTCGGCATCCCCGTACCTAAGGTGAAACATCGAGTGGTGCGAAAGAGACCGATACCTTTACGTCTTAGTCATTAAGTATTTGTCAACAGGTATACTGGTTCAAGGATGGGAAGCAGATCTTGAGGAAGAATATTCATTATAAAAAAATAAGAGAAGGTGATGGGACGTGTGCTTTACATATAGAGTCCACAACAGCTGATGACGATGGAAACTACACAATCATGGCAGCAAATCCTCAGGTAACGTAAGATCGTGAATTTCTCTTTCACGATCTCATCCTTCCATACGAATTCCGATTCATCATTTGAAAATCAACAGGGACGAATGAGCTGTTCGGGTCATTTGATAATCCAAACAGGACCACCCCGAAACAGATTGACCCCCATTAACTCTCAGAGGTAAGCAAAAATACAGATGTCTCCAACAGGGGTTATAAAAAGTCTACACACCCCTGTTGAAAAGCCAGGTTTTTTTGTGAGACTCCAATGTTGCTCTTCAACCATGTCATTGACTATTGACGTTAACTCAAGGCAAGCTGACGTGTTTTGACCACAAGAGGGTGCTAAAGAGCCACACAACCTAAAGAAAATACTGTACTACAGTATCATTGCAATCTTATATAAAGGGTCAACCATGAAGGACTTTCTTCAATCTCTTTCAATTTCTTTTAGGGTACGAACCCGTGTACAGGAAGTTGAGGGAGAGCAAACCCATGAGCGTTTTTTCCGGCCTCACTTTGTACAGGCGCCAGGGGACATGGTTGCCCATGAGGGGAGGGTGTGCAGACTCGACTGTAAGGTAGGTAGCATGTTCTGAGCATCACTTTTGCATATTTACAGGTGCCAGACTAAAAACGGCTCCTCCTTGTCTTTTAGGTGAGTGGTCTGCCCAACCCTGAACTCATGTGGTTGGTCAATGGTAGGCCCATCTATCCAGATCTTTACCATAAGATGCTGGTGCGAGAAAATGGCGTCCACTCTTTGATCATTGACCCCCTGACACAGAGAGATGCTGGCACGTATACCTGCATTGCTAGCAACAAAGCAGGGCAAAGTTCCTTCAGTCTAGAACTCAAAGTTGTGGGTGAGTAGATTTCTGATGGAGTGGTGAATAGATAATAGATAAGATTTGAATTTAGATTTTTTTTTTCCCTTCAGAGAAAGAGATGAAACAACCTCCCCAGTTTGTGGAAAAATTGCAGAACATGGGAATCCCTGAAGGGAACCCTGTCCGGATGGAGTGTCGAGTGACGGGCGTGCCCCACCCGGTTATATTCTGGAAAAAAGACAACGACACCCTTCCCAGGACACAGAGTAGAATGAGGTCAGTAAGATCAACCCCTTTGCCGTACATTCCAAAAGAAATGGTGAAAAGCAACTTTGCTTCTGCTTCAGCATGCTGCAGGATGCCACGGGATACGTGTGCCTCCTCATCCAGCCAACCACCAAAGAGGATGCTGGCTGGTATACAGTGTCAGCCAAAAACGAAGCTGGGATTACGGCTTGCACCTGCAGGCTGGACATCTATGGTACGAAAGTGAGCAGTACCTAGATAAAGCGTCAGTGGAATTACTGAAGATTATACACGTGGCCATGTATTATGACCTTCAGCACAGTGGCATCAGAGCGTGCCGGCGCCCATGAAGAAGACGCCACGTGGGGTCAGCCGTTACGCAGCTCTAACAGGCCAAGGGCTCGACATCAAATCGACCTTCCCCACGTCGGAGACGAGCCCCTTCCTGTTCTCCAGCTCCCCCGCCGAGGCTGCGCTGGAGAGCGAGGAGCTGTGAGGAGCGCCTCCTTGTGGAGGGGAGGGAGAATGTTTACCTACACGGGTCGTTGTGGGATTTGTGTGACGAGTTTGAAGTGAGACACTCGGAGCAAAGAGTGATTGTGAAATGATTGTGCCATTTGCTAGCACAGTGTCACCATTCCGGTATACGTAGGTCATATCAAGAGTGTTTCACAAACAGGAAAAAAAAAATGAACACATTTGCCAAGTCTTAGCTTATGAGCCAGCTATGGAGTTGAATTTTGCTCTCCAACAAGTTTGAATGATTAACATTTGTGTTTGTTTTTTTTGTCGTAAGTAAAACAAAAAAATCTACAATCTGTTCTCGAAGTAGTATATTTTCCCTTACAAAAAACTAGTTCTTCTAATTTATAATATAATGTATATGAAAATTAATTTATTTAAAGGAATTTGGGAAATATACTGTATTATTTAAGTGGATGATTTAGCATCAGATTGTTTCAACCCAAGTGCATTATTTATGTGAATTCATGAGGGTACCGATTCACCTTTTTGCACCATCTTTTCCATGTGTATGCATGTTGATGGCCGACAATGGATTTTTTTCACAGTTGCAAAGTGTTTTGTAAGTAGCCGAAACGGGATGTTTGAGAGAAGTGAAGTCAAAATTGTTTTAATTGAAACCGATCTTGGCAGTTACAATGATTACTTTCCAGAGTTTGGAAAAATATTGACGGAAGCATTCAAGCACCTACTCTACTTCTGTTATGTTGCACACTGTAAAATAGTCTTCAGAATAAAATTATATTTATTCAAATGAGTCAAAGTTTTTTTCTGTGCGCTACATCAAACATAAACAAACTAGCTACCTTAATCACGGAAATTTCAGATTTCTTCAGGGCTTTGTTTTGACTATCTCAAATTCAAAACAAACAGGAGACCCCAGGAGCCAATTAAGCATAGCTAATGAGTCTAATTAGAGGGGAAGAAGGTTCAAATAGGCATAAAATTACATTCACCTTACTTGACCCAATTAGACTGTGAGCCTCATTTGACCAGCTGCCAGGTCGAGTTGCTTGTTGGCTGTCGCTTGTGTGTTGCAAAGTCATAAATTTATAATGGGAAAATAACAATTACTCTGAAGGGGATATTATTATTATTATTATCATTATTATTATGGCTGTTATTATTATTATTATTATTACAGAGGTGGGAAACATTATTATTGTTGCTATTATTCAACAATTTTCTCATCTGACCATAAACATTCTATTCTGTAAATCAAAATCTCAAACAGGCCTCAGTGTTAATTCCGATCCATATGATAACAGTTTTGAATGATGAGATGCAGAATGATGCTCATTTTGTAATCGTAATCTGGAGATGATGACTGGATTTATGAGAGACACTTTCTCCCGGACTAACTAAAACATACGCTTTGTGTCTTAATCTCCGTTTCTCCATAAGGGGATGTGGATTTAATGCAGAATGTGTATCTGTTGAGGCTGACGGGTCACTCGTTAGTTGTGACATATGGCTTTTGTCAACACGCCACAACTGAGTCGTAGGTGCTCAAATGAGCCAATCATATAACGAGTTGGAAAAGCATGGCCTCATCTCAGACGACGAGCCCCTCAGACAAGACAAGCAGCAGCTGGCAAACTACATCAATCTGTAATCAATGAACCAACTGGTAGATGGGATTATATGCCTAATTGCACAGCTAACCAGTCCATCCCAAAATGACCAGACAGCATCAGCTTGACCCAATAGGAGAGGCAGCCTTTATACTCGGCCTCCACGGTGATTAATCATTCAAAACTTGCCTCTACACCAAAGTCTGGAGTTGCTCAATCCGAAACTAAGATTGCATAAATAGCACAAATAGAGCAGCGGCAAATGTGCACAAAGATAAGACAATAATTTAGAAAGTTCGAAAGATAATAGGAATTGTGTTCTCACGGGATTTTGGTATGAGATTTTATTAGAAGAAAAAAAAAAATCATTCATGGCTGGAATATTTTAATTATCACTGCAAAACCCCTCACATAACTGCCTTAAAAAATAACATTAAAAACGATTTAAAAAAAAAAGCTAATAAATTTTTTTTCATAGTTTTGTTAGATCTGACTAAAAACTAAACGGAAACGCTATCCCTTCTAAATTCTTTGTAAAACCTGGCGCTAAATTGTTGCTGAATTTCCATCACAGATTGTTTTTCTCAAAAAAAGACGATTGTTGTATTATATATATTTAATATGTGTATTGTGCCCCTGAATTCTAAATGAAATGTAACCAGATGGGAAAGATGAGACAGACAAATGATTCTGTCGCTCCCTTTTTTTCTCGGCTTGGTACACAGATCAATTATTTATTCCCCATCTCCATCTGTACTGCCCACCAGATTCTAAATCATTCTGAATCCAAATATCAATTATTATAACTCAAAGAGTATTAACTACATGGTGAACAATATCATTTCCAGGTTTTGGTGCAATAATCTGGGCACCGTGTTGTCCATATTGTTGAAGATTTTTAATCCCCAGATTTTCAGACAAAATCCCTCGGGTTACAAAGCACACTTACACTTGTGTTGCCTCAGGCTAATAATCAGATTATGAGACACAAGTGGTGAAAGGAGATTTGAGGACGGGCACAAAAAAAAAAGCGTTTAGAAATCCCGTTTGTATATTTATTTGTATGGTCTTCTGAAATAAAATACTGATAGTTATTTTTTCAAAGATAATTAACAATTGAGGAACAATTTTGTCCAGTCAGTGTCCGGCGGCTAATTTGAAACTTTTTATATAGTGAGCATCTTTCAATGGGAATTCTTGAACATGATGTGGTTTCATCACCAAATAAATATGAATAGATCCAAACTAATTTTGTCGTCATCTTTAGTAATTAAATTTGTTTGCAGCATCAGTTGTGACGAGTTGTGCAAGCAGATGGCAGACTTTGGTGTTTGTGACACATGGCACCGAGTGAAGCCTCGGCCGGAGAGCCCAGCCCGAGATAATTGGAATTTCATTAAGGCTTTTTTGTTTGTGTGTGTGTGTGTGTGTGTGTATTGAGTGTGCATATATACTTTATATGCATTTGTGTGTATGTGCAGCGAGAGGGTGTGAGGGGGTGGTAGAAGGCAGGGACTCCACCTGCTGCCACCTGTTCATCTGCTGTGTGCCTTATAAAAAGCCGCTCCATTATGTGCAGCACAGACACCTTGGACTCTTCACACTGTCCGCTTCCAAAGCAAAGGAGAAAGAGCTTGGGATATGAAGCCTCGCCGTTCGAGCTGCACAGACTCTGGATCCGAATCTTCAGAAGCGGATTCCAAGAGCCCGGAAAAATACGAGTCGGCCACGCGGCGGAGGATGGCCGCCAACGCCAGAGAGAGGAAGAGGATGCAGGGCTTGAACACGGCCTTCGACCGGTTACGAAAAGTGGTGCCGCAGTGGGGTCAAGACAAGAAACTGTCCAAGTATGAAACCCTGCAGATGGCTCTCAGCTACATCATGGCCCTCAACCGGATCCTGACGGACACTAAGAGGAACAACGCTGCACATGTGCAGTGGGTGGACTTGCAATTGGACTGCGTGCAGCCTGATGACTATCAGTACCTCATGAGGTACGACTCCACGGGGCAGGACTATATCAACTCTTCTTTCTCTTATCAGTTTGACGGGCATCAGCTCAACGTATGAAGAAGAAGAAAAAAATAATAAAAAATCTGCCAGTCGGCGTGTAAAACACTCATGTTGTAAGTGGCAATGTGAAACCTTTGTTTTCTCCTATTAAGGAGACCGTAAATACATTTGTATTGATTTATTTCTTTTTTAATCACCTTTGTTTGACAAAAGGCTTGTTTTTTTTAAGTCTTGCATATATTTTTGCTAGGATATTGAGCAGGTTCTTCAATACATAGTAAAGATCAGAGACATGTAGTGTAGTGTCATTAAAATGACCAATAGATGTGCAATTGTGTATTTATAGCTGTTTTAAATATACAGTTTTAAATTCACAGAATTGTAGGTGTTAATTGCACTATTAAAGCTAATATTGTTGAAATGAAAAAGTAACTTTCAAGTTTTTACATGCTAAATTCTAGTTTTGGAATGAGAATAAAATATCTTCTATCAAATATATTCTGCTTTGTCATTACTGTCTTCTATGGAAATTATGATGATTACTTTTTGCATATAATTACAAATCTATGTTTAGGAGAAAAAAATTGCTTTGCTCAATTGACTGTTTAATATTAAATAGCCAAGCATACATTTGCTTTAGGGATCAAAAAGGTGATTTTTATTTTTCATCCACTAGCACAGGAATTCAACACCCCCCCCCCCCCCCTTAATAAGCTTATACATCTGCTATCAGTTATTTGTGTGCTACTGAAGACATTGTTATTGAGGAGAGAATCTAATTTATAGGACAATCTTTATTTGTGCGGATGACGAGCTTACCTCAGCAGTAATGTCCACTTGCACTGCACCCTGATACGTAAATCCTCCTTTTGTTCACAGCTTCTGTACCCTGAGATAACAGAAACTTACGTCAGCCGTGTCATAAAAAAAATAAATAAATAACAATACACCTTACGCAGCAAAAACTCAAACATTAGCAATATTCTTTGAAATAAATTATCTTTTATTTGTACCTAATGTCTAATGGACACAAAGGATTGTTTACTGCTGGAGCAGCACGACACATTTAAATGGCAATCATAGCCCATTGTCAGAGATTTAAAAAAATTCAATGGGTGGCACAAGCCAGGGCAGCTTAAGGAAGCCTCTGAGCAAGATGCCGGCCTGCATGGCTTCAGCGAGGGGGGGGGGGGGCAAAAATTAAACTCCATTGTGTGCTAATGGCTGTGTGTAATCGCTTAGTTCAGAGTCAGTGGAGCGCGAGCGAGCGGCCAGGGCTGGACCCAAACACTATCAGCTTTAAAAATAAAAGCTCCTACAGCAGTGGATTAACCGTAACGCCCAACTGCCATTTAACTGGTGGGCTTTGCAAATTGTTTTGTTTTTTTGCACAAAACGTATGATGTCCGAAAAAGGTCTTAGAGGTACAATGCTTAATTGTCCGAGGGGTTTTAATTGTGAGATGAGGGGGCATTTTAGCTGAACGCTGATACAGATGGTCATAATGGCTACGATGAATGTTTACATACGTATTGAACGCTTTCTGACAGTTGGCATGTCAAAAATGAATAGACGGTAGAGTCAAAAGTGCGTGTCAGTGACACTGCAATTACACTCTTCATTAATTCAGTCACAGGCAGCAAACAGTTGGCAGCAGGCAAAAAAAAAAAGAGCATCGACATACAACTCGGTGATTTGCTCAGCATGATTGCTGATGACAGCAATGTGCTCAGCAAGAAAGTCATTTCGAGGACTGAAATACGAACCAATGTTGCATTTTAAACTGCTGAATTATTCGTAAGACACTAGAGTTGGCAAAATGAATCGATGAATTGACAACTAATCGATTAATCAGCAACTATCTTAACTATTGTTTATCTTAAATTTGTCCCGATCTATTGATTTTAGCCTGTCAACAGTAATTAATCACTGATTTGTGTAGTCATTCATGAAAACAGACTGATTAATTTTGTTTAATCAAAACAAGAAATTTGAAACTTTTACTCTTGTCGAATATCATTTGTTGTTTTAATGTTTTTCTATCACTAACTCATTCTAAATGAACAACGATAATTGATTAATAAACAGTAATAAAGGATTCTTTTCCTTCTTTCATGCAAAATAAAAGAAATATCCAATGGAATTATCAACAGAATAATCGATTCTAAAAATATTCAATAGCGACATCCCTCGTAGTATTCTGTAAAGAGTTTGCCTTCCCTCGATATGGTGTCAATTTTGTTTTATTTATCTTTTAACATTCATTATTATTGCAACTGAGCTATATACTACTGAAAAGTGTAATAAAGCTTCTACTACTGAATACAGATCATTTAAATACATTACTAACATATTTTAATATATTGGAATTGAGTTCTACAAAAAAATGTCAGCACGTTCATAATAATAGACAAAATACAACTGTAATAGTTCTAATAATAACAAAGCAAGACTTCCAGAAATTTCTTCTTGACATTTTCCACTATGGAATAACAATTATGCAAATGTTTAAATTGTCAAGATTTGTGAAATCCATATAAAGCCATCATCCTCCCAATTTCCTATCGAGTCAAAATATGACAACAAATGCTCGTGCAGAGAGACGTGCGGCTCCTCCCTCCACAACGCTTATGTCACCTACTCCTTATAACCGTCGGAACACGCAGGTGCTCCAAAACTGCCCGCGCTGCCCCCTGCTTCACTTTCCTCTCTGATCCTGCGCTATGAAGAGTCTGAACAACCGTGCCGACAGCCACCTGTCCAGTCAGGTGGAATGCGAGTTGGAGAACATGGGTTCTTGGGTGAACCAGGGTTACATTGGCGACTCGCCGCCCTTGCCTCGAGTCGTGAGCACAGACTACAACCCGAAGCCACTCTTCCAGGGTTCCATGGAGAGAATGTACAACGTGGACATCCCAGGCCCTTTGCCGGAGGAACCACGCTCGGTCGATAAAATCCCGGTGAAGAAACGAAGAGGCTGCTGTTCTTTCATTAAAGGTAGGACTATTATGAACTTGGCTGCTTCTACTTAAAAAATCCTCTTTACCAAGACAGTGATCTGTCACAAATGTTGTGTTTGATTGATCCGAGAACAGAACCATTTTCTTCTTTTCAATATTCTTGGTAGGCTTGTGGGGTACGACATTGACTGAGAACACCTCGGATAACCGGGAACTGTTTGTCCGCACAACTCTACGGGAGTTAATGGTCTACGTGGTCTTTTTGGTGGATATTTGTCTTTGTAAGTAATCGGATTGACACGATGAATGTGTTTGTGCCTGAAATGTGGTTATTAGACAAAGGTGAATGATATTTATTCAGAATGTGATTAGTTTTAGGTGCATACAAGCAATGTTGATACAACAAATTGATTTTGATCCCAAAAGATCACTAAGGTTAATCAAGTTTGTTTGACCCCAAAATTTAGAACTCTAATAATAATTCATGATAAATATTTCAGACAAATCCGTTTTATCACATGAGCAAGGCTGTCCAACGTTTGACTGGCACTGCAAATCCAAAATTGACCGATTGATTATTAAAAAGTTAAAGTGTCCAAAAATTGGCGCTTTGAAAAAGAATTGAGAGCATGAGTGAAAACATATCAAGGAAATTGAGATGGTTGGCTTACCCCCAAAAAGTCCTGCCGCCACAAATGCCCCCCCCTTTTGTCAAGCCAACCATTAGTCATGAAAGGGCCATGACCACAACCCTTTTGCCTTTTAGCGATAAGAGCATTTGGCCTCATCTTTTGTTTCTTTGTCCATGTAAACGTTGACATTGTTTGATGAGGCTATTTGCGTCAGGCCGGCGTGCTCTCTCCTCAAACAAATTACAGCCTCTAATCTGGACCCATCTGATGCTTGCAACATAAATACATCCAAAGAACAAGTGTCCAATAGACGGCACCACGTCTTATCTCGGGAGCGCTGAATGGACCGAGGTTTAAGGCGAGCCTGAGCAAAGGCAGATAAGGATCGAGGTGTTAACAACGTCACGATGTTGTCTTTCAGTGACATACGGTATGACGAGCTCAAGCACCTACTATTACACCAAAGCCATGACTGATCTGTTTGTGAATACGGCCGGAGAAAGTGGGGTTAAGTTTCAGTCCATAAGCACCATGGGAGATTTCTGGACTGTGAGTATTTGTCTCGATGGATTTCATCATCAGTTGGAAGCAATTTGGATGATTTCAACTTGTTTCCGTATAAACAGTTTGCTCAAGAACCATTATTGGATGGCCTTTACTGGACTAAATGGTACAATAACCAGTCCCTGGACAGTGGAGATCAGTCCTTCATCTACTATGAGAACATGTTGCTGGGAGTTCCAAGGATGAGGCAGATCAAGATCAAGAATAACTCCTGTAAAGTTCATAAAGACTTCCAGGATGAGATCTCAGGATGTTACGATGTCTACAACGAGAAGAAGGAGGATGATCTCAACTTTGGTCTTATCAACGGCACGGCGTAAGTCACACCTCCTCACGACAGATTCGCACTGCACTTAGTCTTCTTGAGATGTTTACCCTATCCTCCTCTGTAGGTGGAACTATCACACTGAGAAAATGATCAAGGGTTCCTCCCACTGGGGGTTGCTGACCACCTACAGCGGCGCCGGATACTACCAGGACCTGGGTCGAACCAAGGATGAAAGCGCAATTGTACTAAAAGAGCTAGAGGAGAACCTTTGGCTGGACCGAGGAACCAGGGCTATTTTCATCGACTTCTCCACTTACAATGCAAACATCAACATGTTCTGTGTCATCAGGTACAGACTGACATCCAAATTGATTGATTGCTATCCCAATTTGTGTTTGACGTCAGTCTGTTGACAGGTTGGTGGTGGAATTCCCGGCAACTGGCGGAGCTATTTCTTCCTACCAGATCCGAACAGTCAAACTGATTCGCTACATCAACTACTGGGACTACTTCATCCTGGGTTGTGAGATGATCTTCTGCTTATTCATCCTCTATTATGTTGTGGAGGAGATTCTCGAGCTTCGAATACACAAGTTCTCCTACTTCAAAAGCATTTGGAACATTCTTGACATAGTAGTCATACTGGTAAGAACATTTTGTTCAGAGCAATCGTTCCACGTTTTAATGAGCTTCAAACAATGACCAAGTTTCTCATTTCCAGCTCGCCATTGTTGCCATTATATTCAACATTTTTCGTACGGTCAAAGTGGACAAGTTGCTCGGCAAATTGTTGGACCAACCCGAAATCTATGCTGACTTTGAGTTTCTGGCATTCTGGCAAACACAATACAATAATATGAACGCAGTCAACTTGTTCTTTGCGTGGATCAAGGTAAAATACTAGAGTAGGACTCTCAACTTTGACATTTGCCAACAATCCAAACTACTCTTCTTGTCTATGTAGGTCTTCAAGTACATAAGTTTCAATAAGACAATGACTCAACTGTCTTCTACACTTGGTCGCTGTGCCAAAGACATTGTGGGGTTCGCTATAATGTTCTTCATCGTGTTCTTCGCCTACGCTCAACTCGGATATTTACTTTTTGGTACAGAAGTAGAATCCTTCAGCACCTTTGTCAAGTGCATGTAAGTGATATATCCAAAACAGCAACTTGAATCTGTATTGTGTGTGATACAACTAACCAGTCTTTCCATCTTTTTTTCCTGCAGCTTCACCCAGTTCAGGATTATTCTAGGAGACTTTGATTATGACGCAATTGATCGTGCAAACAGAGTCCTTGGACCGATTTATTTTGTTACATACGTTTTCTTCGTTTTCTTCGTCCTGCTAGTAAGCCGTCCTGCTACGCGAGTCATTTGCAAGGAAAATATCAGTGTGTATGTAGAGCTTACCGTTTTATATCTCTTCAGAACATGTTTCTGGCCATCATAAATGACACATATTCCGAGGTGAAAGAGGAACTGTCGTCCCAGAAAGATGAGCTCCAGATCACCGACATCATCAAACAGGTAACAGAAATTGCTGTGAAATAGAAAAGTTAAAATATGATCTCACATGGTCTGGGATTTTACCAATCAGAGTTACATGAAGACATTCATGAAGCTGAAACTTAAAAATGAGAAAATATCAGACGTCCAGAGAGCTCTACGCGCCGGGTCTGGCGATATTGAATTCAAAGATTTTAGAGAAACTTTGAAAGAGTAAGTGGAAAAGATTTTGATTATTCTTTGCAATAGTAAAGTTTTAAACACAATTCTTACCACTCTGATGATGTCACAGGATGGGACATGCTGATCATGAAATCTCTGCAGCTTTCTCACAGTTTGACCGTGATGGGAACCACATTCTAGATGAGGATGAACAGGAAAAAATGAAAACAGAGCTGGAGGAAAAAAGGGTTTGTACAGTAACATGCTTTGACCTAAACGACATTCTGATATCTTGGCTTGTCATGCGATGGAACAAAGAGACCAATCAAACTTTTTCATTTTCCCATTTTCTCAGGATGCCCTTGCTGCTGAACTCAACAATCTTGGAATGAACTATGGGAAAAATTTAGGGGAAAAGCCTCCAATGATCTTAAATGACCAAAAGAACAACGCTGATCACACATTTATGGACCGAGAGCAGTTTCTAAGGTCACGTTACTGTAATTTCGGGACTATAAACCGTACCTGATTATAAACCACACCTGCTAAAATTAGGGGGAAATCTTGTTTTGTTAATATATAAGCTGCACAGGACTATAAAACGCAGGTGTTTTAATGTTTAGTTGTCATTTATAAGAGAATATACACAGAGAGAATTGTTAGGAAAAAAAAAAGGTTCTTTGGGGACGCATACCTTATATTAACATAACGTTTGACAGAAATGAAGGAGCTCTCCAAACATACATACATCCCCGCGACGACCATAATAAACTTAATGTGCAGGGAACACTAGCAACAGACAATAATAATTAAAATGGGACCACTTACAGGAGTAAAGTTGGCAATGCGATACGAGCGACACGGGAGAAGTCGCGACCCGGAAGTAGAATACACGAAAAAGTGTGACGTAACACGATGTCATAAACAATAGCCTAGGGCCCTCTAGTGGTCGGAAGAAACCCCTACAGTAAATGCAGCAGCTCTATTTCATTCGTTAAGAACCAAATCGACTGCCTTTAATTCGAAACCGGCATCATGAGCATTTCTTTTGTCCCCCACAATGAGGATCTGTGTAGAAAAAAAATCCTTTAACTAAATAGCTCATGTGAATTGAATTATACAACATTATACAAGTCAATTTACCTTCTCTTCTCTGTTAATTCCAGATTGTCCAGGCAGGTTCTCCACCTTGAAAGTGCCATGTCCGGAATCACAGCGAAGATTGAGTTGATTTTGAAGAAAATTGGGATAGAGGACATAAGCGAACTAAACAAAACTAATGGAAAGTCGGTGAGCAATCACATTGTGAGTATAAGCAAATTGCCCATAGATGTGGTCATTTTGTCACTGAAATTTGCATTTAATCAGACATTACAGTACAGTATAAAAAATGACTTGACTATCAATCGACAACAAAAAATAAATATTACAACCAGCATGTGAATGTATATCTCATTTTTCAAATGACCTAATGCAGGCGGATAAAAATGCCTCAGACGGGAGCATCCTGCTTTGTGTGGACCGAGGGACAAAGCCCGCACTGCCGTCAGGAAGAATTTGCCCCATCCCCACATATGACTGTCACATGTGATAAAACCTTGAGATGTGTTGATGGAAACTGTTTCATTAGGGATGAAGAAAAAGTTACAGATCAAAAATGTTAATGCTTTAAAAGTAATACATCTTTGGTGAAAATATGCTCCACTCTCATTTCAGCATAGAAATCTTCAACACTTTGGTGCGTTTGAGCTTCGACCGGGTCACATTTCTTTAAAATATGCGCTGTAAATAATGTATTCATTTTTTTATTTGCTTTCTAGACATCAGCACTAGAGCTAAATATAAAATGTTTAAGCTCAAATATTTAAACAACTACAATGTTAAGTAGATTCTGCTTAAATATAAAACTACATATTAGAAGTGTGTACAATATATTCTTGTTAGGCAACACAGCATAACAGATGAATGCCTAAAATTATAGTTGCCTATTTTACCATTTACCCAAAAAGTTGTCAACTTCTTTGCGCAGTACAGTGAAGTGTGAACATTTGTTGTTAATGTGCAATCAAAGGTTTCATAATTATTGAAATCTGCATTAAGGTGTGTTGGTAAAATGTATATGCGGTGAATAAGTGTCTAATAAACATACTATTCAGATTTGGTTTCAATGTGTCTTTATTTCAAGTGACTAAATGTTTTTTTTTTTTTTGCTAATGAAAACAATTCCCAGCTTTTACTAAACATCACTTGTGTTTTTTTCACGGAAGCAAGTTGTCATTACATTCAATATCTTATGCGACAAATAGAAACGCACTTTCCAATCGTGCAGTTTGAGCTAAAACATCTGCTTCCTGCTACTTGAAGAAAATGACTAAATCCTCAGCGGACAATTCAAAATCAAGGGGCACCGCTCAATGACATTGCTGATATTTATTCACCGATGACTTTTCATAACATCCGACCCTTAGTTATGTACAGTATTGAAGCTGCATAGAGTTTTGCAATTATTCTTTATTTTGTCAATTGTTTTGTTCATCCAAACAGCTCTAAACACCACCCCCAGAAAAAATATAAATAAACCATCAAGTATGTCTACTATTACACGTGATAAAACAAATGGCACATTATTTCAAGCCAAATGAAAGGGTGCCTGGTTAAACTTTACTTTTGTTCACCAAAGATCACCAAAAGGGCAAAAGTAGCCATATTTACAAATCCTTCCACTAACATGCAATAACCCAAAATCAAATTAGGCAATCACATCTTAAAGGAAGGACAAAAGATCTATTTGTCTTTACAAAGGTGGGTGATTAGAAAATGCTCTATAGTCAGGGATTGGTCTGCGAGGAAGAATGAAAAAGAAAAAAGACTTTATATTCCTCTAGGAAACCAGCCCAGAATCAGCATAAAGATTATCTGTCAACATGATGATGAATTATTTTCTTCAATTTAACACTTCAATTCAATGTTGAGCCTATCAAAGTCGAGACAGGTTCACCAACATAAAATATGGCAAAAGCTTACTAAGAACATGCTGTTGATCTCTCTGAAGCAGAAAAAAAACTTACTTATAAAAGTAAACAGATAAATTTGTTGTCATTATTTTTAAAGTCGCAAACTATTTCCGAAGTTCTATTTACAAAGCACTTTTCATTCCCATCAAAAAATGCAGTGACTGTTGGGTGTTAGCTGAACACTGACAAACGCTGTAAGGTTGCCGTGGCGCATTGCGTTAGAGGCGACAGTCTGGCGTTGTACAAACTTAAATTAAGAACATCAACTCAGACTTGTGGCATTTTATTACCGACAGTATCAAATAATAGAAAATGCGCCAAGCATGGGCAGCGCATAAATATTCTAACAAGGACTACAAGTAACCAATTGAAAATATTTTATGTTTTTTATATTTGTTTTTTGGGAAGTGTAAAGAACAGGGTTGACGTATTGCTGTAATTTGAGGTTTCAAACAAAACTATATTTGAGTGACATTCTAGCAAAAGGCACAAATATAGTTTTGGATGTACAGAGTGATGGTATTTTTATTTGTACGTGTATTTTATTTGTATTATTTTATTTGTATTTATTTTTATTCAAATTTGCGATTGGGGAGCGTTTTGGGGGGAAAAACAACAGGCAGGTTCCCTACCTGTGTATTAGTTGAAATGGGCATTATCATAAAAAATAAAAAATAAATGTTACTTGTTGTTACTTGAGGCAAATCGATGCGTTATGAGTACGGTTTGACCACAGCCGGTTCTCCTCAGTAAATTTGGACCAGCTCACTGTGTCTGATAACCAGTCATGTTGAAGTTGGTCATGTTAGACACGACTGAACTTGCAGAACCTGAAGCCTGGGCTGATTGAGAGCCGAATCCTCCGACCCAGCCGGGTGACTGGGACTGTCTGTGAAAACAATCAATGATAAGCAAAATTGCGGAGAAGCAGTATTTTGAAAATTCGTTCCAATTGTGACGTGTCAGTCTAACTAAAGGTTGCGTGAGTTTGGTACATACTCTACACCAAAGCCTTGTTGGTTCCATGACTGGCCATACATGTTGTAGGAGGGAACTTGCCATCCATTAGACACATACTGTTGCCCATATTGCTGCTGCGGACTTCCATAGAGCTGATTCCACTGCCCCCACTGACCATATTCAACCTGCGACAAAAAAAATCAAATCATTCAATCAGGAGCAAACAAGAGACTTGACTCCAAATGATGTTCATTAAACCAATATCAGAAGATTTACTGTACCTGCTGCGAACCTTTAGTCATGTCAGGAGATTCTTTGCCCCAGTAGCACTTCACGATGTGTCCTTCGATGCCCGTGCCGTTAACTGACACAATGGCATGGGCAGCACTGTCATGGGTGGAAAACCTTTCAAGGAGAAGAGCCCATCAAGCAATTTCATACCACACGGAACTTGGTTGACATCTAGAGGCCAAACGGTGCAACTACCTGATGAAAGAATATCCTTTCTCTGGGAAGACTCTGATTTCCATGATCTGTCCAAATGGTGAGAAGGTCTGCCGCATTAATGTATCTGATATCATTTGAGAGAAAAAGTACACTCTTGTAAATTTCATCAAAACTGACAAGAGATCCAGCGCAACACTAAATAAGAACTTGCCTGATAATCCTGACTGGATACCTCCACAGTACACAGTACAGTTCTGTGGACTGGATTGGCTCACAACATCATCGAACCGCAATTGTTTTGAGCCATCTGAAACAGAAAAAAAAACCAAAAAAAAAAACAATTGTGACACACAGGAAAAAAAACCACACACAATTTCCTTTCCATCTAAACTTACTGTCCAGTGAATTTTTGGGAGCAGGTGGTTTTCGTGTTGCCCAGTTGGTCCTGATTTGGCGTCCTCCGAGCCACTGCCCTCCCATGTGAGCGATGGCGTTCTCCGCATCCTATAGAAACACATCAACAAGTTGAAACACAGAGTTCACCCAATCCATTGCTATATATTGATATATGGTATTCTACAAATTATTCTCTTCATGTTATTCTCAACAAAGTTATGCTAAGAAATTACTCAAGGTACAGTTTGAATGTGTGTGTAACTTATATGCACGTCTACATTTATTTGCGCCATAAAGTAGAGTAATAAACAGGAAAAGAAATAACCTTTGATCTGTGTTGCAGCACTGGAGCCTTACCAGTTTGTTGTAGAAGGACACAAATCCATACCCCTTTGATTTGCCTGTCGCCATGTCCTTCACAACACGAGCATCTCTGGAGCAAAATGTGGAAAAAAAATGTCAGTGAATCTTCCAGTTAGACGGCATTATACTAAATAAAAATAAAATAAAAAAAAGGAGCCACGCAAGACACACTGAATTGTGAATCCACTACACTGTCCTATATTACTGGTAGCTATCAGGACCCTGAACTGAGTGCTGACTCACTGACTCAAAAGCAGGAATTAAGTATACATGCAGTCTAGATTTTACACAACTTAAGAAGTATTAAAAATTAATTGCCACAATAGCACCACTTTTTCCACTACGTAGAATCTCACAAAAAATATGCTGTACGCTATCATGCATTCTTAAAAAAAATTAAAAAGTAGAAATACATAAAGAGGGAAAAAAAGGAATAAAATGGCATACATGGCTAGATTTCTTTATATTCCTCGGTCAATTCTTTACCACCAATTGGAGTATGGCATTTGGGGAGCTGCAAATTTTGAGAAATTGACAATTTTCAGAGACTTTGGAAGAAGACCTTAACACGACAAAACGTAATATACAATTGAAAATGAAACACTTCAAATAGAGATTTAGAGGAATACATGTCATATTGAATGTGATCATCTATACTATATCACGTTATGACAGAGCATCTACAAATAAAGACAAGAGGAAAAATGGAATAAATAGAGAAAAAAAACTACATCTGAGTCTCCAGAGTGCACAGTTCCTTGCTGTTAGCCTTCAAGCTCCTGTCCAATCCTATGAGCATTTCTGTAAAATAACCAAAATGCTATTACTTGACTGAGATCCACATCTAAAGGCTGTTCACGTTCATATACACGGCTTACATTGCGCTGACACTTACCATCGACTAAATATGCAAAGAAGAGCAACACTAGCTGACATAATGCAGAAAAGACACTTCATTAAGTGATGGGTCATCAACAACTCCAAACCGGGCTGATAACAATTATTTTGAGTTTACAAGGATTGGTTAGAGGTTCAGATGCTAGCTCAAGCTATGTTGGCAAATATACAGCTTTGTTGACACGCACTGATTTTTTTAAACATTTTTTTTATCATGATAACCAACACTGTTGAAACAGAGCAAGATGAGATTTGACAAAAATGTCATTTACTTTTAGAAATTATAGACACTATTCATAATGATTAAAGTTCACAATCATTAACACCAATGTTGTCTGTAAAAATAACATCTTAAGTAATTTTAATATTCTTGATCTATATGTGCAGTATAGAAGAAGATTGCTTGAAATACACTTACGGATGTCATATGAGGCCCTGGAAAATAGGAGTAATCTGCGTAAACCCATTTGAGATTATTTCCTAAACGATAAACGCCACATTTGTGGGAAAGCTCTTAAAGATGAGAATCTACACTTCAATTACATTTGGAAAAAAATTTAGTTTCCCATGAAGGCAAAAAAACACTCTGGCGCCACTCAAACTGTAATTCAGAATTCAAAATTAATTTACAGTGACTAGACAACATTTGAATAAACCTGCAGAGGTATGCATTTGTTATCCATCCAACTGATCTTTTCAAAAACACTTCACAGAATTTACCACGGGAAATGGTTTTTGTTTGTTGTCATTCTTTTATGGCTTGAAAACACCTATCAATGTCTGTCTTCTGTCTTCTTAATGAAATGTTATGTAACATTTTGAGTACAGTACTGTATATATAAATATTATTCCTGAAGCCATACAGGGTTTGTGGTGACAAAACACAATTCTTACGGAAAAGCATTATTGTTAAAGCTGTGACAATGGGAAAAAAAATAAACAAATTAGTATAAAAGAACTTACGAGATTTTCCCAAAAGGTGCAAACGCAGCCCTCACATCTTCAGTGGTGATCTCAGGGCTTAGATCACCCACAAACACGTGGAAATGATCTATGACACCACAAAAACAATGAGGAAAAAATATCTAACCGTTTCAGTGTCAGTAAATAATTGCTTAAAATACTTACTGGATGTGTCTTTCTTTTGGCTACTGGGAGTGGTGGCCCAATTGACTTTGACTTCCTGAAAATAAAGGTAGTAAACATTTCATTTTCTAACCGCCAGGCTGGCACTTTCTACGTCAGAATTTTCAAAAAAACTAAATGTGTAACGTGAAATGTATCCCACCTTTCCAAGTATTTTTCTTCCATTCATAGCTGCTAGGGCTGCTGCAGCATCTCGATGCTCAAAGAATTCCACAAAGCAATAGGGATCATTGGTTGTATGCTGCAAGATAAAGTGTCAGACCAAGTAGTTAATTTAAACTTCAGTTATGTTGTATAACTTAAATGATGACCTAAAATTATACCCATATTTTTTGGCATAAGGTTAAAATTAAATCACAGCCCAGCTCCGGATATGCCGGTAAATCTGCAATTTCCCTGGAAACGTTTGTAAAACCACTTATATTTACATTTATTTTTTGTATTTATATTCTATAATCATACATAGATGCAAAATAGGTTGACCACTTACCTCTGTGATCATTTTACAACTTTTACATTGCCCTATTTGTGTGAAAAGTTGTAAAACCAGAGTTTCAGTCACATCCCTGGAGAGGTTTCCCACGTACCTGGAAGAAAACAAGTTATTTTACACTACTCAAACAAGTCATATATATCATCAACAAAATAAGTAGTGACAATATGATAAAATTTTGTGTGCAGTTAACCTACAGGGGTCAACGTGCTAGTGTAACTCGTTTCATTCGCTTGACAGTAAAACAACTCGCCGGGCTAACGCTGCTAACTTGACATTTGCCATGACATTTGCAGTAGTTTGACGCCAATCACTGTTACAGAACATATTCTACAAGCTGTAAAGTGATATTTTTTTTTAAAACACGGTTGTCCTCAGCTACACTGTTGCCTGAAATACAAACTAACTGATTTCGTGTTGGCAGCGCAAATTAAGTTAGCAGCTGCTTTTCGAAATTAGCACAGCAAACGTTTCGTTATGGTAAAACAATTGAAACTTACAGTGTTCTGGGGTAGCAATCGTCGTCCATTCTTGATGTCGACAGTCACCAAAAACAATTTAAAAAACAACGATTTTTTTGATAAGCTTCTGATTTTCGGTTTCGCGGCACACTATGTCAACTTGCTAACTAGCCAGAAGCTAGCTAACCGGACACCAGGTTTACGTCATGCTATTCGCCACGGGTTACGAGAGCGCATGCGTATTCCGTGACGGCACGTATTAGTATAGGAAAAATAAACTTTTGGTAAACTTAAATATCCAGATATCGGATCGCAACCTTTTTTTATGTGCTTATTTATTATGAGTGAAGCCCCCTAATTTTCTGCTTACTTATCAGTGAGAAAACAACTTTTCAAGGGGGTTCCTATTCTATAAATTCACCTATAAATCAGTATGGTTAAAAAAAAAGGGAATTAGAACGACATAAATGGGGCAATGGGTAGATCAAATTATGAAATGATGAAAC
The DNA here is from genome assembly GCF_024217435.2 of Syngnathus scovelli. NCBI lineage: Eukaryota > Metazoa > Chordata > Actinopteri > Syngnathiformes > Syngnathidae > Syngnathus > Syngnathus scovelli. The sequence goes on from NC_090858.1 coordinate 4,956,866, forward strand.
GTGTTTACTGCGCGTGTGTTTGTGAGGGGGGGGTGCTGCGCGACATTGGTTAGCGAAGCCATGCCTCTGTATCCAGCGCTGTCCGCCCCCAGCATTAACCCAGCTATTTCGAGAAACTTCCAGCCCACTCTCCCACGTCACTTGAAGGAATCTTTAAAGCGTCCGTCGCCGATATTAAATGTCTCAGTGCTGGGCAGCCAGAAGCATGAACGGCATGAAAACGCAGTCGCCAACAACGACGATGGCGAATAACGACAACGACCCCTTGCCCCTCGGTTGGGAAGTCAAAATTGACCCCCAGACCGGCTGGCCCTTCTTCGTGGATCACAACAGCCGCACCACAACCTGGAACGACCCCAGACACGACACGAATAAGGTAACGGATGCGCGAGAAAGTTGCTGTATTGAGGAGCGTGCGTTATGACATCTTCATCATGTTACCAGCCGCTCCGACCTGTTAACTGATCCGAGTTGCGCAGTTCACGAATGGTGCTGACCGTAGGCCATGTTTGCCCCCTTAACTCCCCCACGCATTCCCCTCACGAGCCTTTTCGAACGGATCACCAACCCTGTTTTGTCCCCGCGTGCTGATCTAACGACATAATTACTCGGTGACTCATCCTGCAGTATATGTCGAGACCACCTTTAACTTCTAATATCCATTCCTGCATGGCGACAAACACTGCGACGTCCTCATCTTAAACTTTTCCCTTACAAGGCATTGCCGCAGGACCACTGTGGCCAGGGGTGCAGTCTATATGTTGGTATTACTGCGTATTTATAGGATGCATGGAGAAATAGTGAGATTTTGATGGATTGACGAGGGACAGAAAAAAAAATCGGCTCGCATGCTGCCACTTGTTAATCTCCAGCGAGACGTCGCTGTCGAAAGCAGAAGCTGCTGGAAAGACGACAGCTGTCAGTGGATAAAATGGGTGCAATGCTGTTGCCTGTGAGCACCGTCCCTTACTCAAATGGCAGAGGGCGAAAGGTCACTCCCAGAAATTTCACAACTTTTGTTTTAGATAGAAAACAGATGAAAAAGGTGCCTAACCATCTTAATGGCAGTGGAATGTAAACACAGAATTTGTTTTGATGTCTTTGAGATTGGTTGTCAGTGGTTACTAAGGCAGAAAGCAACAAACTATGAATAAACCTGTTGCTTGTATTCCAGCCTGGCTGTCACTGGCAGTTGCTTTAAGCACTTGAGTTATGCTGTCAACAATACAAAATAGCATTTAATTGCAAATCCACACGAACAGTAGCTGTTCCTTTGTGTGATTATGTTCCGTTTGCATATGAATGAGTTTGGGGGTGGTCCATGTTTTAATGTCGTTATAGGAAAAATCATGAGTCAGAGAAAGCTGTTGAACACCTGAGCACAGAAAACGTAATAACACATTAATCATACATTCCAGAAGCGTGATTCTTAATTGGAAACCGTAAATTCTCTATGGGTCTCTATGTGCATTTTGGACTGGCTTAAAATATCTTAATAGAGGAGTAGGACCTTGGAAAATTAATGAGGTCCGAATACCGCCTCAGATGTGACATAGGAAAAAAAATTATCACAATAGAGCATAATTACTTAGAAGTCAACAAAATATTTATTGACCTAATTAAGGTTGTTGTACATGAGTTTGTCTGATTTACTATTGTGTACTTTCATGTGTACATCAGGTTAGGGAAGTGTCTCCAAATGGACCCAGCACACCACCAGAACCAAGCCCTCAGGAGACACAGAAGACCTTTGTAAAAGAGATGAAGCACCCCATCCTTCGGCCTGGTTATGTCCCAATCCCAGTCTTCCATGAGGGTGCTGATCTCAAACAGCAACAGCACCCGTGCTATTCGTACATCCACCCAACCACCGCGCAGAATATCAGGACAGAGGGGCGGATACCTTCGCCGACACCGGGGTTTCATTGTAGGCCTAGATCGCCTCTCCATGGACCTCCTGACAACTGCTCTACGGGGCGTGGAAAATCCAGCTCTCCTGTATCGCAAACAGCGGAGGTTAGTCAATAACAAAGATCCGTTCTAATTAAGTAGTTGGACTTTGCAATGAAAATAAATTAATTTTCTATTGTATTCAAGGTTTATGCTGTCCCGCATAACCAAGTCCCACGGCCCAGCAGCACTGGTCTCCAAGCAGGTTACATCCCCATACCAGTAATCCATGAGGGTGGAGGAGGCCAAACACAAGCACAGCCTCAGTTAAATCAACGCATCCCCTATGCAGAGCATCAGCAACCCTTCCACCACCGCCTTCAGCAAGACGAATGGCCTGCCTATTCTGCAGCAATGCAGCCACCTCGAGAAAGGGCCTCTCCCGTATTGTATCCCCAGCAACGAGACATCGCTTCTATTCACCTACCACATCATATCAGAAGTCAGTCACCTATTGTAACACAGGTTCTGGGTGAAAGACCACAGGTAATTATTTTTGGACTCGCACATAGACTTGTAGTTGATGTAGGTCCAGATATGAAAAATATTTAAACTTCTGATTGTCCACAGCATGTCATCATGAGAGAGCCACCTCAGAGAGTGGAGCAGGAACAAGTGAGCCCTCCGCAAAAAACAGAGAATATCCAGGTTACACAGCCTTTACGCACAGATGGCGATGGCCAAAAGGCTCCTTTTCAACAGCCTCAGCAACATCAACACTTCCAACAACCTCCACCTCAGCAACATCAACACTTCCAACAACCTCCACCTCAACAACCACAGCAGTCGGTGCAGGCATCTCCTCGGGCATCTCCTCGGGCATCGCCTCGGGCTTCGCCTCTAGCATCGCCGCAGTCCGAGGAATTACCACAACACTACCCTCCGCCCCATGAAGAAGAGCAAAACACCGCCGACGTCATTTTCCAAACGCCGTCGGAACCAGAAGCGCATGACGCAGCGGCGGCCGTTGCCACAGAAGTCCCACCTGTAAAAGTAGAGGCCGAAGAAGCGCCCCAGTGTCCCGTCCACCCAGGTTTGGCCAAAGTACAGAAGATAGTTGAGCGGGTTGCTAAACTAGAAGAGGAGGTGAAAAGCTTTGAAGGAAAAAAGAATGATAAGAAATATTTGTTACTGGAGGAACTGCTGACCAAAGAGCTCTTAGCGTTAGACTCCGTCGATCCAGAAGGTCGCGCGGACGTACGGCAGGCGAGAAGAGATGGAGTCCGTCGCGTGCAGACCATACTGGAGGGACTGGAGCAACTGGAGGAGGCGCCCACGAGGCCTGCCTTGGCTGCTGGAGACAGCACGGCACCTAAAGGAGAGCCCAGCATGATCACCAAGGAGAATGTTGGGATAGCAAAGGAGATATCCTAACAAGAAGTGTTTGTTTGTTTGTTTGCTCGTCAACAAAATCACACTCTGCTCAGTATTTGTGAAAGTTGCATGCGTTCATTAACAGTGTTGGTATTTCTTGCCATTCGCCACGTAATCGACGGGAGCTCTGTGCTGTCATGTTTTTTGAGATGACATCGTTGCCTTCAGTATTGTGCCAGTGTTTTCATAATAAGACACCTGTCAAGAGCGAGGTGTTGACAAAGTCAGATTTGATGAAGAGGCCTTTATCGTACAATAAAAAACAAAATTATTTTCTTAATGAATGTTATGTCTGTATTCAATATCGTATGAAGCTTTTCTCAATCCAGACGGCACATTTGTTTGTAAACGGTGCATGAAGAGTGCAAACATTTGGGGCTTTGGAGCTAAACTCGCTGCAAAATGTTGTCAACACAAAACCATTTCCCCTTTATTACAATGTTGGAGTTGTTTTGTGGCATAAAAAAAACAATGAGTTTGTCATTTACGATGCTGCTTTTTGGTACCTGAGTTCTTTTTGTCATCTTTGCACTTCATCATGGAAATGTATCACACTGAATGATCAGCATCAATTTTGAAATATTTGTTTCACCAATTTTGATGTGTTTTGAGTGTTTGTATAGACATTGGTTAATGTGTCATTTCAATGCAATCTATCAAGTATTTATATTTCACTATATAATATTTTATTATATTTATGAACGTGGACCTGTGACGTGAGGACAATCAGTACTTGGTGCTAATAAGGAATCAAGAGTTCTAGATTGTAAGAATGGTCTTTGAAGAAACACCAAAGCCACAATCTGTAATGTCACAGACAAAAAAAATGCCTTACAAGTGCAATACGACACCAAGCTATCACTTGAAAAGTGTCAAAATTTGCTTTATCATTAGCCTCGCACAATTTGTGTAATGCCTTATCACTCTCACAAATTACGGATTGTGGCTTAGTATCACAGGTGACGAGTCACAGAAAAATGCATTGTTGAAAGCAAGTAATATTGGTATAGTTGAAATAAACCGTATTTGGCAGTAATTCTGACTAATAATTTCATCCACCAAATTCAAGTCATTTAGTAATTAAGTAAAAAGAAATACAGATTATATACTAAAGTTAGACAACAAAAATAGTACTTCCCACAATACCCATTTTAATTACTTGGCACAATGGGGAAAAAAATGCACACACTTATAATAAATATGGTACAACAACATGTCATGATGATCGATTAGCTATCGATTAATCAATCAGAATTGTTATTATATATTAGGTCTCTTTTTATTACTCCACTCCTTATAATCTTGCCAGGTTTGATGCATTTCAAGTCTTCTAGTTATAAAAATAACAATAGTGTGTGTCATTGCCCAACTGCTTTCTGTATTTCCCCAAAGACGCGTCTGAGTCATAGTTGAGAAAGTGTGGGTGAGTGGGAACACGAAAAACTCAATTACTAATTGCGAACATTCACGTTACAAACAAATAATAACACAATAATAACACATTTCCAGTAGGAACTTTCCACACCCATTAAAACCAAGTGAGTCGTAACTGGCACGCTACCTGCTTTCCAGTGGTGACGACAGGTCACGTGTCATTGTTTAGAGCAGGAAACCGAGATGGCGATAGTTCACTGAGATAAGTCGCCTTGTATTTATGATTTACTTTTGTGCCCAGCCTAACAATGGGGAGGAATATGTATCCAGTGGTGAGAGAGAGCAATCGGTAATATGGGCACAAGTGGAGCAAACCTGGACAATCATCCAGCTGCTGCTAGCTTGTAGCTGTAGCTCACCAGTCAGCCGGAGGGGAACGAGGAGCTAACCCGAGTTAGCAATTCGCTGTCTGGCTAACCGCTGTCATTCTCACGACTTGACTCTTAACCTCGTCAAAGCGGTTGCTTTCGTTAGTGACTTATTTTGTTAAACATATACGGACAATATGGAGCTATTCCAAGCCAAAGACGATTACATTCTTCAGAACGAGGACCGCGCTCTTTGGTATAGCCGAAAGGATGGTACCGTGACACTCAAACCTGGTACGTATCATTCCAACAGATGATCTTTTCCCTGAGATAAACACATTTTCTTGACTAGTTGAAATCAAACTCCTAATCCATTTATGAATGCATATTTATATGTAAAATCATTTGTGATGATCATCACCAACCTTAGCCACGATCATGCTTACAATTTGTTAACTGAATAAAAATAGTAAACAAGGTTGTCATAGGGTTTTGTTCAACTTTACCAATCATTTTACCGACAAGCCGGGGAATTTTAGTGACTTTTTATATTGCACTCATAGACGAAAACCAGACATTCAAGTTCTTAATTACACAAATCTACTTAATAGCTGTAACAAGAGTCCAATCATACGTTTTTTTTTTTTTTTTGACAGCTTCCTTGACTCAATTGTTTTTGCAAACCAGTTTGTTGTGTTTAAGGCTCTGTAATGTCTTGCCAACGTTATAAGTGAAAGTAAAATAAGTGATCAATTAATAGAGCATTTCTTTACTGCTAAAGATGATGATACCTTGAAGTCCTGTAGTCATCCTAAACAGGTTTACAGTTGCCTCTTTCATTATTTAATTGGAACAAGGGTTTCCACTCCTTTCTCAACTTCCACTACACTCCTGTGCACGCAGGGAAGTATTATGTGAAGTAGAGTCGGGTTTGAATGGTTAAGATTTTATATTTATATTAAGAAAATATTAGGATTGCACAAGTCTCATGTCAACATTCTGCTCCCTTTGCCGCACCCTTCATGTGTCTTTAATCTTCACCTCTATGATGATGAATGCATCACCAGCAATACGGTTTTCCTTTGAGTCAGCTTTGCCACTGCTTAGTCTTAAATGATGTCACTTCCACACACACACACACACGAGTCTTATTTTTCTTTCAGCAACAGACCTACTGCTCGCTTGGAACCCAGTATGTTTGGGCTTGGTGGAAGGAATCATCGGAAAGATACAGCTTCACACAGGTAAAAAAAAATGGAGAACTTCTTAAAAGGGCTACAAAATGAAAATCTTAGTCTTTGACTACTTGATAGGGCAAATCTATTTCTGTGACTCGTTTCAAATTCATACATGAAGGTGTGAAAACGAGTGCAAATGTAGTACTTTGAAATGCATCTCGTGATGAAGAGGAGTGATGATTCAATAGATTTGTTTTCTCCCCATCCTTTGCCTCTCAGAGCCCGAGTTATTTTTATCATACACGCGGGCAATTGTGATATTTTCACAGACATGGTAGTTAAGCAGGAGTTTATACCGTTTTATTCAATATTTATTTACCAGATGTCTGCTGTATTATAAATAATTAATCGCTGTGTTGAGGCTGGTTCCTTCACACCTTTTCGTATGTGAGAAATTCCACATCCGTCATGCACCTCCCCTTCTTCTACTCCTCTTGCTAGATCTTCCTCTCGGCCTTGTATTAATCCGCCAGAAAGCGCTTGTTGGACATTTGCCAGGCAACCACAAAGTCTACAAGATCATCAAGATAGCCGTCATTCCTCTGTCTGATGAAGAGCCTCAGGAGCTGGAGCTGGAGGTGTGTTTGCATCTTATTCAGACAAAGCGTATAACGCTTGACCTCTTTGAGTGTTGCCAAGAATACGATGACTGCGTCAGTGTATGATTCATAATCGCCCCGTCAGCTACTACAATATATTAGCGTAGCTTTGTTTTGTTGCGAGGCCCACATAAAGGTTAGCGAAAGTTGGCTATTGCTAAGATGTCAGTCTTTCAGGGGAGCTTCATGGATGGTGAGGCACAATATTTTCAAGTGAGTAATCCTGACAGTGAAAGATTGCTCCCCAATAGACTGTTATTCGACTCCACCCTGTTTTACATTGTGCGGCAGAATAATACCCCCCCCCCCCCCCCTCCCTCTCCTCCCACCCTCGCCCATTTGTGCAAACAAATCCAGTTGCTCCATGTAGCCGCAAATAGCGGTAGTGTTTCCTCGTTTTGTCAAATTTACATCCATTATAATATCAGGTCTGTCTGGGTGACATTTTGTATACACTAAAATGACACAAGCTCCTCTTTTTCAGCTGTGCAAAAAGCATCATTTTGGAATTGACAAATCAGAGAAACTGGCTCAGTCTCCTGATGAGTCCAAGTTAATGAAAACCTTAAGCCAGATCAAATCCAATGTGGCTGTGCCCATTAAGAAAAAGGTAGGTCTCACTTCACACACTTTTGGTGTTTCTGATGTTTATTCTACTCTACCAGTTTAACAACTTAACTTCCTAACTAACCTACCCAACCTGGCCCTACTTTCTTACCTACCTAACCCACACAATTTGCCCAATCCAGTATTCCCCTGCCTTCCAGGTAAAGGAAAACAAAGAGAAGGAACGTCTCGAGAAGCGGCTGCTCGATGAGCTCTACAAAATATTCATGGATTCTGACTCCTTCTACTACAGCCCAACCTATGACCTGACAAACACTGTGCAGCGTCAAGGAGAATTGGAAAAGTCCAATTTACCACTTTGGAAACAGGTCTGGAGGGAAACACAACTTGGACCATGGTCCTAACTTTTATCGGATTGTGAAATATTAAAGTTGGACAGATAACCCAAACTATTTATTTTTGTGAAAGGTGGATGACCGTTTCTTCTGGAACAAATATATGATTCAAGATGTTGTAGACCTCCAGGTAATGCTTTTCCCCCTATTATTATTATTTTTTTCCCCTTTCGCATTAAAACTGGAATAAATTTACTGCTGTCCAAATTTCTCAACATGAGCAAAGTTTAAGCACCATGACATGATAATCATTAAGTAATACAAATTATGCAAGGTACAGAGATTATCTCTTGCATGCAATATCTGATAAAGGGTAAAATAGATTGTATTTGTATCTTAAATAGATTACTGTTCCTTCAGTAGAGGCGGCTTTTCTCAGATTACCAGTTCATTTACTTTCCAACACTTAGAGCCACAAAGCAAATGTTAAACCACTTGGAATATTGCTTTGGTAAAAATAGGTGTCCTTTCTTCTGTGACATCAGAAGTGCCTCTCCCATGTGCTGTTACAGTAGAACACGCCTACTCTATTGTATCATTCCATTTCCTTAGTCTCCATGGCCAGCGAAAGCACCAACGCACAAACACAGCAACAATCTTCTGGTATGCGATAGCGCCATTTTTCAATTTGGGAACAAAGAGCTTCGATGAATTGGTGAAGACAAAAACAACATGAGCTTGTCTAAACAACAATGATTTCAATGGCAAGTCATAAATGACACAAAAAGAGTTTCAATTTTTCTTCTCAATGTTTTTTCTTTTGCTTCCACTGTGGTCATGTTTGAGTCTTATATTTACCGGACAAGTACTGACAAAGATGTTATTTAAACAGTAAATATTTCTTCTATCACAGACCCCTGAGGTGGACTTTGGGGTGATACCAATCATCCAGGGCTTTGTCCAAGTGGAGGAACTTGTGGTGAATTACAATGAAACGTCTGATGAGGAACGGAGCAGTCCTGAAACTCCACCGCAGGAGGTGACCTGCGTTGACGACATCCATCCCCGCTTCACCGTCGCCCTCATCTCCAGACGTAGCCGCCACCGAGCAGGTACACTACCAAGCTGTAGCGCTTATAAACTACAAGGTCTTCTTTCCAATATAATTGTTTCAGAGTAGATTTAGATAATATAGAAAACCACTATTTACTTTTCACGTGAAAAAGTTGAATAGTCCATTCTTCTCGTCCAAAGGAATGCGGTACAAACGTCGAGGAGTCGATACAGATGGCCATGTGGCTAACTATGTGGAGACGGAGCAGCTGATCCACGTGCACAGCCACACTCTGTCCTTTGTGCAGACTCGTGGCTCCGTGCCTGTCTTCTGGAGCCAGGCAGGATACCGCTACAATCCCCGACCACGCTTGGAGAAAGGTCAGTGGGCGGAAATCATTTCTCATATTTGTGGCTCATTCTAATCCTAACACATTGTTTGAACATTAGTTTGATGGTCTCTCGAAATATTTTCTGTTTAAATGTTTGTTTTCTGGGATTTCAGAAGAGAAGGAGACCATGCCGTACTTTGCCGCCCACTTCGACGAGCAACTTGAACTCTACAAGAAAGAGGTAGGTTTGCAGGTGCATGTGTAATTTTAAAATGATTGTTGCCCCCAATTGCTTTTGGTGTGAATGTTCGCAGCGTCCTTCTTCGCTAAATCGTTTACACCCTGCCAAAGTGTATTTAGACACCTACCGTCTATTCTTGTATTGCAACACGAGCATTGGTTAGATTAGAGATGAGCAATTAAATTTGCCATGGGGCTACATGAGAAATGAAGAGTTGTCGAGGAACGCACCATGTTAACCTCAGTTGTGTTCCATATGTTCCAAACTCCAAAATGCTACATGCTAAATGCTCTTTGTTCTTCATTTCAGGTCATCATTAACTTAGTTGACCAAAGTGGGCGAGAGAAGTTGATTGGGGATACGTATCTAAAGCAAGTGCTTCTTTACAACAACCCAAACCTCACCTATGTGTCATTTGACTTCCATGAGCACTGGTAAGACAATTACTTTTTGGTTTGCAATTTCATTTTTGGGTAACGCTGTGCATTTTCTTCCCTTTTCTTTGCCTCTCGTACTATATCTTAGTCGAGGGATGAAATTTGAAAATGTGCAAATACTGACAGATGCCATCTGTGACATCATCACTGACATGAAATGGGCCTGGTAAGTGTGACTGGCTATTTTGCAATTAGCTGAAAAGGACAGTGTGTTATTTTATGACATTAGAGAAAATATAGAAAATGATGTACCATAGTGTTATCAGATTTGTCAGCTGTTACATTTGGATGTCTCTGCTAGGGTGGACCAAGCTGGCGTCATCTGCAAGCAAGAGGGAATCTTTCGAATCAATTGCATGGATTGTCTGGACAGGACCAACGTAGTCCAGGCTGCTATTGCTCGGGTGGTTATGGAACAGCAGGTAAAATGATCACAAAGAACAAGAGCAACCCTTGGGTTTCTCCGGAGAATCTAGCAAACAGCATTCTTCAATTTCTAATGTTGACTTCTCTCAGCTGAAAAAATTGGGTGTGATGCCTCCGGAGCAGCCGCTACCTCTCCAATGTTATCGGATCTATCAGATCATGTGGGCCAACAATGGCGACACCATCAGCAGACAGTACGCTGGAACAGCAGCACTTAAGGTATGAGTTCTCTTACTAGCTTTACACACACATCCCGTCAGTATTTACAAAATGGTTTCCAATAGCGAGGACACTGTTTTGTTTGTAGGGAGATTTTACAAGGACGGGAGAGCGAAAACTGGCTGGTGTGATGAAGGATGGCGTGAACTCAGCCAACCGTTACTATTTGAACCGATTCAGAGATGCTTACAGACAAGCAGTAATCGGTAGGAAACGTTTGCCGATAGTGTGCCCGTACATCTAAACAACAACCATTTCCTTTACAGATCTCATGATGGGTCATCCAGTGACTGAAGACCTCTACTCCATTTTCAGTAAGGAGAAAGAGCATGAAGAAAAAGAGCAGGAAAGCCAAAGAGGAGCCCAGGAGCAAGTCAGCTTGTTGTTGCAGACATACATGCAGCTTCTCTTACACGATGATGAGAGGTTTCACGGTGGTTGGGCTCTCATTAACTGTGACATGAGGTTTGCAGCACGTTTCTTTCGCGGTTATTTTATGAGTCGTTTAAAGTACATTTACTGTGCCAGAAATCTCTTAAGTGTTTTGAGCTCAAAGTACATATGGTTTCTTCTTTTCAGTCTTATCGACGCCACTAATAAAGACGTGGGCGTTCTTCTTCTTCTGTCCGACAAAGCCTACTACATTGCTTAGTAAGTCTAAACAAAATATTCCAACCTATTCAATGGGATCTCATCCTCTGGTTGCGTTCTTCCCTAGCTACGACGAAGAAGCGGATAAAGTCAACCAGTACCAGCGCCTCAATTTAGAGGGTTTGGAAAAGATCGAAATTGGTAAGTGTTCAATTTCAATCAAAGCAGAAGTGACTGGGCTCTGCGTCACCGGCTGAGTCAGGCAGCACTTCCGAAAAGTGTGTATGTAGCAGTTTCTCTCAGTGCCCTTATACTAATATCGGTGATGATTCATTGAGGAAATGAAAACTAACACCCCACCAAAAAAAAAAAAAAAAATGCAAGTGAAGTTGTAAGTGTGAATCTTCTTTTGCAGGTCCAGAACCGACACTGTTTGGCAAACCAAAGTTCTGCTGTATGCGCCTGCATTACAAAAACGAAGTCTCAAGTGGATACTTTCACACACTCCGAGCAGCCACCCGAAATCCTGAAGATGACGGAAAAGGTCGCATATGTACCTTTGCGTAACTAGACATTGAATATTTTTAGAATCAATTCTACCGATTAAACAGATTAAATGTTCTTTTGTATTACAAGACCATTTTTCTCCATTGTTGATTTAATTCTTAAATAATATACTCTGCTGCTTTACCCTACACGGTAATTTCTCCTGTGGGGATGATTAAAGGATTTTCTTATCTCGTTTCAGATACACTACAGTGCATTGCTGAGATGCTTCGCATTACAAAACAGGCCAGGGGGTTGGAACTACTGGTGGTTGAAAAGAAGTTGGAGAGGTCATTTGTACATACATCACGATATTCATAATACTGCCTAAACACGATGTTAGTCCTGACGTTAATGTTTTTTTTTTTCTTCAGGCGTCAGAGCAGACCTCATGAAGATATCATGGGGATCCAGAACAAAATTGGTGAGCAGGCGCAGGGCAGCTCTGGGCTGGCTCAAGGCAAAAGTTTCCTCCTCAATAAGTTCTCCTCTTTGAATCAGAAAGTAAAACAGACCAAAACGAACGTGAACATCAGCACCTTCAAGCCTCTCGGCAAGCTGGGAAATTTCTCTAAGCCTGACGTGAAGGTCAATTTCCTGAAGCCAACTATGCATGTTAACCTGTGGAAGTCAGACAGCAGCTTGGACACATCTGAAAGCAATCCCGTCGCAGGAACCTCAAAAGATACCAACGACGTCAATTTCAATCTCTCGGATGATTCCGACTCTTATAATTCGGACACTGACCAACCGCGCTCCAGCTCCTTTGAGAATGTGGATTATGTGCTGCCCAGCTGTGGCATCGTAGCATCTAACCCGAGACTGGGCAGTCGCTCCCAGTCCGTAAGTAGCGCCGAGCTAAATATTCCCTCAATTATCCGCGTCAGTGGCTGCGAAGGCCAACAGGAGAGCTCTTCTCAGGTCAGCGAAGACAAGTCCCCGGCCTCAGTGGCTGAAGAAGCCATTCTGATTGACTTCGACACTCCCTTTGATGCCTACTGCCACCAGTTTGTCCAGGACGCGCAGACCAAACCCGTCGAGGTCTTCGGAGAACGGCCGCTCAAGCCCATCGTGCCTGCGCAGAATAAAAGCCCAGCGGACCCCAAGCAGCCAAGCACAACGCCACAGCAGGAAGAGGAGGAGGAGGAGTCAAACCTCCCCAGGCCATCCCAGCTTGACGTCCAGACCACTACCTCCTCTTCGAACCTTCTCAACATTCAAAAGCCTAGCTCTGCCGTGTCAGGTGGCTCTCAGAGGAGTCTGGGCTCACAGCTGGAGAGCAGCCTTGGCCCTTCGCCCGCTGACAGCAACGGCAGCCGGGTCGTGTCCCCCTTTGCCAAGATCAAGAGCTCCATGGTCCAGGTGGCCAGTCTCACCCAAGCGGGGCTCACTCAGGGCATTAATTTTGCCGTGGCCAAGGTGCAAAAAAGCCCAGAGCCCGAGACGGTCAACGAGGCCCAAGAGAGTGAGTTGAAGGCAATGTTTACGCAGTGCCAGACCAGGATCATTCAGATCTAGTGCTTTGCTCAGAGAAGCAGGTTTGGAGGACGTCATATAAAAACGTGTTGTTAGCGTAGCAGTAGCAATGACTTGTTCTTAGCCTCACTCCTTGGCCAACACATGTGCCCGTCCGTCACTTATATGCCCTTTAGTTTAAGTAGCCAGTGAATTGAGAACGATAGGCAGTACTAACATGGCAGTGAATGTTTACATGCACACAAGAACATGCAGTTTCTCTTTTTTAAAAGGAACATTTTGCACCTTATATCCTCCAAATTCAGGCATTTGTCAATTTGATCAGTTGTCACTTGCCATCATATTTTCTTATCTCGATTTTTAAAGCCACCCCTGACAAAATGTGCAATTTAATACTGTATATACATAAAATAAATCCGTTTTTTCAAAACGTTTACCACTTCTACATCAGAGGCACGTTTCTATAAAAGGCTGCATGTGTGCATCAGAAAGCGAAATATTCCGGAAAACAAACCATAACTAATTTTTAAGGAGCTTGAATGGTGTGCAGTTTTTTGTGCATGTAAACATAACACTGTTCTCAGGTGATTTTAATGCCCACAATGCTTGCATGACAAGTTGGTGCTAATGGCTGACTTTGACAGAGCAGATCATTATTAGCTGCATGATAATAGACCAACTCTGAATTAATAATGTACTCCACAGTATGTGCAGGTCACCTATTGGTATTTGTGATAGATAATAATCTTTCGTAAGAGCTGTCCTAATGTCTGACCAACTAACTTGTGTGGATCCAACATGATGTTCTGGTGTTAACTATTAGAAACTAACAAGACAACACCTATGTAATATCAATATTGTGAAGTGTTGCTATTATGTAGTTCAAACTTTGATTACGCAACACCTTAGTAAGAGTTTGATGATTGTGAGTGTGTTCGGAGTATCTGCTCTGTTCCCTGTTTAACACCTTCCCTTGGGATTTTTTTTTTGTTTTTTATGGATGCTAGGGTGGCAGCTAAATGGAGATAAGAGCATATATCTGAATCAAATATATATTTTGAAAAGTTGTATCAAAAGGAAGAAGGGTGTCTCCATATAACCGGTCTTTAAACGGTCGGACTAATTCACTGTAATTTAAATTCACATTGTAGATTGTTGTTGTATAGACAGCCGAGTAGCACATTCTAAGTATATATGCAAATGCACCAATTCAATTATAAAGAAACTCCTGAAACTGAAAGCTTACTTGCCTTAACGGGGAATTAAAGTGGGACTCTGTGTATATCAGGTATTTGTCGTAAAATCTACGTTTTCGATCCTTTTTTTCTTCCCCACGTTATATTTGTGTACTGTACTGTATAGAAAATGTTCAGGGTAACTCATCTTGGGATATTTTATCAGCACCCCCCCCCCCCCCCCCCCCAATCTTATGATCAGAGGTTTTGCATCCTTGTTTTCTGAAAATATTAAATTGGAGACTCTGCCATGCGTAATCTTGCGAGTTAAATAAAGATTTGGGGTCACTGTATCAAACCAATTGTAATCTGGTCTGTGTTGAGATGGAATATCCCAAGATAATTGGTCACACTTTTCATATTTATTGTCGTTAAATTCGCAAGTTTCAATTGTTTACCTTGTGGTTGCTGTATTATTATTTTGGAGTGGAGCTGCCAAAAGCTTTAAGGTATTGCTGGAATGTAATTTTAATGCAGAAATTGTATTTAAATAATGCATTAGGATTACAACACTGGAGTAAAAGGAATCCTCAACATTCCTAAGAGACACCACAATTATGTTTTTTGTAATGCAATAGTTTGCATTATTGTAATCCTGTTGAGGGTGATACTGTTTTCATTGATTTTTGACACAAGTACAATGTCTTCATTTTTTTTTCTGTTGTGCCTGTCCTGCCCTCCTTCGACACGACAAGTTCTTAAAGCATTTCTTCAGCACTGTAGCCACGTCATCTGCTTGTGGGTCACCCCCTTTTTTTTTTTAATCAACCCTCTTCCAGTGTTGACATTGTATTATATATATTAAAGTCTCCTATTTATTCTCATCCTCTTTGGGTGTTACTTGATGGAAAAGCGCATTGTGCACTTTTATTCCACTGGAATAAAAAGTATGAGTGAATGAATGTGTAGCATGTTTGTTATGTACAGTAAACTCACTTAGCAAATGAATGGGAATACCAGGATACGTGCATTATTTATAAAGGAAAGAAAAAAAAAAAGCAACTATTTTTCTACAACCTTATTTACATTTGTAAACAATTATAAACATGAACAATTGTGTGCAGGCATACCGGTGACAACTGTTAGCATGTAGCTACACAGCAACAAAAAATAACGAACAGATGAAATGAGATTTTTTTTTTTTTTTTTTTTTTAGTATCAAAAAGAGAATAGTTAACAGTAATTACGGCTCATTTCCATTGACGCTCTTGTGTTGTTCCATCCTGCAACTACGCTGAATCTCTAAGTGTTTGGCCCTCAGCCAGATGTCTCTGGACAAAGATGTGTGTCCCAGGCTCAGAGACAGCAACCTGACAACAGAGACTTGGTCAATTGTCTCCTATGGCACTATTTGAATACATTAAGCGGCACACAGTATAAATAAATAAAATATTTTTAAAAAATTAAAGCCCACCTTGCTACAACAAGCAATCGGTGCAGGTCCTCAGCACTTATGCTTTGGGGATCGTCCTTCCTCATGTCTACAAAATCATCCTCAACTGACTGAAGACAACAAGGTAAGAAACGATTAGAATATCAAATCAGCTCAATATATTTATACAAATTGCAATCAATGTGAAATGTTTTGCCATCTGAACTTGGAAGATACGCGGAGAAGGTCTCACCTTGGTCACTTCCTCTGAGATACTGTAGTCCAGCTGCCGAGCCACACTCAGGTAGAGTCGGAACTTATTGAACTGTGTGGAGGCTTGTGCATATGTGGGGATGCTTGTGAGATATTCCTCCAAGTTCTCTGGAGCCATTTGAGTTTTCAGGTGTATCTGACAGTCTGACTGTTGGGTCAAAGAAAGGAATGTTTTGACATTGTTTCAATTTCACATGTTGGGAAACATCATATTACGACTGCACATCAGCAAGGAGCTAAAGCTTGACCGTCACTCCCAACCCAAACAAAAGTGGACATCTGACCAACCCTGGATGTTGTTTACAATGTGCTGCCCTTCTCTGCAGACTGACGCCTCTCTAGATTGTCCATGTGGCACACAACTGCCGCCATGGCAACATAACAGCCCAGCACACAGGAATAGCATGCAATGCATTCCTTGCACTGTTGACAACAAAGTGAGACTCATGCTAATGCCCCCCGGCTAGGGATGTGGGTGGGCTTATACGTCCAGCCAATGGCAGCTGAGACAGCAGCGTGATGCTGGCTGGAAACAACCTCCAGCGTCGGACATGATCCAGTCTCAGGAGAGGCTGGTGGAAACCTAACACTTCCCAGGCCTGGCAGTGGGGGGGGGGGAGCGGCTTGCTTGTGGCGTGGGCGTGTAGCGTCAAGAGAGATCAGAGTGGCTGCGTGTCCTCACCGACAGCAGGGAGCGCCCCTCTGATGCGATCAGCACGTTAATATTGCAGGGGAATTCCATCTGGTGGTAGTTAAAGTCATAATCAACCTTCTGCCATGTGATCACATTCCCCAAAGCGGTGACATTGCGCACACCTACAGCACCATAAAAACAGCGTTAGGGTCAAATGGTGGTGTCTGAGCTCGCCGGCTCGGGTGGACCCCTCACCTGTCGTGTCCAGCTGTCCCTGCTCCAGCCGGGTTTCATCAAGGAAGAGGGAAGTGTTTTTGGCCAGCTGCAAAGTTCCGCTCAACAGTCGGTTGGCCACGTAGTCCTTCTTTGGCACCATACGCATCTGATTCATGTTGTGAAGGCTCATGGCCAGATAGAAGGACTACAGTGTGTGGATGGAAGAGTGGTTGGGTGGACACATTATTTTTTGTTTTGTAAAAATAAAATTTCTGAAATATTGCCAACATGGGAAACGATATTAGAAGATTTTCAGGTTATACCATGGAGACAGGATACCACAATGAAATGAATCTTGAGTTTTACTCACAGAAGGAACAAGTTGTTGGATGACCTTGTAGAGGTGTTGGGTGAACGAGGAGGTGGTGGGACAGCCACTCAGGTTCAGCGCAAACTTGCCCAGAGGTAGCACATCTCGTCTGGCATAGCTAAAAAAAAGCTCAGCATGAAAGCTGCTTCTGTGATTTGCAGAACAACGCAAACACGTGATACATACACGTCAGAAATAAGATGCAAGATGAGGTACTCGGCGGCCAGCGAATCTCCAAGAAGAACGTGCGTTAGATATGCAAGGAATTCACTTCGGACTGACGCCATCTCACTCAGGGTTGAAGATAAAACTAGAAAATGGGACATGGATTATTCTGTGTGTAAAAAATGTGGTTCAGTTCATACACGTATCAGACAGAGATTCAAATTCAGGAAATGCACAGCTAAGGGACTTTGCTCACAGGCGTGGTTGTCTTGCAAGGTGGCACAGGGCAGCAGAGGGTTGTTATGTGCCAGTACTTTGGCGTAGACCATGTGGAGGCGAGGAACCAGTGACGCAGGTGGGCTGTGCACTCTCAGCTCCTCCGCTGTCTCCATCGACTCTGACGGGTCGATGAGGGATGAGGACGCGTCCCTGCGTGGACGTACAATCAGCGACAGATGTCCAGGTCAAACTACTCTAAATAGTGTCTTACTTGTCTTCTGCCAGAGCGCTGAGAGCAGGACTCACTGAGAGGATGCCATAGACTTCCAGAGTGTCATTCACTTTGAAGCCGTCCCAGTCCTCATAGATCTGCCAAGAACAAACCTTGATTTCGGGCCTAGCAGTCACACACTTCAGTTTGATGACATTTATGGATAATGCACCTTAATTAAGCAAGACGGGCCTTTTTCGCCTGGGAGAGGGAAGTTGAGGTCAAGATGCGAGGCGGACGCCACGTGGTTGGGAACAACGTCCGACTCCTTGCAGTGTTGGGTCGGGGGAACCTGAAGACCTGCAGGAATGAGCAATCTCACTTAAGGTCAACAGTGTTGTTAATACAAAAAAGGTTGTTGTGTTCTCATACCTGCATGTGGTTCCCTTTGTTTCTGTGGCTGAGCTTCCACACCATCCATCTCATCGTCTTCATAACTTCGCTTTTGTCTGTTTGGAGCGTACGAGGTGGATGGCAGCACTCTCGCTTGACTCAATTCGGCATAACAGTGCAACACAGTTAAGGGAAACTCGGTAGTGGTGTAATTAAGCACGCATGTTTTTCCATCATGATCAGGATATAGCTTTCACCCAGGAGTTTTCCCCAGGAACAGGTACACAGTAGAAAGTTTGTCTTTCGGATGTCACAGTGTTTTTGGAGTTAAAATCCACCTGAGGAAATACACAAGAGTCATTCATTGGGACATTTATGGATCTGGAATGACGCAACTGAGGAGGACTTACTCCGCATTCTGTGACATCTTTGTACTTCCCACACCTTAACACCTGATTTTAGAAAGAAAGATAAACAAAAGATGACATTCTTATACTGTTTTAATTGAAGTTCTTCAGTGGTGAGTTATATTTAGAACCGTGAATGTGAAAAAAAGACCGAAGATGCTCACTTTGGCTTGAGATGATGGATCAACACCTTCATACACTCTCATGTATAACTCTGGATCAAACATGTCCTGAATCAAACAGCGGAACTTGACCAGGCTGTCAGGCTTCAGGTAGTGCAGTGGGATGTCATTCATCGATGGAACCTAAAACAATAATATAATATTAATATTTTCAAGACAAAAATATGCTCTGAAAAGTGCAGGACTGTTACCCAGGTGTGAGCATCCTTTTCTTTTAAATGACTTTTGAAGAAATCAACCACTTTTGCCTCCCAACCAGAATTTGGGTTGTTCTGAGATGTAACTGAAATATAAAAAAAGAGCACATTATCAAAAAAAAAAATAATATATAAATAATGTACAGAAAAGTGGTTGTGAGAAAATGATTTTTTATTGAATCAACTTATTTCAAACGATGCGGTGTTACTTATTACGTGACGGCCTGGAAAGTCACACGAGTACATCATGGCCATGAGCTCCCAAGCTAACCAGTTACACTCACGCGCCGAGTTTTAATGTCGAATAGGGAAGTTCACGTGAGGAGCTTACCAAACATCTCCTCGACAACACCCAGTGGGTTGTTAATCCAATCAAGTGTGGAAGGCATCGTTGCCCAAGATGAATGCTTGATGTTGATGAATGAAACCTAGTAAAGTTAGCGATCGCAATAGTTACTTGCGTTTACTTGTGACAGGACAGTAGAAAAAGCTAGGGCGGGAAACAAACGTCACGAGGCTATGCGGGGATGCGTTTGTTTTATACTTTCAGACCTCCCAGATCTATTGTGGCACAGTTGTAACTTCCGTGTTAGGTTTTGTTTCGGCTGTTTCTGTATCACCGAAAGTTTCACCACCCCGAGAAATTCAAACGCAAAATAGATTATATGACGAAAAAGGCAGAACTACAACCGTGCCAGTACTTATTTTCCCTTTCGGGCGGCAGTAAAAACCGGATGTGATCTCACATCTGTACAGCAGGCGATATCCGTTTGAGGGTGCTGCGTTCGTGTTTATTCGGAATTCGGCAAATTGAACAGCGATGGTGTTGGTGATTTATCCTCTGGCATAAAATAATCACTTATACAGTTCTATTATTAAAATACAGCATTGAGTTGGTATTAGTATATCTCATACAAGTCTATAGTTGATCTGGTAGAACTGAGTTTCTTTCTTCCCAGTAGACGAGAACGCATCATGCGCCTACTGCCTGTCTACCCCGGTAGTGGCTACGTGTAATTGAGAGCAAAATGGCAGATAGAAAAAACAATAACGTTCCTAACCCCGGCGCAAATTTGTTATTTAGTGGGGCTCCGGAGTTTAACTTTAATTTGCCTTTTATACCAGTGAGTCAAGCCTCCGATCCGGCGGTGCTGTCAGGAGGTAAAATGCCGATAGCCGAAATGTTAGCATACAAGCTTATTAGTTAGCAGACTTCTTGATGGGATGTCATCTAATTTATTTCACTCTAACGAAAAACACAAATGACAAGCATGATAAATATTGTTGTGTTTTATTTATTTATTTGACACGTTAACCCCAATTTGCAACCATGTCATGTGGTCAAAATTTATTTCAACTAGATTGACATTGACTTATATATGCAGTTAACGTTACTCACTTACGTTCACGTATTAACTGTGTTGAAATAAAATTCCATGACGAGTGTTTTTGTCTTCTATATATGATGCAGTATTGCATTT
The DNA here is from genome assembly GCF_024217435.2 of Syngnathus scovelli. Taxonomy (NCBI): domain Eukaryota; kingdom Metazoa; phylum Chordata; class Actinopteri; order Syngnathiformes; family Syngnathidae; genus Syngnathus; species Syngnathus scovelli. The sequence continues at coordinate 4,977,347 of NC_090858.1, forward strand.
CTTGTAGTTTAGTTTTGTTTGTTTACAGAACTTAATTTGTCTGTAATAAACTAGTGTTATGTATTAATAATGTTTTGTGCATGGATAAACCAGTTCTTGTTTTAAAATGTGCATCCATCAGAGGATTCTACTGAAGTTGGCGAGGAAGACAGCTTTCTGGGACAGACTTCTGGAAGCGTACAAGCTCCTTCCACCTTCAGCTACTTCTCTAACCCAGTAACCAGCAGTGACCCATTTGCTTCTATTGGCCAAACATCATGCCCGCCACCATCATCGTCCGCAGCAGCAACAGCAGCCATGAGCGCCGTCCCGGCGTCTGTTCCTAGCAGTGTTAACATGGCCCCGCTGATGCCTCCAAATTCACAGTTGAACACGACTCCTCCTGTTTTCGGCAATACGGTGTTTCAAAGCCCAATGGGCCGCCACACTCCTCCCCCTGGTACAATGACCCCACCACCTCCACAGACGCAACCACAGAGTCATAATCCATATAGACACACGGCCACCAGCAGCAAAGCCAGTCCCTATATTCCAGCTCCAGAAGTTCTGCCGCCAAGCCACACACCCCACGCATCACCCTACAATCCCTACTCGGTCACCTCAGGGTCACAATCATTCCCGATGTCAGGACCCGGATTCACAAAGGTAAACCTCATCTATGCTGAATTGTATTTGTGAAGGTTACTATTATGCATGAAAACAATTATTTTCCTCTTCTCCTCCACTTAGCCTCCTCCCACTCACATGCAGGCATCACCACCACCTCCTCCCCCAGCCAATCCTACTGGTGCACTGGTGCCTGCTGGGCCCATGATGCAGTACAACTATAATGTATATGAGCCCATTCAGCCACACTGGTTCTACTGCAAGCTAGTGGAATCCAAAAGTGTGTGGCTTCCTTTCAGTATCATCGACTCCCTCCAGCTTGAGGAGACGTATAACTCTGGTACTTTTTTGTTGTTCCTCATTATCACTCATTATGAATGTTTACTTGCGTAAAGATTTAAAAAATCGTTTTATTCCTTGTAGTTCAGCCAGACCCAGAAAATGTGATCGTACGCACCGACGGAGGTCGGTTTGATGTGCACCTCTACGACCGCACGCGATCAGCTGTTTACTGGGAGGAGGAGGAATCGGAGGTTCGCCGCTGCACTTGGTTTTACAAAGGCGACACGGATAGTCGCTTCACCCCTTACTCTGAGGAGTTCAGCGACAAACTCGAGGTTCGTCATTAAACGTCTTTTTACCGCTAACTAAAAATCAATGTTCAGCACAGTGTGATGTAAATTTCCTTCATATTTTTATTCCCGTAGGCCGAATATAAGAAGGCCGTATCCACCAACCAGTGGCACCGCAAACTGGAGTTCCCATCTGGTGAAACTATTGTCATGCATAATCCAAAGGTAAACTTAATACAGTCTTGGAAAAGTGCTTGTAAAACAATAATTATTTGTTTTACAGTTATGTTTGTGTTGTTTGACGAGTGACCAAGCTTTGTTGTCAATGTGTCTGTAGGTGATAGTGCAGTTCCAGTCCTCCTCCATGCCCGATGAGTGGAGCACAAATCCGGAAGGACAGAGTCGGCCCAGAGTGGTGAAGAGAGGGATTGACGATGATCATGATCAAGTCCCCGATGGTAGACAAGATCCTCTTGACTATGTCCACACATAGGAGGACACTTCGATAAAGGCCTAATGTGTTCTCGATTTTTTTTCCAGGTGAGCTTGCCAAAGTGGACCATCTTGTGTTCATGGTTCATGGAATTGGTCCCGTGTGTGACCTGAGGTTTCGAAGCATGGTTGAGTGTGGTGAGTTTAATGTCAACGGATTGTCCAAATTCAAAAAAATTATTTGTGTTTACTGTAAAGCTTGCTCTTCAGACTTTATTGATGTTAAGCACTGTATATGTGGAATATCGTCCGCACATTTGTTTGCTAACTACAAATGACTGACTGTACTTTCAGTGGATGATTTCCGCAGCGTGTCACTGAAGCTGCTGCAGAGTCATTTTAAGAAACCTTTGGATGATCACGAGATCAGTCGGGTGGAGTTCTTGCCTGTCCATTGGCACACAGCTCTACATGGAGATGCCACAGGGGTGGACAGGTGAGGAGATCTCCACATATATACCCTAGCTTGGAAAAGGAAACATTTTTTAATTTTTACTCCTCAACCTCTTTGCAGGAGAATCAAGAAAATCACATTGCCCAGCACTGGGCGATTACGTCACTTTACAAATGAGACTTTGTTAGATGTGCTGTTCTACAACAGTCCTACATACTGCCAGACCATCATGGACACAGTTGCCTTTGAGATTAATCGACTTCATGCACTGTTCATGGAGAGAAACCCTGATTACAAAGGAGCAATATCCGTTGCTGGCCACAGCTTGGGTAAACGCTCAACCTTTTATTGGTAATCTATAGGATGCTTTTTTTATTAATATATATATATAAATAAAAATTTATATTATCTCTGCAGGGTCCCTTATTCTCTTTGACTTGCTGTCAAATCAAAAGACTGACATGACCCCTCCTGCAGTACCCGCCGTTAACGGAGAAGCCAAGCAGGTAAATGGCTTTTTTTTTTTTTTTTAATCAATCCATCGAGGTTAGTGAGCCGTAGCCTCGTATGCTTCAAAGCGGTTAAAAAATTTGACCCCAAAATCCAGGTGGCAGCCCCAGTTCCACAACCTGTGGAGGAAGAGCTCAAAGAAGAGGAGTTAGAGGACCTTTCCGCTGTGCTGGAACATCTCGGCCTGTCAGAGTACAAGAACACCTTTGACGAGGAAAAAATTGACATTGAATCTTTTGTAAGTGAAAATTAAAGGTCTGATTATTCTGAAATGTTTGATACACACTTTGGTGGATTTTTTTTTTTTCTCCATGATTTAAAGTGTGGGTTTGACTTGACTGATTTGTTTTTTAGCTCATGTGTACAATCGAAGACTTGAAGGAGATGGGAATTCCGCTCGGCCCTCGGAAAAAAATTGCTAAATTTGTCAAAGAAAGAGTGACGAAACAGGCAAGTTCATCAAATTTATTTTCTGAACAATGTGACTCTAAAGTCTGACTTTGTGTACATCTTCAGGAGAAGAAAGCTGAGGCTCAAGCGGTCAGTCAAGTTCTTGAGCCTGTACAAGCTGCTGAGACAAGTCCTGAGAAGAATCTACCTGCGGGTGTCTCTTCCATCCACGTGGACTACAACTACTTTGAAGTTGGCACTGGCCAGGTACATGAAGATGATTGTCTTTTTGAAATGTGAGCATACTTACCATTTTTTTACTTGGCAGGTGTCTGTGGTCTACCACAATCTCGACTTCAGCCCAGCAAATTTCTTTGCTCTGGGTTCTCCAATCGGCATGTTCTTGACTGTCAGAGGCTTGGAGAAGATTGAAGAGACCTATCAGCTGCCAACCTGCAAAGGATTCTTCAATATTTATCATCCGGTAGGGGTTCCTCCTCATTGTGGATCCAAACGAGTCCACCAGAGTGTCACAAATTTGTCTCTCATCCTTGTCTCAGTTGGACCCAGTGGCATATAGGATTGAGCCCATGATAATACCAGACTTGGAATTGAAACCTTTTTTGATACCTCATCACAAAGGAAGGAAAAGGCTGCATCTCGGTAAGAGAAAGAATGCCTTGCAGATATCTCATCATAGTGACATCTGAGGTCCCTGGAGCCCTCGCATATGAATGTATGTCGGCGTTTCAGAGCTGAAGGAGAGTCTCTCCAGAATGGGCTCGGACCTGAAGCACGGTTTTATCAGTTCGTTGAAGAGCGCGTGGCAGACACTCAACGAATTTGCTCGTGCCCACACCTCGTCTGCTCAACTTCAGGCAGAGTTGGCTATGGTGGCCAATCAGATTGAAGAGCAGGAGAAAAGAGCACAAGATTGTGAGTCTCTCTTTCACAGATACAATTTCGAGATGTGCTTTTGGCAATGTTGACGCTCTGTTTCAGTTTCAGAGGAAAAAACCCCAGAGATCCCCGAACCACAAAAAGAAGAGGAGGCTCAGGTCAGGATCGGGATGCTGAATGGAGGCAATCGGATCGACTTTGTCCTGCAGGAGAAGCCCATTGAGAGTTTTAATGAGTACCTGTTCGCCCTCCAGAGTCATCTCTGCTATTGGTACAAAACTTTTTCGTTCGACAGTCTTGCTTAATATTTATCCCTAATTTCCATCTAATAAGTAAAAGTAATCATGAATATTGAATTTGTGTTTTGTAGGCAATCTGAAGACACGGCTCTGCTTATCCTCAAGGAGATCTACAAAAGCATGGGGGTCCAACCAGAACACACGGTACATTAGCACAATAAAGCCACCCCCCCCCCATCATGAAAGACTTGGCCAGTTGTCGGTTTATTTCATGCCATTTTTCTGGATTGTTTGTAATTTCTTTTACTGGCTATCCACACGAGTTGTTGTATGCAAATGTGTGTAATACAAATGTATTATATTATTTGTCTTAAGAAAAGTGAACGATGCCATTGTAGATTTTAAAGAGTTGACAAGTTTATTATAACATTTTATAGTATAAATTATAGAACTGGACAAGAAAAGAAATGGAACAGATAAAATGACAACGGACAGGAATGAAGATGTAGCAGCAGTTATTGAAATTAAGCCTGAATGAATGCATCCAATGGGAAAATTGACCAATAAATCATTTTCTTTCACATTTTTTTTGTGTTCAGGTGTTTGGCTGAGCGGAAGACAATATCTATTAGCAAAACGAAACAATTACATAAAGTTGCAGTAACATTCATGAAGATCACACATCATTGTGAGAGTACCCACCTGCACCTTCTTGGTTGACTTCATGTCTCTAATGTCAGTTGACTAGTCTGGAATAAAATTAAAGGAGTCTGCAAGAGTTAAAACATCACAACATAGTTTAAAAAAATAATTCACATGGATTAAAGACATATTGTAAGGTATTTACAAGAATGTACCATTACTGGGAATAAATAGCGGCAATAAGACAGCCGCACAGGGTGAAAATAAAGGAAACAAAGAAAATAAAAATTCAGGTACCTTCAGACGCAATATTAGGTTTGCATGCTCACATTAGATCTTTGCGCCTTCAACAATCACATTAACATGCTTTTCTATTAAGACAATGACCGATTGTCACGGACAATAAAGGTCCCTTTTATTAAACTTATAAATAGAATACTAACTGAACAATACTGCTGCACAATTAATATTAAAATGATTTATCCGCCATTTGCCAAATCGATTAAAAAAAGTGGAATTTCACTTTTAAGAAACGGCTGAAATGTATTGGACGAGGTGACACTTGATGGGTAGCTCAGCAGCAGCAGTGAGGTGGGGTCCATTTCACAGCAAGTCAAAGGTCAATACCTGCGAGCTGAATGACTTTTGGGGTAAAAATTATTACAAAATGCAGCAGGGTAAGCAGCGACACGATCATCCGCTCTTTTTTTTTTTGTACATTCATTTGTCTACAGCTGTTCATTGTTAATGTCAGCATCTCACAATGGACACGGGGCGATGCTCAGTCTTCCGCTTTGTTCTGCGGCTTGAAGGCCTGTTTGCGGAGATGAGCCTCGATCTCCTCCCGGAACACCAACATTCCCAGGTAGGAGTGGGAGGCCTCGTTCATGGCTTTGGACTGGATGCACATGCGGTACTGTTCCGGAGTCAGCTCGTCGGCGCACTGCTTCTCATGCCACAGGTGAAAGAGACTGGACACCGGCGTCCGGACCACTATGAGTTCGCTCCGAAGATACTTCCTGTACAAGTGGACGTCTTCTACACCCCAGCCTTTCACTTCAAGATCAAAACCCCCTAAGGGAGGCAAAACGATTAGTTCTGGACAAAATCAATAATGAATAAATGAAAGATCTTACCAATACTTAAAAAATCCGAGCGATACTGACACGTCATACCAAAGCCAAAATCTCTCCAAAAACCAGCATCCTTCTTGTGGACCTATTTCAAAACAGACATTTATAATAAAATATTTTGTGACACTAAAGATGAAACTACATTTAGCCATCAATCAAAAAGGTCTTACCAGCTGAAGTTCAACAGGTGGAGCCAGCTCCGAATTTCCATAAACTATGGCAGGATTGTACAGACTAAACACGACTGGATAGAAGACCTTCTTGTCTATATATAAAAAAAAAAAAGTTTACTTTCAAATATTACAGAATGATTCAAATGTGACGCATACTTGGTTCTGCGTGGAGACGACACGTATTCAGAAAGTCCAAATTGAAATGGATGTCGACATCGCAGAAAAACATCAGAACGTCGCCTTTAGTCCAAGCCCGTGCTCCGATATCCAGACCCCGCCCTCGGGAAAACTCCTCATCCACCGGGATCAGAGTGTAATTAGAAAAATTTTCTTCCCTGGCAAAAAAATAACAAATGATACATTCAACATTGTTTCATGTGCGTGACAATGTCTCATTGTAAGTAAAAAAAAAAAGGACAAACCTTGACATTGTTTCCAGCGATGACTTCACCTCTTGGAGCCCCTCTTTGCCAAAATAAACCACTGTGAGGTGAATGCGTTTGTCCTGCCGTACACACACCTCCCTAAGAGCAATCGATGTTACGAGCGAGCACAAGTCAGGAGGAAACAAATGTTCTCACCTGAAGTTGTCCAAGAACTGTACAAAGGTTTCTGCTCTGCCCGCCAGTGGCACAATGATATTGATAATCATTGTGGATGCGTCCACAGTGGTGCTCCTGACTTTCATCAGTGGACCAAAAGGCCTGAAGAGGGTGACGTGGCGGAAGGTGTTGGACTCCTTTTTCGCAAAGAAGAGCTCGTAAAGTGAGCCTTTGTCCCGCTCGGTCCGGTACATGCCTGCGGAGAGGATAGCACGAAATTAGCGTGTGGATGTGACGGACAGGCAATCGTACATTTGTACAAAATCTCCTAAATATTATTTGTATCTTGCGTAATAACAGCGGTTGCATAACATTTCTTGGCATTTATTTCCTTCACTGGAACATTTAGTTGATTCAACCGAATGAGACATGTCTCTTCATGAATTCCAACGATGACTTATCCCAGCCAATCATGCATGAAGAACACGGTTTTACCTCAAATGAATTAATTATAAATGATAATGACTTTATATGATCTTAAAGTCTTCCCCGGTGTGGGATGAATAAAGTTCTATCATCATATTGTCCCAAAAGATTTTGACATCATTTTTAGGTTTATTTGATCAAAAAAATGGCATTCCTGGAAAGGATCATTAAATAAAAGTGCTGAGCTTGCATTTGAGGGGGAAAAAAAAAAAATACAGCAACTGGAACACAGATTTGCACATGGCACACAAGAGGAAGGCCAAATTGGAAACATTTGTTTTAGTATCTCAGGCGGCGCCCATATTGAACAGTTTTGTGAAAACGTTTCCGTGCTCCAACATACCTTCTACAAAGTGGCCCTCTTTGTAGGCTTGCCTATGCACGGGGACATCATCCTCCACGCCGTCCTCCTCGTCGGGGTTGTTGATAATTTCCAGCGCCGCTTCGATGACCTCCACCAGTTCATCTCGGCGATCTTTGCGAACGGGTTTCTCCTCTGGGTGCCGCGTCAGTCCCATCTCCAGCTGGTACACCTTGGATGAGGTGAAGCTCTCAAAAGGTACCAGAGCGTACTCGCTGGGCAGGCGGGCCCCCGCGTTGACCTCGGCCTTATCGATCTGAGAGTGCAGGTAGTCCAGCAGATCTCCCGGCTCTTGCTCCTTGTTCTCAGCTAACCCCGGCGCCTCGGGGAGCTCCTTCTTGTCCTGCAGGAGTTTCAGCTTCTCGCTCATTTCCTGCAGTTCCTGCTTGAGCTGAGCGATCTGCCGCTTCAGACTGGCGGCACGGTTCAGGTGGCGCTCTTCCTGCTCCTGCAGCAGGGCGTGGTAGTACTCCTTCCCGTAGGGCTCGCCGGCGATGCCGGGCAGGACCAGGCTGACGTCGGCCTGAGGGGTGCACTCCAGCAGGTAGGCTAAAAACAGCAGTAGAAGCAGAAGGAAGAGGCCCAGGAAGAGCCAGCGGACCCGGCCGTGGAGCAGCAACCCCCGTCTGGGCATCGCGCTCTCATACAAGCTACGGCTGAACAGTCGGCATTCCCTTCCCTTCCCTTCCCCTCCCTCCCTCACATCACTTTAAACACAATTGCACAAGTGACATTTTAGATTTCTTTTCTTGCAAGACATTTTAAGAATAAATGGGTGGAAAATTAATTCTGGTCTGGAATTCTTGGATCTTTTGGTAAAATATTCCCCATGTGAATCCATCTGATTGTCACCTATGGATGAGAAAAGAAAAATGGTGATTAGAATGTGCTTAAAGATCATGGGCCAGTCACTGGGTAACAGTTGTTTTTTTTTAAATCTGAGATGCGAGTAAATGCTGCTGGATGCATTTTTTTTGGCGCTGATTCCAAATCTGAATAATAATTAATAATAATAAATATTTAATTATTAGCATTAGCAACGCTTGGATTTTTTTCCTGATAGCTAAAAGTTCTAACTCACGTCATATTCATATCACACAAGCTTTTATGTCAAACTTAAAAATAAATAAACTAATACGCCAGTAACCAAAAAAAGTTGTTTTTGAAATGAGGGTTAAAAATGCATTTAGGAACACATCTCATGTTGTGTTTGGAGGGAATATATTTAAAAGAGGATGATTTATGTCACCTACCACATGAGACACAAACAGGCTGACGCCAGTTACATAACACAACAGTCAAACTGCACCACAAGGCTCCAAAATTAACAAGAAAAATAACAGACTCGCAAACTGTCCTGCTACTTTCCGTGAAATAGTTTAAAAAATCAATAAATGCAAAATACTCATCCTGAGATAACAAAATAAGAGTGAGCCACAACATTATGACCAAACTTTGCAGTAGAACTGCATCATACAATAAGAACCGTGTCTCATTTTTTTTTTAGTTATAAAAGTGCATTATATTGAGGTTTTCAATTCGGCTTTTCACTTTTTAGGCGTGAAGGTCAGTGCAGCAGTTCTTCTAACCTGACAGCTATTGGTCGTTACCTGGCTTTTAAATCAGTCACATAGCTCCAATGAAAAGCAGCAGGGTGCAAGAGGAGTTCACCATTGTAATTCTTATGTGCAGCTTGATAACGCAATCTTGAATGTCCTTGAAATGTTTTCTTTTTTTTAATTTTATTTAAAAAGTATATAAAGATTACATTTTGGAAAGTTGTGTTATTTTCTCAGTATTTTTTTTTTATGTAAGCTTTAAGTCGTTCTTGGCTATTGGCCTGACTTTAAATTCCCATGATGAACAGGTTGCCAGCAAATTGCAGGGCAATTTTGGAATGTGGGAGCAAGCAGGCAGAAATACAATCGCACAAACGTGGCGATAATATACGAATTCCTCAGAGGAGGGAACACCAAACCTCAGAACTGTGAGATTGACAAGCAGCCACATAATGATATCTTAAAGAAAATTCTGGCTTTCGACACAGAGCAAGTAAGATGACCATGTTTAATTAAGACTTGTGTGGCTTTTCTCCAATTAGTAGGAGCTCTTCCCATACCCCAGAAACATGCATGTTATATATTTTAAATTGTCAATGGCTGTGACTAGTCCAGGGTGTAACCTCCTCCACCTCTATAAAGGACAAGCACTATAGAAAGTGGATGATGGATGGACTTAAGTGAAGTCATTCATTAACTGTACAAAAGTAAATATTTGTTTAAACATGAGGCAGCGCGAGATCAAAAGCAGCACTAACCGTTGATAATCTGTTTATAAAAAGACAAAGTGAATGATCAATTATTTTTGTGCGTCAACAATTATTCTGAACTCTCTAAACCGGAAGTCGCCCAGGTTATGCTGTTAGCTTAGCGACATTGGGTTATCTCTACGGTTTCCCGTTATTTGTCCGTTTTTAAAACGTCCCGCAAGGAAGGTTTGTCGTGCAAACCCAAATACTCACGTCATCATGCCCGTTTCCTTGGCAGTTTGCTTTTGAAGGAGGAGGTTGGGAGCGAAGCGCACAGCGACAGGCTGCCTGTGTTGCAAAATGCCACGGAGCAAAAAGAAAAGAGTGGGTTGGCATCCACTTCCGGTCCGCACAAGCCAATAGAGTTCAATCACGTCACTAAACACGTTGACGCTCCTAATAACAAAATATTTATCGCTTCAAAAAAAATAACCAAGTTAAATTGCCGCTCAAGCACCTAAATGCATTCATGCAAGGCGAGTCCTGCACTGATATTGTTTCGCTTTTGTTTATAGGCAACACGTAATTATTTTCTGACAGAATATAAAAGTTCTCTGAATGGACTTCTGTGAATGATTAATTTCCCTCTTGGAAACAGCCTGTTTTGAATTACAAAATGTGTAGAATTAATTCCACATACTGTTGCGTGGAGGAAGTACGTATTCCTGAATTCTGTACCATATGCTATTCGCTTGTGAGCTACGGTGTCCTAGTCAAGTCAAGTCAAGTCAATTCAACTCAAGTCAAGTCTATTTGTATAGCCCTAAATCACAAGCAGTCTCAAAGGACTTCACATAGACAAACAATTGACAGTTATTCTCAAAGCATCCCCTGATGTTAAGCTCCCAAAAGGGCAAGCAAAAACTCTACCAGGGGAAAAATGAGAAATCTTGAGAAGGGACCACAGACGGAAGGATCCCCCTTTCAAGATCACCAGGCTGCAATAGATACAGAGAGGACACATAAAATACATAATATGAGACTCAATGGAAACAGTGGCTGTGAACGCGAAGGGCTCCCGGAGGTGCCCTCGATTGTCCTGGCAGTCCTGCATGTTTTATAGGTCTCCTTGCTGCAACACACCTGATTCAAATGATCAGGATTGTTACCCAGCTTCTGCAGACCTTGCTAATTATCTGACCATTTGAATCAGGTTGCAACAGGGTGACATAGAAAACATGCAGGACACCGGCCCTCGAGGTTCAGAATTACCCACCCCTGGTGTAGTGGTTAGTACTCTGGACTCTCACCCCAGCGACCTGAGTTCAAATCCTGGTTTGACCTGAGATATTTTATCATGAAAACATTTGCAACACAGTTACTCATGTGGTGCCCCATAAAACCATACACCTCCCTAAAGGTGAGGGGTAGGGTTAGGGGAAAGGTTGGGGACCACTGCCATATGCTATATTATTATGGCAGACATCTTGCTTCCAACAACTGGGGCAAGATACAAGAAAGAACATGATGTCACAGAGTACAAACATCATCCCACCCCTAACTGAATGAGAGGCCTGGTCCTGAGGTCTGCCAAACAATACTATTTCATTAAGGAAATATTGACATTTTTTCAAATTATTTGGGGCAATTTAATCATTAAATCACAGCAGGGGTTGTATTTTCCTGATCTCGCTTGGGACAATGCCAGCAGCATTGTGACCTTGACCTTCTACCGCTTGACCATTGAGAGCATTGTGACCTATTGCATCACAATATGGTTATCCAACTGCACTCAGGAGAATGTAAGAGGGTCTAAAGAGTTGTTTTCATGCAATATATTTAGTAGAAGGTTTTCAAGGTCTTTGTCTAAAAAAAAAAAAAGCACTCTGAATTATGTTTATTTTTTATTGTTTATTAACTGTAACATAATCAAAAGAAAAACTGCAATGATAACACTCATCAGTTTACATATGTTTTTCCCTTGACGTTTGCTTTTACACTGAGTGAAAAAAATAATGAAATGGCCACAATCTGCATTAAGTCATCAAACAAAAGTAGCACTGATTTACTGACATTTATATCATTAAAAAAAATAACCATAATAAAAATAAGAAGTCAGTTACACCCCTGTTTGGAAATATTTCTGAAACATCATGTGGGTAAAACAGAAAATTGGTCTTTGGGCACATTAAGGAGCGCAGTCCTCCAAAGTAAAAAACGTCTTGTCCACGCAGTTCCAGCTGTCTACAGCAGATGATGGTAAAGGTGTCCCCTTTAATTCCTGGGCTGGAACATTATATCTTCACAGTAGCACACTAACATTTGGAGGCTATTGTCGAAGCGGCACAGGCACTTAAAAGACGCTGACATACAATCTGGTACAACAGTCATGCAGTGATACAACGTGGCTGACATGACTGTGAGGTAATAATTAATATACATAAGAGCTGAATAAAACATGGCCTACTTTGATCCAGCAAGTTTCACGGCAAAAAAAAAAAAAAAACCCAGAAGATCCCAGTTTTAGTACCCGTGCAACAGAAATAAAAGGGAACCAACTTTAGCATCAGATTGTATATATATATATATACAGTCTTATAGAAATATACACATCTACCAACACATCTTTTCTACAATGTGGATTTGTCTTGTCACATCTAGCTATCAAGCTTGTCCACGGTTTTTGCGGGTGAAGGCAAAGCCATCCAGTTTGCATAAACACTATCATTGGCATATCTTGTAAAGACTGGATTAGTGGCATCATGTCTGTTGAGCGGTACCGGGCTCTTCTCGGGCCAGTTCGGGTATGACATGCCTAAAAATGAGAACACATCATTTTTCTGCACTCAATGAAAGATAAGCAGCGTGCAGACAGCAAGGCTTTTAAATCAAACTCTGCAGTGGCCAGGCTGGAGAGGGTGAGAGAATAAAAAAAAAAAAAAAAAAAAAAAGCTGACAGACGTGTCTGTTATGGCTTCATGGCTATTTCTTCGTAACGTATCAAGGCATCTGTTAATATTGCATTTGCAACCTGTACATTCTGTTTGTTTATCGGAGTGACATCACCAAAGAGTTGCACTCAAAAGCCTTACTGTTTCTCCATTATGGAATCGATTAATAGACATGGAAAAAAGTGAGGAAAATTGAAAGACAATCTGAAATTCAAACCACAAGTTGTGATTGATTCAGCGAGGACCTGTTTCAAATGTCACAACAAAAGGAGGACTTTATGACCAAAAATACGTTTTTCTTTTTAAAAAGTAACACAAATAAAATGGTAATGAAGGGGGGAATGGTGTTTGTAGTATAAATTAAAATGTCAGTATTTACAAAATTTTTGGTCAATTTTCCTGTACATTAGAAGCAGGTCCAAAAAAAAAAAAAAAAAATGCAAGACAACAGATAGTATTTCACGGAGCTTTTGAAATTTACGATGAAATGGTCGGGAAGAATCAGCAAAAAGGCATGCCCAGATCACAGTCACTCACACTTGCCTATAGAAAGCCAAAACATAACTCGAGAGCCCGTTTGCCCTTGCTTCTAAAATCGAGTAAATGCATGGGAAATTCTACCATAGAGCTTGTTTTCAATCCATGTGGAGGGGAGGGTTCGAGGGATAGGGGCGTTATTACAGTCCACAAGTGGTGTGTCCTCTTCAGAGAGCGCGTCATCGTACAGCAGGGCGTCAGCAGGCGTGGACGCTGCCAAGTCCAGATAATCCTGACAAAAGCAGATCAAGGTGTGATTAAGCTGATTGGATGAGGTGGGTGGGCGGAGTTTCTTAAAGCGCACTGCCCCTTTAAGAACGGTAGTGCTAATTAGAATCAAAATCAGTTTTATTGGTCAACTTTGTGCATGGCAAACAAGGAATTTGACTCGGGTTGATCTCAGCCTCTGTACAACATTTAAGTGACTAACATCTTGTTGACTAAAATAAAAATGAAGCAGATTTGTTTTTCACCATACCCGACTTTTAACCATCATCTTTTCCAGTTCTTTGCTGATGTCAGAGAACGTTGGCCTCTTGTCCGATTCTTGTTTCCAGCATCGGCCCATGAGGTTATACCTGCAGAGAATTTTTTTTTCAAAATTGCTTGGATGAATATAATTTGATTTGGAGATGTTGTTAAATTATAAAGACGAGGGCTCACATTTCTTCGGAGCAGTTCTCCGGTCTCTCCATCCTGTATCCAGTCTTCAACAGGTTAAAGAGGCGCTCGGGTGCTATGCCCGGGTATGGATTACCTCCTAATGTCACAATTTCCCATAAGAGCACACCAAAGGACCAGCTGGGAAGAAAGGAGAAACATCTTAGTCAACACCGAGTCGATAATGAAGCATCAACTTCAAGATGATGACTGTACTCACACGTCACTTTGGGTCGTGTAAATGTGATCAAACAGGGACTCGATCGCCATCCATTTAACAGGTATCCGACCCTTCAAAAAAAGCCACAAGATTTAGTAGTGAATTCAAAGATTATGTTTAAAGTTGTTGTTTTCATCTTCACCTTGCTTCTCTTAACATAAGAGTCCTCCTCATAAACATCTCTGGAGAGGCCAAAGTCTGAGATTTTCATCTTCCTTCCCTCTGCTACGAGCACATTTCGTGCTGCGAGGTCCCTGTGAACAAGCTGTTTGACCCCCCCAACCAAAAAAATTATAATCTTATAACACATAATCATAAGACATCGTGAAGACACCACAAAAAGTCCAACCTTCATTTCAGCTAAATACTGCATGCCTCTGGATATCTGCCATGCAAAGGAGATCAGGTCACCCATGGTCAGCGCCCTGTCGTCTGGGTTCTCCAAATAGCTGGAGTTTCGGTTGGCGTCCATTCCCATGAAACTCGGGCCAACTTTCCGGCTCTCGCGAAGGAAGTTGCGAAGTGACCCAAACTTGGCATATTCCACGATCAGGTATAATGGACCTATTCAGAGGAACACAGTCTTCACACTCCATGCACCACAGCGGCTGTGACTGAGGAACTCTGCTGAGGTCCTACCATCTTGACTGCACGCTCCGTACATCTTAATGACGTGAGGGTGGTTCACTTGCTTGAGTAAAGTGAATTCCGACAACAGGTCCCGGAGCTCACTATGGGAGGCGTTTTCTATCACGACAAATGAGCCACGACATTAGGTCCACGTATAAATCCATATTTGTTTGGTGAGAAGAATAAATAATATTCATTTTATTTTTACTTGTCATGATGACAGGTGAGGCAGAGGTCTTACCTTTCAGCATTTTCACAGCCACGGTAGTGTAACCTGCTTTTCCTTTCAACCTGAATGCCGTCGCTTTGACGACTTTCCCAAACTCTCCCTCTCCTAAAGTCTTGCCGAGCACGAGGTTCTTCCGAGGGAATTCCCATTTGGGATCCTCCTGTTGAAGGAAAATGAACAGGATGTCTCACATGTATCACAAAGGGTCACAGGTCAATTCAAAACGCTCACAGGTATTTTAAAGGTGTCGGTCTCGATGGATTCCTGCGAGCCTCTTCGTAGGTTGTTCGCGGGGAAGCTGATGGGGTAAGCCTGGGCCGGCCGGCGGAAAGTCATCTCAGCGGACGCGATTGGGGCCTTGGGTGACTTCTTGTGGTAGCGGTGGATGAAGTAGGATGAAAGGAGGATGGAAACGATGAAGGAGAGGAGCAGAATGGTGGCGATGACCGTCTTGCACATGTCGTCGCAGAGCCCCTCTGCGGGTGAGGGACAGTAGAAATTTAGTACTGAGATCAAGCAGGATAACATTTTGTGTGCTGCAAAAAAAAAAAAGGGAAAACATTTCAACTGTGCGATTGCAGTCACTCAAAGGAATGTCCAAATAACCAAAATATGAAAATCATCTGGTATGGATAAACTATTCTCTTTTGCTGCAAGGGCAAAAGAGGAGACCAAGGACACAGATGCATTGAAGCACCGATAGAGTACTAAAAAAGGAAAAAAAAAAAAGATGTGTTGAATTTCGTCAAATGGTTGCACGAAAAAAAAAAGCTTCATCCAGCTACATTATTTATTTATTTATTTATTTATTTATTATGAATAGCCTAGTCCTCTCAAAAGCTCAAGATCAACACAGATGTGACAACTCACCCTCAATATCGTCTTTTTCGCAGAAGCATCTTTCCGTCAAGCAGTAACATGTCCCGTAGCCAGCCTGGATGCCATTTCTTAGACCAAGTTCATGACCTCCTGTGACAGTTTCCTCTTCACAGACACACACATGCATGTAGTCAACATTGCAAAAGCAACAATCTACCATTGTGACTCTTTTAAAAAAAAAAAAAAAGAGATATCAGAACTTACTCGTACAGTCTTGCGGGCATATTGATGTATCTTTGCTTTCGATAGCGTCACAAAAGCTATCTGGACATGTCCGCAGGTCTGGGGAGCAGGTCGAGTAGTTTTCAGCAATTCCTGGAATCATAATCAAATTGCACATTGGAGGTTTGTACAGTCTATTTTTTTTTTTTTAAACTACTGCAAGTGTACTTTTCAAATGACCTTTTTCAGTGCCTTGCCTCCACTGGCATCTCCCCGTCGTCGCCCCCAGACCTCTGGTGGACTCACAGTCTCCTCGACGTCTGTTTTCTGCGCAGGACACGAGCTGCTGACTGTCCTGGTTCACGACTTCAAAAAAAGGACAACGGACAATAATACTTTATTAAATATACTGAGAAGAGGAGCAACATTAAAATGTAAACTTCTAAATGAATGGGAAGGAAAGATCATTTTTTGCATTTGTATTCCACCTTCAGCATCCAGAATGATTCGGATCTCAGCGCTGACTTCCCCTTGTGCGTTCGCCGCCTGAGCTACAACGATGTACTGCAGATCCTGGCACTCGGCTCTTCGTAGAGACTCCGAGTCGTTGACGTAGAGGAGTCCCCACATTTCGTCAGGCGCCTGGGCGATACTTATGGCCGCATAGCAAGACAGTTCGTCAGCAGAGATGTTCTTATCGGGAACCTTGAGCTGGTATGTGACACTGAAGCCATCAAACTGCTGGCAGTTTTCCACGCAGACTCTGCCAACCTGAAAAGAGGGAGGATTTGATCCATTCCGGAATGTACCCCAAAAGTAGCAACAGTTGAATTTGAGTACCTGAGCATAAATGGAAGCTCTCCGGGTGGGCGTGAAGATATGCGTGAAGTTCTCAAAGCGGATGTGGACCGGTAAGATGGTGACGTTGAAGTGAAGTGACACAGTTCCCTCCAGACCAGGGTAGGTGGTGTCGTTGACCAGGTAGTCCAGCTGCACACTGCGATTCTCCGTCACAAGCAGGTTCCTCTTCAGGATCAGGTCTAAAAAAACAGACACAATATTTTCATTTCTGTTCTTAAAGAGACGACGCTCACTTGAGATGACTGACCGTAGTTATGAATGGTTTCTCTGACTCCATTATGAGCTGCTTTCTTTTCACTGAAGCTGCGTTTTACATCAAATGTTTCTCTCGTCCATGGGTCCGTGTTGAGCAAGGTCTCAACATACCTATTGTGACTCTGGTCTGTAGAATAGATGGAGGTCAAGTCCCTGTCAAAAACTGACAATGTGCCGTAAGTGCCACCCTGGAAAAAGACAAATGCAATGAATCAGCATTCCTAACGAATAAAATCTCAAATCTTATCTTTTGTTTTCTCACTTTAGTCCGATTGAAACTAATGACGATATCTGCCGTGTCGGTTAAGTTCACATATGGCGCGTTATCGTCCTCGTCGTTGACAAAAACATCCAGAGGAGTGTCCAGGGTGGTGATGGCGGCCTCGGAAATAACTGTGCAAACCAGCAGGAGTCTGTAACGTTCACTCTCTTCTCGGTCTAAAGGAGCCGTCACGACCATCTCGGAGGTGTTCTGATTCACGGCGAAGGGAGCAGGTGTCTCTATTTGAACAAGAACATAACAAGACTATTATTTAGAAGTTTTGACATCACAGTAAAAACTGTTTGAATATTTTAAAAAGATGCATGGTAATAAAAATCTAAATTTTTTTTCAAAAATGAAGACAATTTGCAATTTCAGTATTGACACATGAAGTTGATGCACAATTTTTCTTTGCGGGCCGCATAAAATGATGTGATGGGCCGTATCTGGCCCCCGAGCCTTAGGTTTGACACCAATGCTCTAACCTGATTCCACAGTGTAAGAGATGGTAAAGTTGGGGCACACGTTGAGTCTGGTGAGTCGTCGCAGCTGCATCACGGGCCCGGGGAATCTGTTCTCCATGATGTGTGGTTTGGAGATGTCTCGGTGCGGGTAGCATAACTCTTTCATATCAGTCTGTGCACATTGTGGCATGGTGGCATTTACAAAGTCCAGGATGATCCGAGGGTTATTTCTCGTGATGCACCAGGACCTCTTGGTGAACTTGGGTAGCACCATAACAGACAGAGACAGCTTCTTCACAGACCACGAAGGTTTATCTGATGGAAAGACACAAGAGACAAGCAGGCATTTTAATCTCCAACAGACCTCTTCCTGACGATGGAACTCCTTTATCAGTATGGGAGGAGAGTCGGCAATCTAATTGAATCTTAATGTTCAGGATGCCTGACAGCGGCACTCACATAGCATGGCAAAGTCATTCTCATCCAGGGTTTTGTTCAAGGACAGCACTCCGGTGTTTGTATCCATGTTAAACCAGGAGCTGTAGACGGGCCGCTTGAGCGGGTTGGACCAGCACAGGTAGAAGTGCGGCTTCTCGGACTCGCTGTCCAGCATGGCGTGGACTTGGAGGACCTGGCTTCCTGCTGCCTGGCCAACATAAATGGTCTCCTTGTACTCATTCTGAGGGAAGTACAATCCTTTAGCCCCTGGTTAAATAAAACACACAATGATAATCGTCCGGTTAGAAGACACACACACACACATTTTCAGCAGTGACCCTAACCCGCCCCCCCCAACCACCCCCCCACCCCCCTTCTCCATTCAGTTAGCGGAAATTGAAAGGAGGGCTCAAATGACACTTAGGCAGCTCTTTTAATGAATTTCTCATGCGGTCGATAATCGTGCGGTTTCCGATCGTCCTTGTATTCACCTTGAGATGTTTAATTACGCCAGATCACATGATACAGAGGAGAAATGAATCATTACTTGCCAGAGGGAGGGAGAGAGTGGTATTTTGTGCTTGTAAGGCTAATCCATAATGAGCTATATGTTTTACAAGAAAATTGAGATGCGAGTGTCGGTCCTGTAATTACATCCCTGCTATGATCCCCTTTGACGACAGTGGGCGACCATTTAGGGAGCGCGCTAATGTCATTAGCAGACAGCAAAACTAGATTTTCTATTTCTGTTGGTGCAATTCAGGCCTCAGCTCTGGTTTCAGACATTGATTTAATTTCACGGGACTTAGATGACAGGAGGCTGGATTGATGGATAAAATGTTCCTTCCTGAAAGATTGTGATTCACTCAGGGTGGTTGCAACCATTTTTTGTTGAAAGTGTTCCTGCAAAAAAAAAAAAAAAAGAAGTCCTCTTGTTTGTGCCTCCCGTGGGATGAGCTCTAACAATTTAATTTAATTTTATGTCTTTAGATTTTTTTTTCAGTCACTGCCAAGATAAAGGATAAAGGGAAAACAATTTAATACATGCTAGTAAATGCATATGAGCCTACTAAAATGAATTTTTCATCATTTTGTATGCAATAAATGAGAGTGGAGATATTTTTAATGAAATGTTTAACCTTGACAAGACAAAATCATTGAAAAAAAGCAGTTTAAAAAACATTCTTAAATTTGTTGTCTGCTAATTAGATTATAGCCTCTAGAGGGCACTATTTTAATTTAGTAAGCGTGACCCTTGCTTGTCACATTGCAAAGTGGATAAATCATTCTCATAAATCAGCAATATTGCCTAAGAATGAATTATTTCTAGTCATAAAAAAACAAAAACAAAAATCACATGAGCTTGAATCAGCGGCTCTTTAGATAAGCAACTAGAAGATCCCAGTTGCTAACCAGATGGGAGCAAAACATACAAGCAAATTTTGGCTGGATGCCACCGTGGCTATGCAACACAACTTGTTCATCTCAGTCAAAATTCAATTTCTCTCCAGGACTGAAGCCAATGGAAACCAAGTAATCAGACTTAATTGACTGGATCAAGCTGACCTCTCAGGACAAATAATATCTTTGCTTTATAAAAACATGATGACTCATTATACCTCCTCCCCTGAAATGATGCAAAAGTGACATTTGAGTTAGAGTTTATAATACATAACAGAGCAAAAAAAAAAAAAAAAAGCTTTTCCAAGAATTGAAAAATCACAGTAAATTATTCCTGGAACAGGATTAGCCTTTCATATCAAAGTATATACCGCCATCATAAGATGAACCTTTACAACCGTCATCATTATAAAAGCAGACGCCGAGCTGCACAATCGCTCGAAAAGTAGGTGTGTAATTTTCCAGGCAATATCGTATTTGAACAAGAGGCCTCTTGCAGCCCATTTTTATAATAGCTATTTTCTACCTCTGGAGTGGCTACACAAAAAAAGACAAAAAAACAACCACAATGACAACACACTCTTTGCTTGACCTTGTTGTGATTCCAGAAAGTAATAACGACCCGCGTGTCCATTTTGCCTCGTATATTATCCGCGGAAGGACAAAGGCGACAGAAGCTCATCATAATATCTACGAGATGCGTCGCAAACCCAAAGTGTGTCTAGAGGTGCTGCTAGGGTGGGGACGCCCTTTCTGTTGTCCTAGACGGGAACTCAATTAGCTCAATGCGCGCTTCGACTCAGAGATTTACCAGCAATGAGCTCATGCTCAGTACACAAACATCTCAAGGAAATAATATTAAAAGTCCCATAGGTTCTTCAAATCCTCACTCGTCCCGCTTGCTTCGTGTGAGCGCAGAGGCCATTGTTTGCCAAGGTCAACATGCTCTAGGTGTCCTTGGAAACGACTCATTGGAAAAGCAGCAGAGCAATCAATAACCGTACTAATCAACAGTGCTGCTGATTATTTTCACTTTATGAGACTGGAAAATCATCTCAACAAATCCGTTACAATCGATTATCCAGCTGAATAAAATAAACAATTACACCAAAACCATCAACACCACTTATTATTAAGCAACATTAAACGGGACTGCCTGGATTCAATTAGCTAAAACGTTCCATGTTGAGATATATAATTCCACCCATGAAAGCCGTTATTGATCAGAACATTTTAAAAGTCCCCCCTACCCCAATATGCAGTGTTGTTTCATCATATCACACGAGAAGCTCAACCTTTATTAAATCAAGCGTGTGCTTTCAAAGCAATAAGGTGTTAGTGAGGAAATAAAAAGTCATTTCCTGTAACCGGGGCGAGCATTATGATATATCTGATCACTTTCCAGACAAAAGCTAATCAGGTAGTTTGGCTTTGCTGCATACCTTAACATAATAACCCATTACGCCATCAAGTAATCCAATTAGCTCAAAGAGAATAGAAGAGCACAAGAGCCAATGGAGCATGTTCATAAGTCATCAACAAATCTAATAGAACATCTCCTTAGGGGTTAGATGAAAGTACAAATTAAGTTTTAAGAACTCCCAGGGGTCTGTCGGTGGGGAACAAGAATGGGTCACGTGATGCGTCATTATCCTGCTTTGAGAAAACATCTCATCACAGCAGCAGTGATTAGCTTCACTCAAATGTACACACCAAAATAGAAATTACAAATGATTTAATTACAATTTGACATCAATTCATTGGCTTGCTTTGGTAGAAACTATTAATAAATTGCTGATAAAATAAGAATTTTCGATTATTCCTTGAATCTGGATCAAATAGCCCTCAAATTCTTTCTTTCACTCCTAGTTGCAAATAGTGTGGAACTGGAAAATAACTTGTCAAGATCTATGTGAAACAAAAGGGCCAAATTCCCAAAGGGCAAAATCTCAGTCAACGTCTCCTTGTCCTTTCATCGCAACAAATTAAATTCTAACCATGCATGAGGAGGAAGCATGACCCATAACTGACTAAAGGATCACGCAGGGGAAGCCTCCATGCAGGAACATAAACATGACTTCCAACAGATTATAGCTGCATGTATATTTGGATTTATTTTTCTTGAGGCAAAGTGTGAAATTATTTTTATTTTTATTAGCACCTAAAGAAAAATCCCAAATCAGAAGAGCCATTTTCAAAAATTGCAAACAGGAAGAAGCTCTCGATCCATCAAACAATTTAAGCGAAAGTCCAGAAAAAAATGAACACCTAATAAAGACCTCACGTATGCTGATATATGTAAAAGACACGCTCAACTTCCACATCATGTTTTTAAATTGTATTGAAAGAAGTGCAGTGACAACAACAGAGACAAATTGACAAGATTAATGACGCTTCCGTATTGGCAACACAAAACAGAAGCTTTACTAAATCATGTAATGTAATAAGGAGCTAAATCAAATAGCAGCATGCACCAAATGAGATTTATTGCTTTGGTGCTGCTAAAGGAGAATGATGCTGATGAAAAACGGTGCGAGCTAGCTAGTGGGAGGAGATTTGAAGGGGAGGTTGTGGTTGAGGCCTCCTCAGGGATGGACAACACATTGCTGGAGGTTACCATTTGGTTACCAAAGGGCAAAGAGGGTCAAAGGTACGGAAACACGGTCACGGTGGATAATAAACGGCTCGATGCTTTTATGTGAAAACGTGTGGCGGAATTGATGGATGACTTTCCACTGTCCGCTAAAAAGGAGTCAGAAGAAGAATGCCGTGGAGTTTGCGTATCTACAACAAAATCAATTATTAGTCAAGAAGACCATTAAGACTAATCATTAGCTAGTTACAATTTTAAGAAAGTTCTTGATGCAGCAAAAGTGCTTTTAGGAGTTTTTAGATCTTTAACCCTCCTTTACCTGAAGGTGTAGGCTGCGGCTGCTATTAACCACTTAGCGTTAATTTCTCATTTCCTCAGATTTATTACCTCAGCAAGAAACACTTCACCAATCAGTAACAAACAACCTGGAGAGGAGAGGATGATTGGAAGAAAAAACATTCAAGACTCACAAATAAGGCTCGCTTGATTTTCTTTCCCTCTCATTCCATTTGTACATTAAACACAAATACTTGCAGATATTTTGAATCCTCTGTTAAGTTATACGTTTGATTATATTGGATTTTTTTGTCCATTTAGTAGTTTTTCTTATATTGAACAGGTAAACAAATTTAATAATGATTGTAATCAGCTGATATGAATATCATGAGAATTTTTTCTGCCATATCACCCAAACTTATTTTCCAACATCATCATGTTGTGCTTAAGTTAACAGTTGAACCTAATTCGTTTTGCACACATTTATTAATTTACATTTTTATTTATTTTACTTATTGTCATTTTAAAGAAATATGAAAACTCAGGGAGTCATTAGTTTAATTTTGCACTTGTCAAAATTTATTACAAAGGAATCCTAAACTCAGAGTTGTTTGAGTTTTTTCTCCATTTTTTATTTTAATTCTCTAATGCAGAAAGACTGTTCTGCCTTTACTCAGAAATAAAAGAAAGGTCTTGAAAATGATTTTACTCTTGGTATTGAGTACTCATACTGGTATTGTTCTGAAAAAGGGGAAATCTAATCACAAAAATAGGTATGTTTTAACATTTTTTGATTGAGCTATATTACACGGGGAGCTTTGACAAGGAAGACGGTGTCGTTTTCATTGAGGGCTTGAGGGAACAATGAAATCAATGCGATGCGTCATTTCAACAACTGATAACAAACTGAGCGTTGTGTTCAAACAATATTTTGCCAACGAAAACAAAGAGGCGCTGTTTGCCCGGAAGATGTGAGCAGCTGGCGTGCACCTGCCTGCTGCTCACCTCCTTTCCTCTTTCGCTCCATTCGAGGAGATCATATTGGGTGTTTTTCAGCACCCACCTTAATTACCCATCACTTTCTCACTCAAACCAAAACAATGACGAAAATGCCTTCTGGTCTACATGTAAAGCCAATCCGGAGCAACAAATATGTGACGCAAACGAACATCAATCAGCCTTTGTGTGCCCCCGAGAACGCCATAAAGCTGCTGTCAACATGACAAATAATCAGAGGACATTACATACAGCCATGACACCTTAAAAATGATCATGAATCATTTTAACGGCCATGCAAGGTTCTCTCGGGTGATTACCGGTCGCACCATTTTTTCCAGAAATGAAAAAGCATCTTCATTGAATGACCTCTGATGAAGATTTTGATTTTTGAAGCCATTCTGCACAATTTCCTACATCATAAAATAAAAACAATGGAGTTCTCTTTTTTGAATCGATGACAGCTCCTTCCTATGGGAACACGTTTTACAAGATGGCCGAATGTGTCTGTGGGAGTTCAACTTGAACTACAGTTTGGAATGTTGGCCTGGCTTACAATCTCCATTCTAGAATATCTCAAAAATGTTGTTTCACACTAAACTCTTCCAAGAAGGTCTTGATGGACTAAGCACTTGGACACAGTCAGTGAGAAACGTCAAAATCCCCCTCCTCACTACTAAAGCATTAAGATGTCTACTTTTTATTCACAAAATATACTTTGCAGTCCCACAAAAATGTCCACGCTCCTGAGCTGTGAGCCCGACTTTAAATATAGGAGCAACCATGTCGCTCCAGTTGGGCTGTGGGATTGTGAATGGGATTATGATATTATGATATATGGCTGTATTCACCACCAACATGCCATACCTCACATAACATGACATGTACACTAGGCTACTTTATAAATGAAGCAAAAAAATACAGCATACTATATTAAAGGCAAAACAATCTTTTTTTAAGTTGATTGGTTAATTGATTAAACCTTTTATTTCAAATATGCAGAAGAAAAAAAAGAAAAATATACATATAAGATTCTGGAATGGCTGAAAAGGAGCAATTGTGTTTGTAATATTTATTTGTAACTATAAGTCCAGTTTTAAATCAAATGTTACATGTTTCAAGTACTTTTTTTAAACAATGCCCCTCCTCTCAGCACCTAACTTTTTCCATCTTGGAAGAAAAAAAGTAGAAATGCTGATTCTTACCTCTCAGCAGCATCCACAGCAACAGCAGCAGCAGCGACGCGCCGTTTCCCCGTGACAAACCACAACTTGACCCCATCTTCACCAACCATAAGTGAAAGTTGATGCATGCAAAGGCAATTCACACACTGTGGAACTATAATAATTAAAAAAAAGATAGAATGAAAAGCAACCAGCGCGCGTGTCCCGCCTGGCCGCCACTCCGAGTCGTGCGTATCCGTGGATCCAGCGGTGCGGTGCGCTGCGGTGCGTTCAGGCTCCAAGTGGCTGCAAGAGCTGCTGGGCGGAACGGCTGCGAGGTGCGTGGGGGGAGGAGTAGTTGGGGGGGTGGGGGTGCTCAGCTCACTGCCTCATTGCCCACGCGGCTTCCGCGACAGTGGGCGGCGAAGCATCTACAGGAAATTTAAGAGCATCATTTAACAGTGGGTCAGTCATCTCATTAACACGCGGCAAGGAGGAAATAATGAATAATAACCATTACATGCGTTTAAGCTATTAAAAAGGTGCAGTAGAAAAAAAAAGTGCCTGCATGGAAGTGAATTTTAAAACATTTCTACCTGTTCGTGCTTAAACTGTTACTATTATAATCGGAAAATTAATCTAGTGAGATCTCATTCCATTGTTTGAGTTTTCATATTTTTTTCCTCATTCCACTGTTTCAGTTTTAATATTTTTTTAATGCCTTTTTATCGGCTTTTCGGGTTAATTTGGGTTAGAAATAAGATAAAATAATAATTTGTAGGTCACGAATTAATAACCAAAAACTTCCAATTGGGTCGCTGCTCTGCTTTCATTTGATTGATAGCTTTCTGATTTGTGAGGAACCCATGGCCACCCAAATCTCTTCATTGTTTTGGCTCTGTTGAAATCCATACCAGTTCTCTAACTATGTCAATCAAAATTAAGCATGAATAATCAAATATTCTAAATACATTCTTGTATGCCAGTCGTACAAGCTGTCATAACATGGTGGCCGGTCACGGAAATAACAACTTGTTAAATGCTACCTTTAGGCTTTTCCCTGCTCAGGAGTGTTTTGAGTGTGTGTATGTGTGTGTGTGACTGGATAGTGTGGAGTGATGCATTGCTGCTGCCTTAGGGCAGGACACCAGTCAGTCACACAGCATTTACTTTGCAAGCAGTGTCTAAATGCAACTGCATGTCACAACTTCTCAGGAACCTTCACTTACATTCAATAGTTGTTCATGGTTTAATAAATCATCAAATAGAGGAAAAGCATAGAGGTGACAACTGTATATTTGTGCAGGATTTGGAATCACTGCTGAGCATTTGAATATGTATATTTATTTACATGTACATCCTGTTGGCGCTATCGAGGGACGTAAGAGAGCATTACGTGATATAGGAGTCAAGAGAAGGCACCATTAGAACATTGGATGTAGGATAAAGTTTCCACATGACAGACTATAGCTGTCTTGAGACGTATGCATAACGAGAATCAATAGGAGCAAGGGAGTGTGGTGGTTCAGACATGCTATGTCAAACCACAAGAAGCGTCTTATTTAAAGCTGGCTTGGAGTTACATTTGAAGTCATTGCATTTCAAAATTTACTCTTTTAAAAGCATCCAATGCTCTATTACCACTTCACAGTTACATGCTAATTGTGCTTGATTTGTAATTTTTTTTCAAGTGCAACTTCAACATTAAAAAAAAAAATCTTACAACATGGTTGAAATTATAATCACCGTTATTTTCTTCCCAAATCAGAACAATTGACAAAGTAATGCATTTGCAATGCTGGCAGAGCAGTTTAAGAAACACCTAATGGACTTTGAGTCTTAGTCAAGAACCCAGAGTGACCCTACTGAGAGTGGAGCAATCAGCAGAATCACGTCACCGTATTTATTATTAAAGTATGTACACACCACCAAAAGTGATCATGGGGAGACGAGGAGGATTTCTGCATGGGGGGGAATAATGGAGGAACATAATGATCTGGGAGTAGTACAAATTGTGTATGCTAATAAATTTGTGTTTTGATGGGATAGAGCACACACATAGGTGTTAATAAGCAATCAGGGTGTGGTGTGTAAGAACCTGACAGTCTGTAGGTGTCCCTCCACATCAGCAGGTGTTCCACCATATTTCTTCATCTAATCTATGCAGAGGCTCAGTCATGGCTTTGTTGCTGTCCTCTGATATATCACATTTAATTTCCTTGATTCTCCAACAGGATGAGTGTGAGCCGAGAGGTGTCCATCCCATTAATGTGAGTTGTGCATCTTGACCCCTATTAAAGTATTGTCACTCAAACAGCAGGTGGCACACACACACGTACACACACACAAAGAAAAAGGGGCGTGTCCATGGCAACAGACCTATAATGGCTGTGACCTGGTGTGCGCTAGAATCACTTGGTCTAATTTGTTAAGTACCACCTCACTATATTTGATTTAATCACTGTAATTAATTCACAAGTTACTTGCATTTCCTGCACTCAACAGGAGCACCAATATTTAGTCACAATGGAATATTTTTTTTTAAGCCATATTTGTTCATTTAAACTCCATGACTCACTTGCAGATGTGATTTCATTAAATTACGAAAAATTGTAGGTAAGTAGAATAAAAGATTTTGTTGCTATGGAACTAAATATAATGGTACTAAAAGGGTCTATAGATAATATACAAAAATATTTGGGTTTTGATTTTTAATGACCAAGTTGTTGATTCAAGTCAATAATTACATCAAGTAGCTGTTTATATTTGACAACCAATCAACAGAACGTATTTGATAAGTCTTTTTATGTACGTAACAATTGTTTACCTTTTCCTTATTGTCTTAAAAAAAAGTTGAAAAAAACTATTATTGTATTTGATCAATTTGGATGACAGTGATATATCCAAAATATGTATGCAGATACGTTTGGAGAATCTCCATTACAGACAACAAAAGTTCATGATTTGACTTGCACAAAATAGAGAATTCAATATCCTCTAAATCAGGGGCGTCAAACTCATTTTTGCCGCGGGTCGCATCGGAGTCATAAAAAGATGAATGGTAAAAAAAAAAAAATTGCTAGCAATATTGTTAAGACAATTTGTAATTTTAGTATTGACACAATTTGTCTTTGCGGGCCACATAAAATGATGTGGCGGGCCGTATCTTGCCCCCGGGCCTTGATTTTGACACCTATGCTCTAAATGGTCAAATTTTGAGAAAGAATTTCTTTCTGTAGAGCAGGTAGGCAATGAGCACCCATAATGCCGTTCCCCACAGGCTTTGGAAAAGCCACTCCCAGTGGCTTTCCTGGAACCGCATCTCCCAGCTGAAGGGGAAGTAGAAACCCAGGAGAGAGTGTCCCACGTACACCAAGATGGAGTTCATTCCTGAGGCGGACACAGCACAGTGTTTTAAAGGAAAAATTCGTCAACACAATGAGCCTTGCGGGTGAGCTACCTGGATATACGAACGGTTGTCCGCCCCACCAGCCCATAACATCCGTGACAAAATACATGGCTGCCAGCAACAGGAAGGAGAGACAGCCCATACACGTCACGTAGGACAATGACCTGATGAAAAAAAAAAAAAAACACAGCTCACATCACCAGTACGTACCGTGTCTCGCAAATACAATGGGTGTAAAGGACATCCGTATACTTTTGCTCATTTAGTGTATAAAAGCAGCAGCAGTGGATCCTTGGCGCACACCCCGTGGCCTCTTGCCAGTCGGCCATGTCCTGTCAGTTCCTAAGTGCAAGAATGTTTGATGCAATATCATCTAATGCAAAGTGGCTGCCTCCCAGAGTCTCCGCCATGGCTTTTTTCCCTTTTTTTAAATCTCAGCTGAAGTGGAGCCAAAAAGGACTCTTGGCCGGGAGTTAATTACCGCTCGACATCCCGGCAGGGACTCGTACTCAAGTGCTCAATAACCTGTGCATGATGAACTGCCTATAAAAGCCCGGGCAGGTAATGGCGAGGGATGTGCACAGCTTTAGGGAGGTGGAGGCCCCTATGGAACATCGGCAAGAATTTGCTTACGCATCACAGATGAAATGGCAACATTAAGACGTGCCCGAAAGGAAATGTGGAAGTGGAATAAACACATTTCAGTCAGTATGGTGACTTCACAAAGTGGACGTGCTTCTGTTCGAACAAATCAAAATGTTCTTGCTGTCAAAAAATCCGATCCAATTTAGTAGGAATCCAGCTTTGGCTCAAGTCAGTTGACATAGACTTGAGCTGAATGGAATAAGCGACATTGCGCTTGACTTTTAACTCATTCAGTACCATTGACGTCAAATAATAACTGGGTTGAATGACTTTACGGGTACAGTGTGTAAAATGCACTGTCCACCTAGTGGTGAATTATTAGAATGCAACAACGCGTGACTATATTTTGACGCATGTGTAAATCCGGCAATTTTCCTTTTTTTTTGGGGGGATTAGGATGTTTAGTCCATTCATCCAAACAATACATTACACATGCTTTGGTCCTTCTCGCCAAATAGTCACATGATCGTTTGGGAACAGGCCTCGCTGCGGTTACGTAGATGCTTTTCCCAGATCCCGCTTCCATTCCGTCACAGTCAAACTACGGAGTGCTTCTCCTTCTGCCAAAAGTGCCGGAGGGGGTAGAAAGGATAGAGGCTCCCCATTTTGCCGCTCATAAGGAAGAGTGATCATGCTAGGAGGATAAATATGAGCACTCCACTTCACACTTGCTGCAATTATTTACAATCCCGGCTGTCGTTAGAGGTAACTAAACGCGTGTTTTAGTAGCTGTGATTTAGAAAACACATCCTTTGGTTTGTGAGGAAAGTAGTTGGATTTAGAGGGTCAGGAAGCACTTACCAAAGGTTTTTATTGATAGGTATAAATCCTTCGTCTCGCGTGCACTTTGAAAGGACGGCTGCCGAGATTCCCTAAGGAGGGAAATGAAACAGATTTCAAATCGATGAAGGGGAATAAAGACAGTTGTATAGGGGCAACTAAAAGGTAAGGCGGCAGAATCAAGCAAATCCTGCAGATGAGAGGATCAATTTAGATCAAAGCAAAAACACACCAGGCGAGTGATGTTCCTTCGAAGAGAGTGTTAAACGCAAATCTGTCAGTTCAGCGGCCAGTTGACCTCGTAGACTCCCAAACACAGAATGTACGATCATCTGGCATCAATAAAAACCCAAGCGTGTCTAATCTGTTCCCATTTAGATGTGATTTAGATATTTGAAGAAACATTTTATACAGCATGGAGAAAGAAAGCGGGGGCAGAGATCAGAATCACTGCTTGTTGGGTGGATATCCATCATCCATGTATAGATGACAGAATCGATGGTGTGGAAATAGCCTAGCCGGGACTGAATTTAGCCTCCGGGTTCTCCGGGCTGCAGGATGAGGCTGCTATGTGGGCCAATCGCTCAATTTCAATCTCACTTCTTGAGCCTGATCGTTGGATTTAATTAACATGGCCTGTTGTTGTTCTTCAGCCTTTTTTTTTTTTTTTTTTTAGGGGGCTCGGCTGGCCCAGAATAACAATCTGCCATAGGAATCAGACCAAAGCCCGGAAAGTGGCTTTGCATTTTGTGGTTTTATGGAAAAGTAGCGTGGTCTTGTGGTCGCTCTCCTGCGAGAATGAACACGGTGACCTGCTAATGTCTTAAACATCTATGTTTCCTTTCTTCACACAATTGTGGTTATTTTCAAGAACGAGTCGCTAAAACTAACTAACTGGATCTCTTCAATAACGACTACAATTCTGTGCCAACATCATTATGTTGAGTAGCATCGACATCATTAAGTATGGTTGAGCGGGGGAATCGTAAAAGTCAAATGTTTATTAATCTTGTTACGTGTTACTTTATCACTCGGTGCCACTGGGAGAAGGTAAATGGAGCTCATCTGTTTCACTTCCGTCCAGCTAATAACAGGTCGGAAATATTCACCGGCGGGAGACATCATGTGAATAGAAACAGGTTAATGATGTGAAAATTTCGGGATGAAATTTCAAATGATTGCCATATGTTAGAAACAGAGCTTGAATAGATGACAACATATGGAATTTTCTTTATGTTGGAATAAACTCTGTTGTGTATTCTTTTCATCTAATTGATTTATTTGTCTCCATAAAATAAAAGTAAGCTAATTTGTTTTTTTCTCTTTTTTTTTTTCCCCAGCCAACATGGCCTGCCTCTTCCTTTCAACCATCCCAGTTTGATGCAGGCAGCCCATCCAGCTCCATCGTCACTTCAAGTCACATGACTGCCACTTGAAGACGTGGGCTGCTTTTAACCTCATTTGAAAAAAAAAAGCACATATAAAGCATCTCTGCAGCATCTCACTCTGATTAGAAAGAAAAGGGCCAAACACAAGTGGAGGCTTCCCACTCGGACAACTGTCAATCTCGTAACAGCTTGGTGGCACGTTTTTGAGATGCAAAACAGGCCATCTCGTATAACCCTCGCATTCCCCTGTGGGACACGTTCCCATCCTTAGTGAAATAAAGGGCCAGCTTGGCTTTTTTTTTTTTTTGCTCCCTTTGTGTTTGGAGACCACCCAGAATGGACTGAAGCTCCAAAACAAATATTAACTAGAAGCCACTGTGATGAAAACTTTTTTTTCCTGATAACTCTAAGCAATTCTCTGTTAACCAGTTTATCATTACTGCCGTGTGTTTGGTCTGCAAATATTTGCAGAGACTTAGCATGCAGGTGAGCAACCTTGCTCTCCATCAGATGCCATGCACTGGACAGTCTGTCAACAACATTAAAAAAAAAAAAAAAAAGTGCCTTAACAAAGCAAATGAAATAAGAATAATGTTCAGTTTGGGTTACTTTTAAAAAAAAAACCAACAACACTATTTTGGCCCTTTACCATAGCTAGGTGGACCAGCTAGGTAAAAATTGTTCCAATATTTTAAAAAGATTGCCTAGCAATAGCTCTATTTTTATTTTTTTTTAAATGAAATCAATTTGTAGTCGATGCACAATTTGTCTGCCGCATCTGGCCCCCATACCTCGAGTTTGACACCAAACATCTAGAGCTCCACAAAGGCTACTAAGAGACAGTACGTATCCCCCTGTGGCGCTGGCTAGCTATGTCTTCTGAGCTCACACACATGTTCTCACTAAGCCTTGCTAATGAATGGCTTTGACCGTGATGACTAACATCCAGGCAGCCTTGAAAAAAAAACCAACTTGCATTTACCTGAAAGGCGAAATTGGTTTATATGTGTACCTACCAAGATGGTGGCCCACACGAGGAACCTGCACAGGATGTGAATGTTCTTCTCCTTGTAGAAAATGAGGATTTTCCCTGCCTGCAGAAAGATAAGGGAAGGAAGTTAGCAAAGCGCCCGTCGTATTTACGAATTGGGCGTTGGGTAACCAAATAGGCCTGGGAGGTGTCCCTGATGCGGCGGTCATATTTCTCCTATCCCGTAGAGCCAGATGTGGGGTGTAAGTCATCTGCGCCCTCCCTTTAATTTGGTGATGATGAATGCATTTCAGCCGAGGACATTAGCATGGGCCGGAGCAGACCAGGCCAGAGGACACCTGGCGCGTCGTCTAACACTCACTGACTGATGTGCTCGCTTTCAATAGTCCGTCGGGAAATGAGAAATGTTGGATTGGATGGGGAGATTCTCACAAGAAAACACAATCAGACTAGGTCAAAAAGATTATCGCCTCAAATATTTCTTCCTGGCGACATTTTGAATGTGAATGAAGGTATGTGTACTAACATTTGATTTGACTAATCAAGCCAGTTAAGAAAAATAAATCGAGACAAGCTTGTTTTGCTAACGTGCATTTGTCGGACATCTTCATCTTTCCTAATCCGATCAAATTTTGCATTTGGCAATCTTATCCGGAACGGTTGAAAGTAGTGACGGAAGGCGTTCACAAATTTTCACCTGTATTAATGAAATGTAAATGATGGAATACGGTATGAATTTTAAATCACCTGCATTCCCAGAAATCCCATCACAATGGAGTTGATTGTTCCCAGAATCCCCTCTGGGTCAAAAGGTTGGGTGGTGCGATACAATTCCTGGAGAACATCAAAAAAAATCACGATTGTTCCACTAACACAAAATAAAATATTGCATTTCAGAGAAACTTACTTTGCAAGTGGGATACCTGTACATGTTGTCACCAAATAACCACCTGTCAACATATCCCGCTGCTCCTCCAGTGCAATTGGGGTAAAGACCATCATCTCCAATTCCACCAGCTCCCAGATAGCCTCTGATACCAACACAGACATCAACACTATATCAACTCATTCACTCCCATTGACGACTATAGACGTCAAAAGTCTATTGGGCTGGCAGTGAATGGGAAAAAAAAAAATCTCATACTAAATTTAAATATGTGGGATGAAAAGCTATACCTGTGTATGGAATCCTATAATTTCATATATAATTTCTAAAACAGACAATATTTGGTAATCGTGTGCGTTCGCAGCGACACACAAAAAGAAGCACTTAGCGGAGGACTCAGTGCGAGGAAGATGGATCCTTTGCCTCTCCTCCTCTTACTGCACATGACAGAGCCAGATAGTCTAATTACACCCTCTGAAGCATTCAGCGCGGGCCCATAAATCACTTTCGTTCATAACACCAACAACACAAGGTGCACACTAACTCGTGATACAACACAACCAGAAACGTACAGCTTGCACCCTCACGGAACGTTCCGTGCAATTCACACATTTAGTGAATAATTCAATAGATTGAGTTACATGAGAGAAGTCTTGGACCCTATAGTACGTACGTGGGGCAGTTGGGTACAGGGAGGAGGAAGGTGATGCATAGCCATAAGGTCTCCAAGAGGATGATGGTCAGCCACTGGGGCCAGTATAACACCACATCCTGGATGGGGGCCCACCAGTGATCCTGTGGTACAAAGACTTCAACTTGAACAGGAAAAATGACATAGTATATCATAAATCAACATTTAGGACTTATTTTTGTGAGGTGGCCTGCTGTGAAAATGGAGACTGCATTCAATTGCTAATCCTGCGCCACAACTTTTACCTGCTTCCACCCGGTCTAAAGTTGAGTCTACTTTCGGTCTTCAAAAAGTCAGATGCGCAAAGTCGTGTAATTGAAAAGTCCAGGTGGTTTACCAAATTCCCAAACACGATAATCTAGGTTCGCCCAAGCACAAAAACGAAGGTGCATTCGTTTTCACACCCAAAACATTGTTTATTTTTTTCTTTTACCGATAAAATCCAGCCTGCGGAGCTGCTTACCGCTTTTTGTCCAGTCTTCTCGTTTCCCCCTAGAGTCTGCAGGAGAGCCAAAACAAAATAAGTGAAGCCCAATCGCTGCAGTACTCCCGGGATCCTGAGCCACGACCAAGAAACTGGAACACATGAAGGAAATGATGAATACATGAACTCGCTTGAGCTGCTGATGTCAGCATATTATAAATCAGCAAACTGATTAATAGCGGTATTGGGATCTTTTCAAGCATCCCGCCAATACATTTGTTCCATTCCAGAGAAGACTGATGGGCAGTATAAGTAAGTGGGGAATGTCAGCACGCCGGATACGGATGTTGCAAAGCGGATCAAAGGTTCCAAGTCATCTCTTGCTCTGCCCAGATTGAGTAGGATAAGATTGACTCTTGTTTGAAAGATTGATGATAATCTACACATTAGTTAATTGAAACACCCTTTGCTGCAAAAAGTGTCGGAAAAACAATGAAATCCCGATCTTCGATCAGGTCATTAAATAAGAGGAGGAACTTCCAAAAAGGGGGGGGGGGGGGGGACTGTCACATTTGTTTTCCACCCTCAGACACAAAGGTTACCTTCATGCTTTTATGAATCCCAAAAGCACTGAAAGAACATCATCAAAACGGTTCAGTTTATACGAGGTGACTCGGAGTTGATTTTAATGGTTCTCACAGGTTCCTCTGCCTTGTCTGACATTGCCGCACACAAAGATGATGTGACTGCATTCTCTTATGAGATCAAACTAAGCCAACCGAACAGCCAAGGGTGTCCTTGGAGACTGAGGTCAAAGCTTCCGTTGATGGTAAAAGTCGCCTTGTTGTGAGAAGCTACAGGAGCAGCTGCATGGAGCTGAGCCTTGTAATTCTATCTCTTTGTAATCGTCCATTACCGCGCTGCTTGTTTTTGCTCAATCTTCCCCTGTTAAACGTCCCCCCGGTGCGGGATTGGGAACACACACACACACACACACACACACACACACACACACACACACACACACACACACATACAATAACAATATTTTCGTTAACTGGGTTACACAGACTTACACCCAGGAAAAAAACGACCATTAGCATCTGGCTAATGTGTGAAAGGGCGTGAAACCCCGGGTGGTCGATAAAATGAAAACTACTTTTCTGTGCTTTAACCCTTACACACCTTTGCGGCGTTTTGCATAAATTATAACCTCAGATTTAACTCATTCAGTGCCATTGACAGTTATAGACGTCATATATACCGTAATTTCCGGACTATAAGCCGCACCGGACTATAAACCGCACCAGCTAAAATTCAGGGATATTTTAGTTTTTTTCTTACATAAGCCGCACCGGACTATAAGCCGCACGTGCACACGAGTTTTTTACAAAGACAGTACACAGAAAGCCGTAAAAATCCATAAATACGCCGCGCCGCCATTTAAGCCTCAGGGTTCAAAGTAACCTTCTGAATAAAATGCATTAAAAGTTCACATTCATTACAACTTGTTTTTGGTGAGAAGAATGTCAGAAGAATTGAATTTAAATGCTGATTGATTGGGTTTTAATACAATGCAGATGGTCCAAAAAGCGCCACTGCTTTGTGTAATCTCTGAGTCACATGGCAGAGTAAGGGAAAGGGTTTAGAGCCCCTTTGACGCAGGTCACCTAGCGTGCATTCCTACTAAAGCTCATAATAGTCACAAGCAACACAGCCAGAATAAGCAGCAGCCATAGTAGTGTTTCAAAATAGTATTTTTGTTTTTTTTTTTCTTCAAGATACCACACAACAGTGGTCCACAGCCTTTTTACGTGTATAAAAGTGATCAAGTCATCACAAAAATCACGAAAAAAAATCTTATATAAGCCGCACCTAACTATACGGCGCAGGGTTCAAAATTTTGGAAAAAAGTCGCAACTTATAGTCCGGAAATTACGGTATTAACATTGTCGGCAGTGAATGACTTAATGACGCGGGAATATGACCCAAAAAAACAAACGGGTGCTTACTTGTGATGCTTTTGTTACAGAAAACATTTTCTTGACTACATTCTTGACTGGCTGAGTCTTGTTTTTCAGAGGAACAGGTACATTATTTATGTAGCAAGCTATTATACTTTAATGATGCTCCCAGCACAGAAGTGAAGTAAATAACAAACCTGTCCGCAAACAGGATGTACATGTTCCATTAGCAGCGCACGCTAATTTTGCACCTACGTGGTCCATCACGCGGGGAGTAGTTGAGGAAGCAGAAGCCGAGAGTCAGCAGGACCGCTGTTCTCCACGTGATTTTTTGCAGCAGCTGCAGGCGGCCTACGCCTTTCCTCTGCATGGAGCTCAACGCCAACACCACTGAGGTCCCGATAATGAAGACAAACCTCAAAGACACAACATCGCCTGTTGTTAAGGCAGCTCTTTGTATTTTTTGTTGTTGCTGCAAGTGCTAAAAACTAAAATCATAACCTACCATGGCATGACGAGATCCGCCACAGTCAAACCTGGAGAAAATGAAATCTATTTTATTAAACATACACATCATATATTGTAAATTCCAGCAATCCAAAAAGTTTTTCAATACATAAGAATTTTTTTTTTTGGTCCCACACATCTTTTAATAACAATAAATAAACAGCTTGGGGTCCTGTGACAGGACTGGCCCTTGAAGCAGAGAAAGGATTCATCACATCACCTGTAAAATCAATATAGTGTATTGATTTGGCAAAAATGCGATTATAGAACTCAACATGCTCATGGCAAAAGGAAGAACTTTGATTAATTTTGTTTATCTTCTTATTTTTATTTCAAACTCTCCCACAGAGTCCTATCTATTCTTTAAATGTACTTTTCCTCGTCTATTGTTAATAACAATAAAAAAAAAAGATGATGGATTTCATCACACTGGAGATGCGTGTGTGTGTGTGTGTGCATGGCTTTAGATCACATTCATCATAATTAGTGAAATGGGGTCGCAAATTGCTCAAAATTGAACATTTTGTCATGATATGAGCTGTTTTTAACAACACTAAGTTGAACACATTATTCTTAAATGGATATTTTATTTTTACTATTTTTTATTTTGTATATTATTATTAAAATTTATTAAAATCATATGATTAGAAATTATAAATTTATATTTCCATTGTAAAGAAATTTACAGTTATTTACCTTTTTACTTTTTTAAAGTTGAACACATTATTCTTAAATGGATATTTTATTTTTACTATTTTTTATTTCGTATATTATTATTAAAATTTATTAAAATCATATGATTAGAAATTATAAATTTATATTTCCATTGTAAAGAAATTTACAGTTATTTACCTTTTTATTTTTTTAAAGTTGAACACATTATTCTTAAATGGATATTTTATTTTTACAATTTTTTATTTAATATATTATAATTATAATTTATTAAAATCATATGATTATAAATTCTAAATTTATATTTCTATTGTAAAGAAATTTATTTATTTACCTTTGTATTTTTTTAAATGATACTTTTTCTTTATGGTACGTCCTTTTCAAATGAATCTTTTGTATCATACGGCATTGGTCATTTCAGCCCCTGCTCTAACAAAATATGTTCTAGCTGCTTTTTTTGGGTGAAATTTTGTTGTGACTGCATCAGACTTTACTTCACCATTCCACGGTGCATGTTGGAAGAACCAGTAGCCTCCTCCGCCGTAGTTGACAAACACCATCACGGTCAAGGCAAACCTACAGCGACAGAAAAAAATTTGGGAAAAGTTTGAAATTCTGCTGTATTGCAGGATAATGCAACCTGAGCGGTATGAATCACTCAGGAAATGAACACTCGTCCTCTGGATCTCCTCGAGCAAGACTGCTGACTCAAGGCTTTTGTGTCTAATATATGATACACTTTATGCTTTGCAGTGAGCAAGGCTGCTCAAACACGTGATGGACTGCTTCACTGAATTATGCGCACTGGCGGGAAAAAAAGTGTTAATAACAACAGATGTTGTATCCTTTCAGCATCATATATAAATTGTTGTGATTTACTGAAGAACAAAAAGATTGTCTTTAAGTGTCATAATGAAATCAGCAAAATTTCCAGTCTGCCTGTATCTACTTGTGCCTCGGTTCGATTAAAAGGGCGCACCGAGCCATTACTGCTCTTTTAGCTTCAGACCGCAGATAGGAGATTTTAATCAGCCACTATCTTTCTCCTAAGGTCCATCAAAGTGAACTACGCATACTCTATCTGATGCTCACGTGTATATATCATTCAAGTTTTGACGAGCGTATCCATTAGTCGCCATAGCGACGGAGACAAAGGTCAAAGTGACCAGACTAGTCCTGGTAAAAGAAAATAATTGCAATATGAGGCTTTATGAGCCATCTCTCTAATGAAAACATTGAAGATTAAACTAGCAGCATCACGTGGCTGACACTTGCTCCACCAAATAATCATTAAAACTCTGGAATTTTTTTTTTTTTAGGTTGAATCAGTTTATTTGAACAGTTCGAATCAGTCGCAATGCCTTCCTCTGAATATTTATGACATCGGTAAGTGATTGATTTGGTAGGGGGGTGACAGGATTGATGATTTATAGCAAACGGATTACTTCTAGACCGAATCTCGTCAGCAGTAGCGAGTGGTTATGACTCACTTACAGACCTCTTTGTTATGAATTATTATTTATGCATGAGCAATTTCAGTGCTGTGTTGCAAATGAGCATGCGCTGATATGACCACAAATATTGGGAAACGTCTCAATCAATTAATTATATTTGATGATGATTATAATGATCAATTTTCAAGATACTGATACTGCGCATATTCTTGTATTGCGGCCAAAGTTCAGGACACTTCTGAAACCCAATCAGAGAAAAATCTGGAGCTCAGTCAAAACAGGGAACAAAATGAACGAGTCAGCCATCTGGCAATGGTCTGCTCTGCTCTGCTTTATTATTTGTTCCCCTGTTCCACTAAATACTGACGAGGCAATTTCTTCCACGCAAACTGGTGACAAGCTTTCAGTTGTGAGGCACGGAATTAAAATTGGAATGCTTTTAGAAAAATTAACATGCAACTGTCACTGTGCCCTATATCATGTCTGTGGGGCAATTATTTGAAGCCCCCTTTGCTCACACCAAAAAATAAATAAAAAATCGTTTGCCATGAAGAATGAATCGGCATTTATGGTAGATGACTGATGTCCGTTTTTTTCTGAGGCAAGAACTTGTTACTTATCAGGGGTGTGGATCATAAGTCAAAAGGCTGAGATGTAATTGGATTAAATAAGTCTGGCCAGGTATTTCACATTATTACCAGTCAGGGAATTTATCGGATGCTAGAGGGGTGTATTTTTTCAGTTATCATTAGCTAATGTAGTATTTTTTTTTTATGCCATTTACACAGCTAACGTTAGCTCGCACAGAATCAACAACATGCAAAATTATGTTAAACCTGCGATGGGCCGGCTCACAATCTCCACTCGAATTCATCTCAAAAGTGGAGATGAGGTTAAGTTCACGCAAAACTCAGCCAATCATGCCTCGCTCTTCCCGTATTGATTGAGCGCAGGAAATTGTGCAAAAACGAAATAGTAGTAGGATTCCCCATCCCTGAATTATACATTTTTCTTCCAATCTTCATTCATCAGGGAACCTAAATTACATTTTGGCTATTATAAGCAAACAGGTGAGTGGCTCGAACCGGCACCGATGGGAAATGGAATATCACTCATCCTTTCCACGAATCGTTAGAAACGCTTGTGCGAATGCACTTAACCAGCTGAGCCTCCCAAAATAAATAAAGGCATGCGGTGTTTTGGACTGGATGAATCTGTGCTGAGGTTCCACACAATTGAGTATCTTAATGCAATCCACAGATGGTGAAGATGTTAGTCATCTGCTGGATGCTGCTGGGTTTCCTCCCCGTCTCCATTTTGGCAAGAGATCTATGGCCATGTGCATGTGTGCTGATATGTTGACTATTATTACATCAATTATTTGGCACGGAGGAGGTCAGAGCCACACCAGCATCCTGTTTCCAGAGAGGCGTGCTTTGTGTCTCCCCCCCCGGGCCACAATTAAGGCGAGCAGGGAGCCCAGATTCGATCACACACATCCACCCTGCCCAATAGGAAGACACACGCATGGCCGAGGCGAGACGCGTCTGATATTGGGACCCCCTCTTGATAACAAAAGCTTGGGGGGGAGCTTGTGGCCAGACCGTGACCCCTTGTAATTATTCATTACGCTGGGCCTGTAGATTGTCATATACTGCTGCAAAAAAAGTGGCGGGTGATTGAAAAAGAAGATGGCACATACCCTCGGAAAGCGTCCAATGAACGCAGACGTTTATGTTTCACTTTGGTGGCACTGCCCTCAGCTTGAGGAGCATGCGCTTCATCCTGTAGATGTAAAGACAAAGGGGAGAGAGATAATGTCAAAGTGCATTAGATCATGAACGTTTGTCATCTCAACATACAACACACAGCGGATCTTTTAATGAGCATGCAATATTACGCAAAAAGAAATTGATTCTTGCCCTTTTGGGACACAAAAAAAAAAAAAGTGACTTTTTTAAAACTAATTCTAATGTAATCGTGCAATGTGTAGATTAAATAACAAATATTTTCCATTGTTATTTTTTTCTAATTCGTTAATTCCAAGCACAATTGCTCACAATTACTTAAAAAAAAAACACAACTTGACAATTTTTTTGTCACCAATACTCCTATTATAGTGCAATGGGAACATTAAATAACAAATGTTATTTTTTTTTCTAATACATTAATAGTAATTTGGAATGTAAAGTGGTTTTGGCAAACTTTCAAGAAGCATCTTTTATGAACGAACGTACTAATATTAGGCTCCTGACTCATAAATCTTTTTTGTGAGAACAACACTCTCATTGCCTTCTCAGTTGGACTCCCATGCAGAGCAGGAAGACACCGTCCCTAATACGTAATGATGGATCTACATGTCATTTACTCAGCATGTGGAAGGCCTGAGACAGCTTGCTTGGAAGAATGAGTGGAGCCATTCATGCTTCACAGTCATGTTTGTCTGAATGCCTCCATGTCAGTCTGCTGCACAATTGGCTCTGCTAACATTTGTATCAATCTTTCTATTAGTGTCTTGATGACTGCAGGCTCAGGAAAATTTCAGCGCTCACCATTTGGTCAAGCTCAACAAAGTCGTTGGATCAAGACCTAACTTACAAATGTACAGTTATCACATATTTGACAAACTTGAACTTACATTATCCAGCGAGTACTGGGGCCTTTGACAACAAATGCTCTTTGCAAATTTAGATGCGTAACACTTTCTGTAAGAGAGACCAAATAAATACATGAATGAAAATTGAAAAAAAACAGGTGGAAGATTAAGAGTTGCGTGGATACCTGTAGATGTAAGGTGCAACAACGAATAAGAGAGCGGTTACAGCCAAGAAGAGAGTCGCCACCAGAATCGCTACAATGGAGAAGACATCATTAATGACAGAAAACTTTATTGCATTCCAGTATAAATGTAAAATCGAAATCAGAGTCGGTTTGAAACTAAATGACTCCCACCAAAATTATTTGTCTATCCATTGATCCATCTTTTTCTTTGGGAGTGTGCTTCTTTTGACTTTTTTAAAAAAAAGAAAAATGGCTGGGGACTGAATGACAACAAACAGGTGAGATCAACAGGTACAAATAGTTGACTGGATCCAATCCCCCCCAGAATTCTTAATCTGTGCCAAAGGTGATACCCTGAGTGACAAACAAGAACCTAATGGACAGAATTCTTAGTCAATCCATCACATGGGTAATCTAATCTGACAGGCACACTGGTATTCTTACCAGGGAGAAATATGAGGGACATTTACAGTCTCTTTATTTTCTTTGACATGTTTTATGGCCACTTTTTACAATCTAAAGCACAGGTGTCAAACTCAAGGCCCGGGGGCCAGATGCGGCCCACCACCTTATTTTATGTGGCCCGCGAAGACAAAAATTGCAAATCAATCGTGACAAAAAGGAGTTTGACACCCTTGATCTAAAGCGATGACACATAAATAATAATAATTGTTAGTATATGTAATATTTACACTCTGCCTTTAGCTAAAGACACCTAAAAGTAAAAAAATCTCAAAATGAGTCCATGTCTGCATTATTATAAACTATAAACACCCCAATTCTTAAAAAATCTTTCACTGTAAGGATACAAAACATTTACCAATACCCAAAAGTTCAACTGACTTAATCCTCCTCGTCATCAGGAACTGTTAATATATTTTACAGCCGAGAAGCAGTCTATAAAAGTAGAACAAACAGGCTCAGGAGATACGTGCGTGCGTCAAAGCGGAGCAAAAAGGGGAGGCCTCGGATGCCGTGTTTGCCTTTTTAGCAGAAGAACAAATAAAAAGACGCCATTGGAAGCCGAGCCGACAGCAGCACGGCCATCTTCTCGGAACATGGAGTGGCGTCTTCATAAAGAAACATCGTAAAGCTCTCCAGCGCACAAACACTTTGCAGCGTTCTATTACTGTCAGGATGAAGGCCAGATGAATAGAGGCACTCGGAAACAACTAGATTAACTTCATCAATACATTTGCGTAAGACAGACACTTAATAGGGTTCGCTATTTAACTTGAAATTGTGGTTTGGGTGCAGCCATGATTCAAACATTGCGCACACACCGAACAAATGAGCTCACGATGTTGCCAATCAATGCCGAGGTAAACTTTCAAATTCCCTCGCACGGCTTCAACTGCTGACCAGACCATTATTTAAACTGAGCGTACCCTGTGGGGAGTTTGTATAATCACCGGCGTGTGTAGCTAATGGAAGCTCATCATACTGCGAGGGGGTGCAGTTCCACTGACCGTATATCTGCTCGGGTAATGGCTCCCCGGCCTTAAAAGTCGGATCGGCAACATAATCTGCAATATTGTTAAGTAGGGTGTACATTATGGACAGAGACGCTTTCAAAATCCCATTATGCCCTAATCCTTCCACCTTCCCTAATGTATTACGCACAGGTCTGGGCTTTCGAAACAATCACAAAAGCTTTTCTTTTTGATCCCTTTTGAAGAAAGAATGTCTCATGTGATCAATACACAGCGTATCCCGAGAGATGGAAGAGAATACTGTCCACTAAAAGCCAACAAAGATGGTGATGCTGACAACATGAATAAAAAAGTGGGCAGCTTACACCCACTGAGTTTTTTTTTTTTTGACTGAACAGAAAAAAAAAAAAATCTTTCTGTAGGCTCATATGAAATCAGCAAGCAGCTACGTCAGTGTTGTTGGGCACTTACGCAAGTAGGAATTGTGATGTTCTCCGTCCACGTTATGAATACAGGTGGTATTCCTGCTATCGTACGACAAGAGGATCCAAACCGTATAATGACCATTTTCATGATATTTCTGCGTCCATCTGCATTCAAAACAAATAGTTATCATCTATACAGAAGTTACACAAGCAAAACATCCTTTACTAGCTGAAAGACTATCTGAAATTTATAGCTAAATTTATAATCTCAATTGTGATATTTATTACAAGATATAAATCACTCCACAAAAAACATTTAAATTTGAAGTTCCCAGCTGGATTTTCTGACCAACTAGGCCTTAAAGTTCACTGCAGTGAAGCGCTACATTGCCACCTAGTGTTCATCAGCGGTTAGTGCACCCATTAGTCATCTGCTAGTCCCTGTTTCCAACCCCCAAAACATACATTGCGTGGTCACATTGATCCACCATTGGAATGACATACTAGCTATCACTTGGAGTGTTTTTTCAGAGAAAAGGAAATCAATAGCAGCAGTCTGGTTAGAGACCTCACAATTGACGTCCAGACCTTAAGTGACCCCCCCTCAGGTGATTCCAAATTGTGGAGCACCCGTGTCTTCCTGTCAGGTCAAAGTTATTTATGACAACTGCTGTCTCCACTTTAACCTCCGCTGTGATATGGCGCTCATGTGTGGCTTTAATGATCGCCTTCCGTCAATACTGGAATGTCAGGTCTTATTAACCCCCAAAAAGCTAGTGATCGATATCTACCGAGGTAGTGGTTTCAGCAGCTGCGGAAATTCAGTTAGAAATCGAATCTATCTGAGCAGTGACAAAAACATTCCCTTAATAAAAGTTAAAACCGGGAATAAATGTCTTAAAAAAAATATTACCGGCAAAGAACGGTATTATCCTCGATGGATTCCACTCGCATACTCAAAGTGAATTTGGTGCTGATGATTGCAGATGCATTTTTGTAGTTGGCTCTCACATTCACCAAACTCTGGTACACACACTGAAAAAAAAATAAAATAAAAATAGACACAACATTGAGTGCTTTTTGTGTGCAATTCTTACCTTGTAACAATAATCCGATGTGTAGAGGACTTTCACTTCATGTGGCAGCTGGTTATGAAATATTACCAAAGCCTGGTCCATTTTTAGAGTTGGCGCTGCATGGAAACAAATGTCACTCATTTACAGATGACGTATGACACTTTATGTTCATCATAAATATATCAACTCTTCTTCTGGATCATAACACACAATTATTTACTACATTATTCTGTGTTATTGTTTAAAACAGTACAATTTTAAGCTTAGCTGGGAACGAAATGTATCATTAGAATTTGTGCCTATTTAGACAATGCAATAACGATATTTTGGTCATCAATTAGAATTGTTCCATGCATTATTTTCCAAAATACAAAACGAGATAACACATAAGT
Organism: Syngnathus scovelli; assembly: GCF_024217435.2. Lineage (NCBI taxonomy): Eukaryota > Metazoa > Chordata > Actinopteri > Syngnathiformes > Syngnathidae > Syngnathus > Syngnathus scovelli. Next base: position 5,021,930 of record NC_090858.1, read on the forward strand.
GTGATACACTTATACGGCCTAAAGGAGTGAGGAGCTCACCTGATGCCATGTAAGCGCCACAGCTACTGCTAAGAAAAAGAAGTAAAGTCACACACGCTCGTACAAGTCCGACCAGCTCCATGTTGTCATTTGAAGACACTTCCTCTGCTCATCTTTATAACTCTGATCTGCAACTAATAAAGAATGGTCAAAGGGCGCTTTGCGTACGAGCTTTCTGTCATATGGTGTGTGATGTTTGGAATTTATCTTTATGGAACACACTGACTGTAGTTTAGTCCAACAGGTCAAATATAGTAGGTACACTTACGAATTGTGCCGTTTAAAAATTTACTCCAGTTTTGTTTTGACTGTCAACAATTCATTTTACAATGTTTAAGATTGTGGTTGCTGCGGTGTATGAGAAGCCATAGAGGCCAAAAATATCATTTATGTATATTTAAAGTTGACACACCCCTGCTCAAATGCCAGTTTTGTGAAGTAAAAAAAAAATACACCAAAGTAAATAATTTCATAAGGTTTTCCACCATGCAAAGAAATGAATTCAAGATGGCAAGTAAAAATAAACTGCAATAATGTGCTTGCAAAAGTCTGTACACCCTCTCACAATTTAAGACTATGGATGTGTTCAAAATTAACCAATCACATTCCAAATCATGTCAAGGCGACAACTTGTCACATCCTGTCCCTTGTTTCATTTCATTAAGCACTTCATTTCCCCTGGCGCTCACAGATGAGTTCACGAGGGTCGTCCTCATAGGAGCAGCTCATTGACCTTTGGCCAAGGGGCAGCTCGACACTTTGTTGCAAATTTAAGGTTATCGCTAACGTGACCACACGAAGACATTACAAATACTGGCCTTGTTTTTGCAACCAGATAGCCTGAAGCATGAGTTCAGCAGTGGGAGTTTATGATTAAACCAATGTTGACAGATGCATTTGTGTTCAGGCTTCTACCGGGGCAGCTAAAAAGAGGGCATTGCTTGCCTGTTCATGTGTTGATTCAGTCTACTTGTTGTCAGAGCACAGGAAGAAGCTGTTGCCTTTCTGCATGAAACTGCTCTGCAAACATGGTGAGTACACAACCTCTGACACACAGCTTTGGGCTAAATTTTCTAGGAAATGATTTTTGTTGTATTCATGATTTGGTGCACAATAGCATTATTAACATATTGTTAATTGCATGGCATATATTTGTAACAACATGTAGCACACCAGTTTGATCGTGGGTGAGGCTATGCTGCTTATTGTTTGCTGCTGATCTGCAGATTAGAGCGTTGCTATGATACCTGTTGATGTCATTACTGCTCCCTTGTAGGCTGGCTGTCTCGTGTTCCTGTCGCCTGGGGAAAACAAGACCCCTTTCCCTGCAAATATATAGAAATTAGGAATCAGTAAGAGAAATGTCACGAGGGAATTAGCAGCAGTCGTGTAATTCATGTGATTTTGCATCATGTGACAAATGAACAGAGGGAGGCCCAAAAAAAACCCACATACCTTTTTTGTACCAGTCTGTTTTAAAGCAAAAAAAAAAAATGCAGCTTCTCATTGTTTCCAGATGAGATTCCTGCGTAGCCAATCACAGTTTGTGTTGCTGTAACTGCCCCTCTCTCTTGCTCGTGTCATTTCAGGCAGCTAAAATCCAGAGTTTGACAGAAGAGGAGCGAGCTCACTTTCTCCCACTGTTGCAGAATGCCCAATGGGTGGAGGTGGTAGGACGGGACGCCATCTACAAAGAGTTTCTTTTCAAAGATTTTAATCAGGTTTTTATTTTTACACTGTCACACTCGATCAGCAGGTACATTGTACAATTGAAAATCGATATTCTCCCACCTAGGCTTTTGGTTTCATGTCCAGAGTGGCACTACAAGCAGAGAAGATGGACCATCATCCCGAGTGGTTCAATGTTTACAATAAGGTATAGTGAGCCTCCACATAATTACAGTTTGGCATTCACAAATTAGGCAGAAAAAAAATGAACCGACTCATTATTCGCTTAAGAATTTTCTACTCACTGCCACCATCTTGTGGCCAAAGAACTACGATAGCGCGAGTTGGAGCCTAATTTAGACAAAAGTAGTGCCTTGCTGACATCTTGTGGCATCGAAACGTTTTGGGGACCTTTTGCCACAATATTCCATCCATCCATCCATTTTCTGAACCGCTTCGTCCCCACGGGGGTCGCGGGCGTGCTGGAGCCTATCCCAGCCGTCATCGGGCAGTAGGCGGGGGACACCCTGAACTGGTTGCCAGCCAATCGCAGGGCACACAGAGACAGACAACCAATCGCACTCACACTCACACCTAGGGACACTTTGGAGTCTTCAATCGGCCTACCAAGCATGTTTTTGGAATGTGGGAGGAAACCGGAGTGCCCGGAGAAAACCCACGCGGGCCCGGGGAGAACATGCAAACTCCACACAGGGAGGGCCGGAGGTGGAATCGAACCCGCACCCTCCTAGCTGTGAGGCGGACGTGCTACCCAGTGCGCCACCGAGCCGCCGCCACAATATTCAAAAAAACCCAAATACATTTATATTATTATTTATATAGCTCACACATGACTAAAGTCCTTGCATGGTAACCATCCAGGTGCAGATCACCCTGAGTACTCACGACTGCGGAGGGCTCTCGCAACGTGACATCACTTTGGCCAACTTCATTGACCAAGCCTCCTTGATGTGACAACAAAATGGAGAAACTCTGTGTGCCTAAAATACCCAAAGAGCTAACTTTTTTTTGCTGGTATTTACAATTGTGCTAAGTGGAGTGTAAAGTGTCAAATGTGTTTTTACAGATATTTGTTTGTGTACCTGAGGAAGCGTCATTGTGTAATGTTCATCTTACAGAAATTATTTTGCTAGGTTTTACAAAATAATTGTATTTAATTTCAATCAAATGTGACACACTGTGTATTGGAGGAAAATGGACAATTCCCAATTAACGTCTGGCTATCATTCATTTTAGTTTATGGCGTATTGGTGGTGAAAACATCTGGAGATAGTAATGTAAACTTATTCTTCCTTCGTCCAAGAAGAAGATACCCCCCCCAAAAAAAGAGGGAAAAAAAGCACAGTATATGTATTTTATTGAAAACACAACTCTAAAGATTCCAACTTATTAAATCTTAACACTCAACTGCTCATTATTGATGCTTTTAACTTCTTGATTGTAGCAAAAACAGGGGCTGTTAGATGCAACTTGGATGAATATAACAAGCACATGGAAAATTTGAAGCTGCGTATTGTCCTGACGTCTACAAATCAGACTTGCAACCAGACTAAAATCCTCCCCAAGTTCAAGTAGTATGACAATTGTGCCCACCCCCTCTAAAGCGCATTGGACCTTAATGACATTTGATACAAGACTATAAATCCCTGAGGATGTTAAGAGGAAATAAAAGTAGTATGACCGGAAACCTCTGTAGGCACAGAGGTGAACACTCATTATTATTATTTAAAAAAAAAAAAAAAAACATGAACTAAGTCACTAATAAAGCACTTATTTTTTGGGGGACTAAAAGAGAAACTTTTGCGATTAATTTGTGAATTGAGCTGAGTTGGTGTGGGCATCGCTAACTTGCCATCATTTTTTTTTTCCAATCAGGCACAATCTGAATTAACATTACTACCCTGATAGGAGTGCAGCTCAAACATGTAAAAACATTCATGTCTTGAAAACATTTGTGAGAATACAAACACCCACTGGCCTGATAAGCGATCAATAACATGAATACATTGTGTTAACCATTATTACGCAACACTCGCTATTCTATCATTCCATAACACAGTTATTGCACAAACAGAGAAACAATTCCATGAATACAAAACGTGGTCCTTTGAGTGCACACGTGAAAATGTCTTATCAATAGCCCCAATCATGGCGGATCACTAGAATTATTTGTCTACATCGAATGTCCTGACAGTGTTAAACAGGCGCAACTTTTAGAAATAAAAGCAAAACAGTTTGCTTTGTCGGTTTGCACTAAAAGTACAAATTGAGGTAGATTAAATTAGGACAATTATCAAAACGTGGCTGACTCCACAGGTGAAGTCAAGCACTTGAGCACAAACAGCAACAATCTTTTAAATGTGGGTTGTTAGTGAAAGGTTAAGACAACCAGTACAGCTTTGGTTACACTAGCTGTTCAACTTCAAACTATCAAATGGTTGAAACCTATTTGAAGTCCCAACTACAAAAGAGGAATTGAAAGTAATTACATGAAGTGCTATGCCGTAAGAGTACAGGATGAGCAAGTGGTACTATCATGTGGTTTGAATAGGAATCTGATTTGTTCCTGCCCAGCCACTGCAGTGCTTTTACATAAAAAAAAAAAAAAATACTCATGTAGTTGGATCCTGTTTCACAAGCTCTCAGTGGTCTGTTTTTTTTTTTTGCTGCGTCATCAGCAAAAAAAATAAAAAAAATGACAGCAGCAAATTGAAATATTCAGACTATGCTATGCATGATAATTAATATTGAAATGAATCAAATGACAAACACATTCACTACATGATTTAAATCTATTTGAACACCAGTCAGTCTCTTGGAGTCATTTTTCCTCCGGTGGTGATTAAAAGGACGTCTTGTGCTTTTAGAAACTGTCGAAGTGATGCAAGATAAGGCAACCAGTCAACCCTGAACTCAAGAGCACTGGGAGGAGATGAGCGAATTTCCCGTGTGCAGCGAGTCGAGAACAACCCTGATCCTTTTTTTTTTTTTTTTAGTGGGCTTTGCCGTTACCGTTCATGTGGCTGGTGTTGGACTTGGGCACCTCCGTGCTGTATAGACAGTCCAGGAAGCCTCGGGAGATTTCCGTTACCATGGATCTGTCTGGGATAGACTGGGCCATGCCGTAAATGGCTCCCTTGGAACACAAAGGAAAGAAAACAAGAGTATGTAAGTAAACTGGTTCAAATGTCATCTTATCTTTACTTTCAGAAAGTCGTTTTTTCACTGAAGAAAAAAAACAAACCACCATTAGAATACTACTACTAGTAGTAATTCATAAATGGTGGCAATTTAATTAATTAAAGCTCATCATCTGCTATTTACTAGCACATTGACTACACAGGTGTGTCATCTCACCATTCCTGTGGTTTTCTCTTTGGGGTTCTTCATAATGATGGCAACCTGTTCTCTGATATCGCCAACAAAGCGCTCCACAACACCCGGCTGGGTGTGCAGAACTGTGCAACAAATGTGGATGCTGTCGAGACATGACGACATTGTCACTGCGGAGACTGTGGGACAACATCGGAACCTGGTGCTGCTACCCGATTTGGACATACCTAGATGGATACTGAAGCGTGTTCAGATTCCAGCCCTTTGACGTCAATGCGTTGGACAGACGGAAAATATCAAAATCATCCGAGCCGATCGCCACCACTGAAATTTCGGGATCCCCGAACACAAACACGCCTTTCGTCTTTCGAACCCTGTCAGAAGTCAAAACAAAATGAGCTTTTTAATATTCAAAAGCATCCCAGATCCACAATTAAACACTTCTTACTCTGCTTTAATTTTGCGCGCCACGCCGATGATCTTGCGAGTGGCGTCCACGTATCCATTCTCTCCCATGTGCATCATGGTGGCCCAGCAGGCCGCCACAATTCCTCCGGGCCTGGAGCCCGCGATGGAGGGCGAGGCATAGATTCCGCCCTGCCAGTCTGGAGCCACAAAGTACTGGTAGTGACGGTACTTTTTATCACTGTAGAGAATCACGGAGGAACCTTTGGGGGCGTAGCCGTACTAGAAACATACAACAACAACAAAAAGATCAATATAATGAAGCTGAAGTACCAGATGTCATTTTCTTTTTTAGGTTTTACACATCTCCTCACCTTGTGAGTGTCTGCAGAGATGCTTGTAACACCTTTTACCCTGAAGTCGAACGGTGGGAGCTGGTAGCCAGCCTTGGCCATGAAGACAATCAGAAAACCACCCAAACAGGCATCTACATGCAACGGCAGCTGGTAACGTACGGCCAGCTGGAAAACAAGTAAGGAGAAAATTAGAGGCAGCTAAGATATGACAAGATAAAAATGCTTCGGCCAGTGACCTTGGCAACTTCTCCAATAGGGTCCATAATGCCGTGTGGAAACTGAGGGGCTGAGCACACGAGCATGGCCGTGTTCTTGTTGATGGCTCTCTTCATAGCCTTAAAGCAGGATAAAAATAATCAAGACTAGAGCTGGAATCATTGTACAATGACTCAAGTCACATGCTTCATTTCCGTCTCACCTTGACATCAACCTGCATTGTTTTGCTATTGAGGGGAATGTGAACAAGCTTCATCCCGAAGTAATGCGCCGCTTTGTCGAAGGCCGCATGGACGCTAATTGGCGCGAGGCTGCAGACGTGACATTAATAATAAAATAAATGCACTGTATTTATCAAGGCTTCCTCCATTGTCGCCAAAATAGCAGTAAATCGTTCAATTGCCCGATTTTAAAATTGCCATCTTACATTTCTGGGTATTTGACACCTCGTTCATACGCCATGTCTCTGTACGCCTTGCAGGCCATCAGTATGCTCTCCGTTCCTCCTGAAGTCACCTAAACAAAAAAAAAAAAAAGGCAATAAGTTGTCATCTTATGTGATAGCCCTGCTTTGTGTCGTTCCGTGCGCGACAACTCATACTGTGCCACACGAGTCGGGTCCGCCGTGGAAAAGTGTGCAAGCCATTCTGACCACCTCTGCCTCCATTTTTCTCACACCGGGAAAGATGTCTGGATGAAGTGGGTTGCTCCATGCAAAATCGCCATAAACCTTAGAAGTTAAAAAAAAATCTATTGAGAGGAACCTTGTGCCGATACATAACAGGCATCATAACAAGACGTCGGCATATCTTCCCCATTAAAAAATGACTACTTCGGAAATGGACGCCTTAAGATAAGATATCCTCGATGCATACCTTGACCAGGAGTTTCGTCAGTGTTTCATCACCCCAGTACACTGTGCCTGAAACACAGCCCTTCTGCCACTGGCACTCATCTGAAACAACAAAACATCTTCAGAACAACAGTCCAATTGGTTTCAGACACGTGTCCAAATTAGCACAACTTACTCAAGGTTTGGTACTCGCTGATCTTGTCCAACACTTGGCTTTGCGAGAGACCTTTTGAGGGCAACTTTTTGGTGTAACTCATGCCATTCTTCAGAGTGCACAGACTGCCAGACATGTCGTCTAAAGCCTTGTTCAGTTGACGCTGGATCTATTACGAGAGCACGGAGAACATTATTTCGCCGGGAAAACGGATTTCATTCACGTCAATTTGTCCTAAGATGGCAATGTCGAGAAGTTGGTCGACGTTATCTCGGATGTTAAGTGTGCCAAAGGTCTACGCGTGCTCAGTCATCAGCCGTGACTCATGAATCAGTCAGTGCACGTACCGGGCCGCCGATGAAGGGTATTTTTCTGATGAGTCGAAAGCATTGCTTCTTCATTCTGGAAAGGAGACCTAAAACCAAAAAGACAGGGAACTTCAGTGAAATGTTGGCACCTCATCAACCACAACGTTTTGACAGCCGACTATGACATATAATCACATGTCCCAAAAAAAAAAAACAAGTTTTGATCTCTTAACCAACCCCAAACACATGTACCGAATATTTTAACATGACTCATGTCATGCTGTGCTCACTTTCTTGTTGGAAGAGGAATCCTTTAAGCCACACGGCTCCCAGTGTGGTGGCGAGCGTCACTCCGATGAGCTGCCACGGCTCAAAGTCTCCGCAGTGCCCGTTCACAAGCTGCCGAACGTCCTCCAGGTAGATGAGCACCATCTCCTTGTATACCTCCAAGGCACTCTGGATTTACACATAAACACACACTGCTTACGATCAAAAATATTTTTACAAATGTCTTTCAAATATAATCGTAATTCTCTGTCCGAAGCTTGGATTAAAACAAGATGACAAATTTGACTGTCACATGCTTGTTGCACTGACGTTTATAGAATTCAGAATAAAATCAAAAAGTCACAAACTGTAGAACAAAGCGCTGCCATTCGCGACGTTACACATCAAACATCATAATGACCACTTTGCCATTGTAGTAAAACTTATTTTTCAAAGCAATTATTTTCTTTCTTGGACTGGGTTCAACCCTACATCTGATATTTCAAGCCAAGTTACTTGGCACAATTAGTCATACTTTAAAGAGGCAAATACATAATGAATAATTCATGTGTGAAAAGGCTGCGGATGTACTTACATCAGCAGGCATTGTTGGCCCTATAGAGCTCAGGTTTCCTCCCTCAGCAACAGTACTTGTCTTTCTCCAAACAGAAGAGTGAGCGAGTTTGTCAGCTGACTCAACTTCTAGCGCCCCAGACTCCTCCCTGGCGTTGCACGGCTAATCCGCACACGCAAACTGCCCGTCGGCACCGAGTTTAGCAAATGCCCAAAGTGAAATTACGCATGCCTTCGTTTATCTGCGGGGAATTTTATGACATAGGACCTCAACTACAAGTGATAGGGGAAAGCTTAAGGTTCAAATGATAACATCTTAACTAATCACAATCTGCTCAGCGCTAAGAACACTCCAGAACTGTGCACCTTGGGCAGGTTGTATAATTATTTTCGGCATCAGCGAATATGCCGATATTTAAATGAATGTACACTTTACGTTGGGTTTGAAAGTATTAAGATTGGAAGGGTGCCTGAGATTTGACAGGATAACAAACAGGTTTGGCAAGGTAAACTGGGTCAAAGCCAAAGATGAGCTGCAAGTAGGGGACAAGATTGACAGCAGATCATTCCTGAATCAAACACCACCAAACAGATACATAACAGTATTTTAAATAAGGCAATGGATGGGGAATATCTTATTAATGAATCTGTTGCTATCTGCATAAATCTCACATTTTCCATGTCCCCATTTTTCTGCCCCTTTAAAGCTCTGCGACCCACTTTTTGGTCCCAACCCACCAGTAGAGAATCAGTCTATTGAGATGCAGGTGCAGCATATCAGAGCGTTTTCTGTCGTAAAAAATAGATTAAACCTATCTCACGTCAGTTCAAAATGCAACTCAGTGCACTTTTACACGTACACCCTTTCTCTTGATTCCACTCACAAAACCACAGGTGTCAAACCAAAGGCCCGGGGAGCCTGCTCTGGTCCAGCGTATCATTTTCCTGTACGTGGCCCACTAAAGCAAATATCGGCTTTTCACAGTCATAACAGCCATCTTGGGAAAACCAACACGGACCACAACAATAATAAGTTTGACGATCCAAATCTAACTCCTTGGAAACATATTCAAGACTTGCCAGTATCGTCTTACTCATTATCACTCCCATAACAATGTAGAGAGACGCCTTTTGTTGATCAAAGGGTGAGGGGGGGGGGGGGGGGTTCTTTGTTGTCATGGAAATATAATGCGTGCATTGATGATGAAAAGTTACAGATCACACACAGCAGTTCACAAAATGAGTCAAACGGAGATCAAGATTGACTCACTGTCTAACAAAGTCACTGCTGTGTCTGATCTACCGTAGTAGTCCCCATATATATATATATATATATATATATATATATATATATATATATATATATATATATATATATATATATATATATATATATATATATATATATATATAGTTGGTTTTTTCTTTTGTCTGTACAGTTCATACTAGTAGTGTCTGTTTTCAGGAGTTGATTGTCCTCCTTTGACACTAAATCTGACTCCAATAACTCAGGCGATAAAAGCTTTGTTTAAGACTTCCTGCGGGCTCAAGCTGAACGGGAACTCTAATTTTAAACCATGGGCGCCACAATAAACGATTGTTTGAATAGAATATACCGTTATTAACAGAGGAAGGGCCGTCTGTACAACAACTTATAACTTTTAAAATGAGAGCTACAGTTGTGTACAGTCCTTTCGATTTTAGTGCGTGCACGTCACAGAACCGTTTATTGCTGTCTTCTTATTGCTTTGAGAATGGCAACAGTTTTCAGCGAAGGTGTTCGTATTTCGCAACTAGCCCTAAATCGAACCACAACACGACATTGCACAACTACACAAAGCCTGTGAACTTAAGAGCATCCCAAAGAGGAAAACAGCTCAGCTCATGATCGCACGTCAGTGGCTGATAAACAAGTCCGAGTCTTTTAACAATTGTAAGCGTTCCAAATGTAACCGTGTCTAAAGATACATATACAACGGAGAAAGAAGTACCACTTACCCAGTAATCCATGTTGTCAAGATGGTTTTCAACCGATAACCTTGTTAGTTTTGGTCTGCGACAAAGAGAAGTCACCTCCAACCAACCGCCTGCTGGAAATCTTGGCTCTCATCTACATGCTACTACTACATATTCACAGCTGCAAGCTAACTGGGATCCCGGAAGACAGTTTTCTGCGCATGTGCAGATATGACAGCATAGTGGATACGTTACGAAGCGTTTCAACCCTACCTCCATACGCTATGTACATCTACTCTGTTATCTCGAAGACATTGTGGTGTTTTATGACGTCACATGAGTCGAAGCCAAAAGCAACACAGCAAAATAGTCTTTTATACTTCATCTATGTAAACAACAGCTGCTATTATTTTATTATTATATATTAAAGTTTTTCCTTACGAGGAAAAAAAAGTTAAGGTGCAGTTATAAAAACTGAACCGCTCGTTTAGAACCACTAGATGTCGCTGTATTTCCTTTTGGTGACGTCACACGCGTCGAAGCCAAAAGCACTACTTGAGTTGATGTCCTTCGCCGGGTGTGGTGGCGCACGCCTGTAATCCAAGTCACTGGGAGGCTGAGGCTGGAGGATCGATTGAGCTCAGGGGTTCTGAGCTGCAGCGGGCTATGTCGAGCGGGTGTCCGCGCTAAGTTCGGTATCGATATGGTGCTCCGGGGGGAGCCCGGGATCACCAGGTCGCCTAAGGAGGGGTGCACCGGCCCAGGTCGGAAACGGAGCAGGTCAAAGCCCCCGTATCGCCCAGTAGCGGGATAGCGCCTGTGAATAGTTCCTGCAGTGCAGCCTGAGCAATACAGCGAGACACAGTCTTTTATATCTTATTTCTCTTCACTAAAACGACACACAAGACTGCACGTGATATATTTACATAAATAAACCTTTTTGCGTTGCATTTTTTTACACAAATGTCTGTTTTTGTATGTCCTACACTGCCTCCTACTGGAAAACAAACACAACTACACAGAAAAAGAACCAAAACTTATATTAAACAGCTCGTTTGGAACCACTAGATGTCGCAATATTTCCCTTTGGTGACGTCGCATGTGTCGAAGCACAAAGCACTACTCGAGCTGATGTTCCTCGCCGGGTGTGGTGGCGCACGCCTGTAATCCAAGTTACTGGGAGGCTGAGGCTGGAGGATCGATTGAGCTCAGGGGTTCTGAGCTGCAGCGGCCTATGTCGAGCGGGTGTCCGTGCTAAGTTCGGTATCGATATGGTGCTCCGGGGGGAGCCCGGGATCACCAGGTCGCCTAAGGAGGGGTGCACCGGCCCAGGTCGGAAACGGAGCAGGTCAAAGCCCCCGTATCGCCCAGTAGCGGGATCGCGCCTGTGAATAGTCCCTGCAGTGCAGCCTGAGCAATACAGCGAGACACAGTCTTTTATACTTCTTTTTGCCGCAATACACAAGCGCAATTTTACACATTGCACGAATTTACACTAATAAACCATCTCTCTTTGCAAATGTATTCCTATGCATGTCCTACACTGCCTCCTACTGGAAGAAGTCAGTATTCGCTTGTTACAGTCACAGTTATGATTGGCTGGTGACCAAGACTCTGGTCAGGGTGTCCACCGCCTGCCTACGCTCCCTTACCCGTGACTCTAAAATGAAATGAAGACACGATAAATGAAAGCACGGTAGAGATGATTCAGATTTACCCTCAAGTATATATAATTGCCCGTGATGCAATGACCTCAAATTCCTTGTGCATGGGGTTTAATATAGGCTACTTGGCCAATAAAAATTATTCTGCCATATAACCTCATCATATTAATTTCTAATCCCATCCAGAGAGGTGATTCTTCAAGATTCAGCCAAAATACTGATCTTAAAAAATTGAATTATCATTTTACATTTAAATTGACGTGAGTGATTCATGTGAGACGCTTATAGTAGCCCGTTTAGGAAGAGTACGAAGTACCATGTTTACTATTTTGATCGTTGATGATGTGAACAGCACATTTGGTCCTTTATGCACGACCCACATCCATCAATGAAAATAAAAAAATGGTCAAGACGCGCACGTGCATGTCCCTCAGTTTAAACAAAATAAAGACAAAACGTTTCCAGCTATTCCTCTGTAATTGGTGTACACTGGCTTCAAAAGCCGAGGTGAGATGTACAATGCATTGCTTGTGAAAGGAAACTCCAAAGCACATTAAAAGTGAATTCGTTTTTGTGTAAAGTGTTTTCAGGGTCATTCCGGTCACGACGCGCGCACCTCTCCAAAAGCGCACACGTCTACGAAGGCGCACTCCATACTTTCTATAAAAGACAGTCAGTCACATTGTTGAAGGCTCTCACAAGAGCTGTACATATGGCATCCGGGTTGCAATTAAATGTTTTAAGATGTTTTCCCTTTCTTGAAGAAGTTTCATTTTCCCTTTCTCTCTCTCTCTCGGCAGCTCTTTGGCACAAGGAGCGAGAGGAGGAGGGGGGCACATTGAATGGCGTCCCTGATAACAATCTGGTCAGCGAGTTGTTGGACTCGGATTGGCCTTCTCAAAACGTCCTTCAAACAAAAAGCTGAAGACGAAAATAAAGCCCCACCTGGTACCTCTGTTTGCTAAAATAAGAAATACATTTGGTTTAATAAATAAGCAAAGGAGAGCGTGAAGTAGTTGGGGAGTAGAAACCAGGCGCATCCGTGCAGGTATCACCTGCTCTGGAGCTTGCTCATTTGTATTGTTAAATATTGTTAAATCACTTTTCCTACCCCCTTTTGCTGTCATATATTTTTATATGGGTGCTTATGTTTGCCCAAACTTTGCATAACAAGTAAGATCATACAACACACTGATAAAAAAAAAAAAAAGCAAGCAAAGCCCTGATTGTTTTAAACCAGCACCTGTCCGTCATATTCCAATATGGACTGACATTATTTGCAAAGTGGGGATATTTCGTTTACCTTGGACATTTTCGGATTTTTTACAACTACGAGTCGACGACTCATATCTCGCATGTGTATTTATCTACTTTATTGAAAGCATATGGGGGGGATCAGATTGTTCCCCAAATATTTGGACAAATAGTTAAACTGATAATATATGTTTGAATTCTGCTAAGCGGCCCCTCGCACCCCGAACAACACAAATAAATTAAAGACCTCAGCTGATATAGTTTATGGAACTTTGATTTTAGGATTATGTAACTTAATCACATACTAATTTGCACTGCTTAAATTGAAGTTGCGACGATATGGTCTCTTTGCGCAGCCATTTAAGATCACATGATTTTAGGAATCGAGTTTAATTGGCTGTGTCACATAGGAATACCTTTTGTACTTCAAAACCCAACAACGGGGTTTTCATTCCGAAATTCTGTTTTGGGATGGCGCCATGCGTAAATAGCCTTTGGCCAACTCGCAACAGTTGCGCTTCATGGCTGTAAAGGTGATTTTTGCTTCAGCATTAATATGTTTCATGGCAATATGGTATCGATGCTTATAGAATATTCCGTTTTTATCAATTTATTTTAAGACTACGTTTTATTTATTGGTGTCTTGGCTCGAAAGTGATCCACCCGATCAGCGCGTAAAATGCGCCATTACATGACATGGAAACGTCAAACCTCACGACGTATGAATATGAAACCCAAAATTGTGCTTATGCTATACAAAGTAGGGGCAAATTGAGCACGAATGACATGCTGTAATTTAGCATCACACGAGAAATCAAAATAAGCCAACATCACATCTCCGCGTCTTTATAAAATCCAACCAAACTCTCGCAATTTTAACCGAACAATCCAGGTAAATTCATGCCACTTAAGTCATAATAATTACATTTTGTTCATTTCCTTTTCTTCTTTACTCCAAACCGTGCACAAAGCAATACAGTAGTGGGGAGAGGGTGCAAGACCTTCTGCCTGAAAGCTGATTGGCCACCTGACATATGCTGTTGATTCAGGCGCACAAAAAGATAAGATAAAGGCCTTTATAAAATGACAGGGATGCGCATCCAGCACTCAGTCTGTTGCCTCCTCGGGAATCAGCCACAGGTATGTGCAATTATGAACGATATTAGGGTTTATCCATAACGTAATGGTCAGTTATGATTGTCAAAAATGTCTTATTTAAATGGTTAGTTTTAGTTCGTGATGAATCGAATTGTCAGGTTCAAATATCTAACTCGTTTCGTTTATTATACGTAATTCTGCAAGCCCAACTGTACTAAATATATGATTTTACTTCATTTGACTAGGATGCTTCCAACAGAGTACAATGCACGTAAAGACGCGCGCACATCCAGAAGCGCCGTGACGCACAGTTGTCCAAATGGCCACAACGCAAAAGACTACAGTGAACATGTGCGTCAATTTGAAACGCGTCAAGTCAAAGGCGCACTGCGGGGGAGACGCCGGGTAAAGGCCAACGACAGAGAGCGTCACCGAATGCACAACCTCAACTCCGCCCTGAACACGCTCAGAAACGTCTTGCCAGCTCTACCCGAAGATGCCAAAATGACCAAGATAGAAACTCTGAGGTTCGCCCACAATTACATCTGGGCTCTGACTGAGACTCTGCGTATAGAGCAACAGGCGTACACTGCGACGGTAGACCTTCACCAAGACTGTCCACATGAAGCAGAAGCTCATCTGGTATTATCTGAACTGAATTATTGTGCCCCATCAAGCTTTTTTGCCCAAGCGAGTCTACAGTGAGACAGCTCAGTGACAATATTGCATTTTTGACATACGATCAATTTCACAGTAACTGGGTGCAAAAACCTTTATACTTATTTTGTAAAAAAAAATTTAAAAAATGAATGCGCTTTATTTTCCAGCTATTGGACTGATCTCGTTGAAGATGTAGCACTTAATTTAGCGTCAGTCATTTATTTTATAGAAGCAATAACATTAAGAAAATAGGCACTGACTAAAATCAAAATATTTATTTGGCATTGATATGAAAGTGTTTTTGGAATATTTTTGTACAATAGTTCTATTCAATAAAAAACAATACAAAAATGATGCATGCTGTGTATTGTCAAGCATGAAATTCGCAAAGACAGTGGTTCCTTTCCTATGAATACTGCACTAATTATCATTCAAATCAGTGGCTATACGGGAATTGACTAACCCAAAAGCATGAAGCGTTTATGAATTGTATATGCCAGAGTTCTTTTGTGCGAATCAGCACTTTTCCAATGTCTGCACAAAAAAAAGTGTATAAATGCCTTGATGTGTTAAAACTAGCGTGCAGTCTTGAGGCAGAGGTCTATGACCCCTCTACTTTGGAAAGACCGTGACCACGTCGTAGCCTTCGGGGGGTGTCGTTCGCTCGCGAGCATGCTTCTCGCAGTAAATCTGGTCGTCCACAAAGAAATGTCCCTTTTGTTTCAAGTTGACGTCGCAGTCTGTGCAGGTGTAGCACTCGGGGTGTCGGAACTTGTCGCGCAGCTTCACTAACATCCCCCTGAGTCACAAAAGTCAACAATTCAAGCTCCGCTCCACAACAGACCAGGCACAATTTCCTCTTGAATTAACTGGGATGATTGACAAACAACCGGTCCAGGGTGCCAACCTCATCCTGACCCTGAACCTATTTTAACTCTTGTTAGTTTTATTAAATAATCTGCTTTGTTCTCCCTCATTAATGTCATCGAAATATGTTAGGCATTTGTAATTTGGGTCTTTGACTAAAATATCTCTTAAGGGTTTTGTAACATTTACTTTGCAATTGCATTTCTTGCACAGCAGCACTTCCATACTGAGATGTAGCCTTGCCTTAAAAGTGAAACAATATTTTCACTTTTCACTTTCTGAATTGCAAATTAAGCATAGCTAGATATGACAACCAATGTTAAATATCATGGCGATATAAGGCCACAAGGTGGCGCCAGAATAGAGGATTAGAACAGAACTGTGCTAGCGCTAGAAAATAATGGGGAAAAAAAAAACTTAAAGGCTTAAATACTTACACAACCCCTGATCCACATTTATCACAAATGGGAAGCTTCTCAGCATTTCCAATGGAGGAGCCAATCTTTGTTGTGGGTGCTTTCACACTCCTGAACCCTGATGGTTTGTCGGAATTACCTATAAAAGGATTATTCTGCATTGTGACGTCATATTATATACAACTGGAGACCTGTTATGACATTTACTGGAGAATATTATACGTAATTAAACATGTTAACAATTGCCAGACAGAAAACTGTGAATCGGCTTTTAAGAATCAATTCCGTACCCGTCTCGAGAATCTCCTGCAGCACCTTGAAGGATGCAGACTGGCGGGGAGGCTCATCAGACTCCTGGTTGTCTTGCAGCATTTTGTAGACTTCTGAATCTGCCGCCAAAGGTGGTCGCTTGCTGGACTTTGACGGATCTGCAGGTCTATGTTTGCAGGAAAAACAAATATTATTGTAATACATCTAATGATGAACACATGCCAGAGAAAAAAAAACAGTCAGATTTGGAATCAACAGAAAAGAAATTTAGAAGTGCAATTGCATCTCCGATTAAAAAAAAAAAGTACCAAAATTTGTTAACCAGTGTTATTTTTAACATTGGTCAACTTATTCTATTTTGAGTTTAAATTAAAAAAAAACTCTGTTGATGTTGATTTCACTTTCACCGCTGTCACTCTGAGTTTTTGTTCTTACACAGTGTCAGACTCGTTGGTTGTGGTCAAGGTTTTGACTTCGTCCACAGCCGAGTTGAAGTTCTTGATATTCTCTGAGGAGTAAAGGCCAGCTGGGTTGTTGTACTGGTTGGTCACGACCTTTGAACCAAAACCCGAGAATGGTAGGGCGCTCCTGTTGTGGGCGGAGCCTATTTGTTTCATTTCCTGCCAGAGACAGAATAAAGCTTTGAGTGAAATTGACCAAGAGCAGTTTATCAAACAAAGTTATCTTTTTTTTTTTTTTTTTTTTTAAGACAACACAGCAAAGTATTCACATTTCAAGCATCCGTTAGGGATATTACACAACAAACAGCAAGCTGAGTCACAAAGGTCAAGCAGGTCACGACATAAAAAGAGTGGCAAGGCATCCAAGTGACAAATTGCATACTGGCATTCAACACGCGTGTTTGTGACAACAAAGTAACTAAACAGGGTGGCCTGCGACACATCCTACTGGCCTTTGCTTTCCACTCAGTCGGCAGGAACCGAGTCTTGCGTCATAGCTTGGCAGATAAACTACTGTCGTCAAGGGAACCTCCTGTTGGGAAGTAAACAATGACTTCATCGTGGGCTGGCAGGGTGCGGCCAGGAAAACGTTCAGACTCGCACAAGGCTGGACGACTACCGGTAAGTTGAATGTGATCATTTCCATCGAAATGACAGAGAGCAAGTCACTATGCAAGTTCCAGTTTAGATGTTGAGTCTGCAGACCCGTACCCGTGGCTCTGATGCAAGATTCATCTTGTAGGGATGCGACTTTCCTTCTTCTGATGACAGTGGCGACCACATTTTATTTTCTGATCTGAAACATAAGGAGAAAATTATTTCTCAGTAGTCATTTGCCCATATACGTTTTGTCTTGACTCTTAATATTTTTTTATTTGAGACATATTTAAGATACAAGCAAGCCTGAATCGAGAAATGCACAGCTTCAGTCACCATAGTACCGCATTGTGTACCGGAACAGATGCGGTGTAATTATGATGAAGTGGCAGATTAATAGGCAGAGAAGGCCCCCAACTAATCTGTATTCATTAATAGTTCCCACAAAACAGAGCAAATAGATTATTCTGTCAATACTGATGTACAGTATGCTTTGTTTGGATGTGGAGCAGTTGTCGAGAGGTTTATAATCTAGATTAATTTTGTTTAGCCAGTCTACGGCTTCTCTCACAGTATGTTAGCATTAAACAGAATTCCATATTTGCGTTGAGTATATAAATATCTCATCTTCTATACTGCTTATCGTCACCAAATACAGAACAATGTTCAATTCAGCATCAGTTTTACAAAAAAAAAAAAAAATTGTAATGACAAAAGACAGCCTTAAAACAAGCATGCTTTATCTCTCGTTTGCAGACTTGTGCAATCAGGAAAGTGAGGCCAGTGCATTCAAAATGAACAGTACAATAAAAAAAAAATGTCTATAGTCTCTATACTGTAGGTTTTCACCCACTGTGGGTGAGTCAGAATCATAAACTTAAACCAAGGTTCACTAAATGCTATAAAAGTCTAATGAGAGATGATTTAACACAGGTATGCAAACTGGATAAAAAAATCCTATAAAATTCTAAAATGTGTCATGGCCTTAACACCTGGTTTGGTGGTTAGCTGTCCTTCTCGTAAGTATTCATAACGTGTAATCATCTGGATGATCTCTTACCTGTCTATCGAAAGTACCATCTCCTCTATGCACCCCTTAATTTTGTTTTGTGCTTCCAAGTGAGTCATGTTGTCTGTAGCTTCACCATCAATAGCTAAGATCACATCGCCGACACAGACGTTGGCCTCGGCTGCTTTGCTTCCAGGTGTCACCTGCATTAAAGAGACAAGTATTGGAAAAAAAAATAGAATATATAGTATATATTTTTTTTTAAGTCTAATCCCAATGCAGACTTTTACACAAATCACTTCTACTTGGAATAACTGACATTCACCCACTGACCTGAAATGCGTGTTATTGTTTACAGAACACACACAGGCAGGCAGAGTTATTTGGAGCCAGACACTATTGAAAATAAAGCCCTAAAGACAAGAAACTCTGGCACAGCTCAGGAATTTGTAATCATGTTTAATGGGTGGGGAGGACAGAGCTTTGAGACACAAAAATAGCAGCCGCCAATCTAGTCAAATCAACATATTGCATTCACGCTCATTATCCAGCCAAATGCTCTATTTAACTGGCAGTAAAATATTTTTAAAATGTTCATTATTGCAGTTTTAGTTTGTAGGGATATAGAAGTTTACTGAATCTTTTTGTGAACAGTTTCTAATATTTTGGTTATCAATTGGCAAATCAGAGGTGGTCTCAGGGCAGTCCATGAGGCGTTCACGGACCCCTGAACAGAATTTTTTTTTTCTACTCAACTAAAGTTAAGCATACTACATCCTATTTGGACCCTAATTTAGTTCAGACTTTCATGTTTACAGCTACCTACATCAAGACAAAACCCTAGTTCCAAATAAAACCACAACTGCCTGCAGAACTTGTTAATTTTTTGTTTATGTAACATTATACAAAATACATGCACTTAGCTAGATGCTAAACAATTGCAAATAAGACAATCAATTCAACATTTACGACACGTCACCAGAGGAAACTGGTTATAAGTAATCTAGTTGGGCAAGTTAGTTAAGTGCTCTCCAGTCCACTCGGGACAAACCCAGGTGTGCTTCACGCAATTTGTGATTATTAGTTAACCATGCAAACTTACCCGAGAAATAGTCAGCGGCTGCTCGAAGTCTTTTCCTCCGACCAGCCGGAATCCCCAAGGCCCAGGACCTTGCACTACCACCCGCAAAGGCATAACTAGAGTTACGTAGCGTACAAACGACTCCCGATGTGTTCGAAGTAGCTGTCACTCGCTCCAGTCGCTCATGCGAATGACCTGAAAGGTGATCAATGGCCAGGAGGCCTGCAGGCATTAAGGGGGCGTGGCCGTGGCATTAGAGGGGCGGGGCCTCAGGTTAGTGGAACAGCAAGGTTCAGGAAGCCGCTCAGGGAAGAGTCGAGGATCGTCTATTACAAACAGCATGTGGCTCGCTACTACAAATGAAGAGTAAATTCAGCTGCCACGTGATGCCAGTATGCCGGCAAACCTGGTTTATTCAACAGCACATTTTAAAATATCTAGTGATTCAAGTTACAAGAACCTTCGATTTTTTTTTCTCCCATTAAATAAGTCAATTTGCTGCATTAAAATGCATGCAAAAATACATCAGATGCATAATGGAAATATTAAATAGTAGCTAAGAGCATATTTAACTTTTGCTTTTAATTTTTTTGCATGCACTTTCATCACCCTTGACTGAAATCGTAAAGTTGAATTTGATGGCGCTTATGAAGTAAAAATATTCAAGAGTGACTCTCTTGCATAATAAACGATCTCAGACATTTCCCCGTGGGTTCCGTCACTCCTGTTCCATGCAAGTTTACCATTTATGGAAGAGCTTTAATCCCAGCATGTGGAATGTGCCGCTCCCAAATCTTGAATTCCTTCCAAGATTTCAAGTGGAATGAGAAAGCTGCAAATAAAACGAAAGTACCCAACTTGTATGTCAACCTGGAAAGTGTCAAATGTGTACACTGAATAAAAAAATAAAACCTGACATTAATACGAGTCACAGCTAGCAGTGTAAAGCATTTTTATTTTATTATGGTCAATGTAACAACACTGCAAATTGAAGCAAACAAACCAAACTTGTTGCAGGTTGAGTGTCGCGAACAAATTCAACCGTTAACATAATCAGTGAAATCACTATGTCACACTTTTGATACTTGCACAGTAATTAACAAGATCTCCGAGATCCCACTGCAGACTAAAACTACATGTGGAAAGCTTTTGAACAGAAATGATGTATTTCAGACACTCATAAATGACAATGAGGCACAATTTTGCATGAAACGTAAGGCATAATGAGCTCACAAATGGCAGCGTAATGTTCATATGCATCAAACTTCCTGTGCTCAGTAATGTTCCACACTGTGGCAAAATCCTTCAGATAGATAAAACGCTGCATGTGACTGAAAGCTCCATCCGATGCTCTCGTCATATGCAACCTATTTCTTATTTTACATATTTACAATCCTTCCTATGTTGTGTTAACCCCAGATGACCTTTCAACATTATTTGCATACACTGCATCACATTCAAATATCGTACATTCATCCATGTGCTAAGGCGCACGCCATGACACAAGCAGTTTATTGTGTGTTAAAAAGAGAGCTGCGAGTCAGCTGTCTGACAAGTAAACAAATAAAATATGAGGAGCTGAAATGACGTGACAACGTAAAAAAAAAACAGTTTGGCCAGCAGCACAGAATAAAACATGCTTTTGTGAGGTGACAAAATACCAGAACATTCTCTAAGTACTAAAACAGGCACACTCGTAATACATTATATTGTAGTCGTTGTGATGACGGTCAGGAAGAAACACTTGATTTTTTTTTGCCTCAAGAAGCACACATCAATGAGGACAAAGTGCAGATTGCTACAGGGTGCTGTTAAATATGCAATCAAACCATATTGTGTGACACTCATCACCGCACAAAATGGAGCTAATACGCTGTGATGCTTCCATTCTCTATAATACTGAAGGGTTACTGATAGTCTGGCAATCCTTGATTAGATATTGACTCCTAAACATCCATACGGTATAAATATTTTTTCAACTGCCCTATATACATCGGAAACAAGCACTAAGAACGGCTGTAAGGATTAATATACAGCTTTTTGAGGATATCCCGGTGTTTGTGAAGGGATCGGGCACCGTCCTTACATGTTCGGACTGCGGTTTTTAAGGGAAGTATCAAATAACAGTCAATAAAGCTGTTTTAGGATGACAGCGCAGATTTGATTTGGACTTGTTCAGACACACATTGTCGGTCGGCTTCAAAAGCTTTATCCTGCGGTTAGTTTCGTTTTCGACCGAAAAAAGGTAAATAACACAAAAAAGTAGAAAAAGAAAAATCCTAAATTTGGTTCATTCATAATCTAGTGTGCTGCTGGACTCAAGACTGAAGTGCTACAGAAACACATGTCGTGTCAATGTCGTGAACAGATTGGAAGCTTGTAGCTAATTGGTGTCAAACCCAAGGCCCGGGGGCCCGCCACATTATTTTATGTGGCCAGCGAAGACGGATTGTGCATCGATTACAAATTGTTTTCAAAAAATAGAGATATCGCTAGCAATCTTTTTAAAATATTTGAACAATTTTTACTAGTCTCTGATTTCAAAACTATTTGCTGTGTAGTCTATACTTTGTATAAGACGTTTAGTCATATTGGCCCGCCGACGGAAACTATGGCTACAACGAGACCCGTGACAAAAATGAGTTTGACACCCCTGATCTATAGGATTGAAAAATACTTTGTGGTAGATCTTCACAAAGAATATACTCATGTGGAAACCGGCACGTGTGTAAAAATACATATGAATTCAACATGCTGTAGTTTGGACATGGAGACCTTCAGTGGTCAATTTTACAAATGATTTTGACTGAATGACTTCTCTAACCACCCCCTTCCATGTTTGATGTCCAAAGCTTGACAGGCAAGCGTGTATTACAGTGGAGAGTCATCACGTTACAGTTTCACCTCCTTCACGTAATTCCCGGGGAAAGTTCCAAACTGATTTGTTCTCTTTGAGGTACCTTGAAAGAAACAGAAGCAGGAATCAGATCTGTGTTTTTTTACTCGGCTTTCCGAGCTCATTCAAGAGAATCCCTATATGGTCACACTCAGTGACTCCATTTGTCTGGAATGTGAGGCCTGCGGTACATACCAACAAACCAGCCGTCATCGCATTTCTCCATGACGCTGACGAGATCTCCTTCCTGCAGCTCGAGCTCGTCTTCGTTCTGCGGCGCGTAACGGTACAGAGCTTGGAAACTGGAGCGGACAAGAGGAAACGCCGGTAAACAGTACGAACATCTGAGACCGGTCAAGAAGATGAAGTCAAATGAATTGATAATAACGAATCGACAAGTAATTGATGATGACATTATTCGACAACTATTTTTATATCGAGAAATCGTTTGGTTTATCAGATTATTCGATTAATCGACAGAATAATCAATGGAATAATGATTCTATAATAATTCTGTCACTATGTAAGGAAGCTGGAAGGTCCGACTTACACTCCGCAATTGAGACGGCTGGGTTCTGGACTGCTGCTGTGGGACAGGGGTTGCTGGGAAATGATGAGAGATTGTTTACTGGGGTGCGATTGCAGTCTATGAAGTGCGTTGAGCGGCTGGTGCGACAACGTGCCGCAATACCTCACTGAGCTCTCAGCTATATTCAAGATCTCATTACACACTGCCTCCTAGTAGGAGAAGCCAGGTGAGTCCCAGCAGAGGTTTAGGTTGAAAAAGGAAAGGAAAGGAAGGTGTTAAAAGAGTGATGAGGCCCAGTTTAGTAGAAAGGAGGAAAAGGGAGCAGATGATGGTGGAGACCAGGAAGGGAAGCATGAAAAAGGCAAGACACCAGTATGAGTTCGTATACAGGAAAAATGAAATATTAGTTCATGTATTTGCATGCAGTATTAAAAAATAAATAAATATAGCTGCAGCTCTTGCATTTTGATGTCACATGAGCATTAATAAGGATGAGCTGGGTGAATTAAGATAAATAGGTTCCAATTTTACTGTCCTAAAAAATGAAATGAAACAAGAAAACAAGGGAAAGAGACTTACCGCAAATGAGTTCACATTGTTGTTATCGTGGATATCAAACAACGTGACAGGACTCCTGGAGTTTCGTCCATGAGGATCAATGTCATTCCGCGCAAGCTGAAAAAACAAAGGACATCTCAATAGTGAGGAATTTTCAAAATAAAAGCTTACTCCCAGGAAGAGCCTCTTTTTAAAGTCTTTTAAATCTATGTACATATTTCAGGGAGTGCTGATTTTATTGATATAGAGCTGCCAAATTTGATATTATTTTTTTTATTTATTGATTATTTTCTTCACCAAACGATCACACTGAGACTATTTTGCAAACTCCAAAACCAAGAAACACAAGCAGCCATCTCCATTACCGCTTGTGTGTTAGTCGTACACAACATGCACAACTGTCATGGGATTTCTATTCGAAGCCGATAACCAAAAACACTCATGTTAGCCACACCAAAAAAAATGTTAGCTGCACCACATCAGCAAAAGTCGAGAGGTCCGAAGATCCCAGAGTGAGCCTGAACTACATCACGGCACACCATGCAGAAGGTACCTCTGCGGGGCTATTTTGTCTGTTCCCAGGAGGAGGGGCGGCGGTGCAGCTACTGCCCCCGTTGCCATCTGCAACTTCCCCCTCCGCCCTAAGCCAGCCTTCCAACACTGGACCGCCACAGGGGCTGATGCTACGTGACAGGTGAGGTGAAGCCGGGGAGAGTAGGAAGCCTTCCCCTTGAGGAGGAGTAAAAGTGAGGAACGGAGTGGCCGAATTAGGCCTGGGTGGGTACGGCGGGGGCAGAGGGGATGCTGACGGCGAGGTCACGGGAGAGTACGGGCTGCCGCTGATGGGCGGCACAGGGCTGGCGGAGAAAGGAGGGGGCAGGTACTCGCCGCAGCGGTAAGACACGGTGGGAAGAGGCGGCAAGGGTGGGGTCGGGGCGGCGGGCGGGCTTCCGCCTCCCACGGTCAGAGAGATCCACTCGGAGGAGATGGCGTGGACCTCGGGGGACACGGAGCGGCAGGGGGAGCGAGGGAGCGGCAGGGGCGATGTGGTCAGGCGATTACGATACAACTTTTTATAGAAGAGGCGGGTGTGAAAGGAAGAAAATGAAAAAAGAATGAGAAATTGACAAGACGGGAGAATGAAAATGAAAAGTTGGGTGAGGTTAAACTTGCCATGTGAGGTCCTTACCTGAGGGGAGGCATTATTGCTACGCTGCGGCGAGGAGGAGAGCGGCGGGTCGGGGTAATCCAAGCCATTTTTGACACGTGGCCGTTTGTGCACTTCCACGTAGGTGACGGGGAAGATGCCTTGGCGGTTCGTGCCCGAAATTTTGCCTTCGTACCAATTCTCGTCCACTCGACGTATCAGCGTGATCCTTTCTCCCTGTACGGATTTTTGAAAGGTCACGCATACTCAATGGAAATGCGTGACATGTATAGAGGCGCGTCCACCATGTTTACTTTCCTTACCTTTCTGAACGACATCTCCACCACCGTGTCTCCTGCGAAGTTAAAGCGGGCAACGGCATCGCCGTATTCCAGCACCTGCACTGGGACACTTTTCTTAGGCTGTGCTTTCTCTGTGGGGGGCAGGAGCTGTGAAATTCAGAAAAATAATAAATAAATACATAATTATTTCAATTAGAACAACGGCAGTTGTACCTCGACGTAGCTTCGGGGGAAAATGCCAACTCTTCCATGATGCTCCCCTTCATACCAGTTCTGATCCACTTGTCTAATGATGTACACAATGTCTCCCTTCTGAAATGGCAATTCCCTAAAACACCAAATGGATGCATTAGGATCATTTCAGACAGCATCTTGTTATAATATTCCACTCAAAACATCTTGTTATAATATTCCACTCAAAAGATTCTGATGTATTGGACTGCAAAAAATACTGGACTGTGATTTTTTAGCCTTTCTGATTACGTGCACTTACTTTAGAGTTTCTGCTCTGAAGTCAAAGCGTGCCATGGCTGGCGTTCTCTGTGTAGACACAAAAAGGCATTAAATTATAATTTGTAAAATTTTACAGCATGTTTTTTGCTAGCTCTTTAAAGACACTTGTGTTAGGGTTTTCAGGTTAGTTTGATCCTATGATTATGTTGGAATGTAGACTGTAATGATTAAATCAATCACGTCTGGCCCTCACAATGTGATAATTGAATCAACCACGTCTGGCCCTCACAATGTAATAAGTAAATCAATCACGTCTGGCCCTCACAATGCAGAGTCTGTTTCCCACAATAGTGTAAAACACCCCCTGCTCTGATCTTATCAGAGGCCGGGGGTTCACCAAACCTGTCCACTCCCACCCCCACTCTGTTCCTCCTAATAAATATGCCCTTGCAGGGAGGAGACTTTTAGACTTCATTCCTTCAACGAGTGAACTCTCCACCTGCAGGTGTCTAAAAGAACTTGCCTTGTCTTCTGTTTGGTTCTTGCAAAATAAGTTGGAGTGAGCAAATCTCTAACAACTTGCAATAAAAATGGCCCTGGATTTGTACGTCAATGCAAAAAAAAAAAAATTGTACCTCAATGCCGGATTTCCGTTTCTCTGTGTTATCCGTGATGTTGAGCAGATCTCCAAAGCGTTCGTTGGTAATGAACTGGTGATGTGTTGGCACGATGCCAGTGTGACGTCTTGATGCTATGTCAGCCTCTTCCTGTTCCCGCTTGAGCCGCCGCTGCTCCTCCAACATTTTCTGTCGAGGAAACAGATTGCTCTGTTTTTCCGTCTAGATAAGGCAAACTCTGACAGTCATGGATTTGGTCAACACATGCCTCCTTGTTCTACTTTCCAGTACGTCACCAACCCTTTTAGGAATCATTAAGCCTAAAGGTCACAAATAAAATGAAAAAAATCACCTCTTTGTCGCCATGACGCCTCCTCAGAACTTCATCCTGGCTCTCTCCGTGGGCCGGGGATGAGTCTGACAAAAAGAAAGAAAACAGGGATTGACACGGTGAGGAATTGAACTCTCGGAGACAAACACAATGCGGCCATAAGATGATATTGCAGTCAAATCTCTGATTCCAATGATTCAAACAAAAAGATAAGCAGAAGATGATTCACGTATACTTGAAACC
Source organism: Syngnathus scovelli (assembly GCF_024217435.2). Classification (NCBI taxonomy): domain Eukaryota; kingdom Metazoa; phylum Chordata; class Actinopteri; order Syngnathiformes; family Syngnathidae; genus Syngnathus; species Syngnathus scovelli. The sequence continues at coordinate 5,048,532 of NC_090858.1, forward strand.
AACGTAATCCCTCTCACGCAAAACCAACACATGCCAAACTTCAATCAGCATGCACAAACGGAATGAACACAGAATGATCAAATGTGTTCCTGAAGAAAATAAAGAGATTCAGGAAACGAAAAAAATCCACCCTGAACCTCCTACTTGTGCGACGATGGAACCGTAGTGATCCACATTTGAATGGAGGAGCATCAAACACCACACGCAAAATGACATGGAGGCTTCACTGTCACCACTCAGAATAAAGATGGACGACGACGGCGGCGGGCGCGTTGAAGACAAGGTGAAGAGCCGAGCTGAATGAGTGAGCACAGAAGAAGAGAGGAGGATGACAGTTGGAATGGAATGGACATAGCCACCTCTGTGGTGAGCTGTCAGCGGCTGCAGAAGGTTCCCGTTGGCGTCCAAGCCCTGTCCATTACTCAGCTGCTCACAGTTGTCGCCCTCTCCGTTACTCAGCCTCTCCAGGACCTCCAGAGAGGACAGACGCTGAGGTATGACAGGTTTGACTTCAGGAGATGTGCTGTGAGGCGGTCTCTGAGCGCCCGTTATCACTTTAGTAGCTGAAAGCGTCCTCCGAGGTTGCTGGGAGCGCAGGTTCTTCCGTAACCTGAAAGGGGCGGGGCCCATGAGCAACAGATTCCCAGGCAGCATGGTCTTCTTCTCTGGTGGTTTCTCTTGCTGAGCTGTGGCTTGCTGCCTCTCGTGCCTCAGAATAGTCGTGAAGCGGGTGTAGGAAGCCGGACAGGAGCCTTTGCATTTGGTGGCTTTGAGGGGGAAGTGGTTCAGATGATGTAGGTGATGGTGGTGGTGCAGTGGGAAAGACACTGGCGGCAGGGAGGGACTCTTGGTTCCACTAGGAGCAAAGTGGGACTCCGTGGAGCTCTCCTCGAAGATCTGTACAACCTCAGGATCAGTGGAAGAACTCGACTCGACCCTCGCCTGACCTCCATCCTCGGCCTTCTCCGCAGTTCCATCACCTGGTGACAAGGACTCCTCCGTGTCCTTTCCACCTCCCTCCACAAGGGGGCAGGCATCTACCTGAGAGTCGCCCACCGCCAAAAGAGTCTCAGCTGACACGGCGGAGGTCAGGTAGGGAGATGCAGCATGTTCTGAGCTACGACCATAGTTGGAATTCAACGTGGGCAACGAAGAAGAACGACTGGGTGTCAGACCGGACTGTTGAATGTACATTTCGAATTCACTAACCCGGGATAAAACGGCGTCCCGTGGAACGTTACCCCCATCGACGGCCTCCGACTCGTCGCCTCTGTTATCTTTTGCCCCTTCGAAGAGATAAGCTAAACTGCGGACGCTCCCTTGAGGGCTGCAGCCCACCGAGCTGGGCCGCTGGATGTGATGCATGATCCTGTACAGGCTAGAAAAATCGGACGTGCTTCTCCTCATGGCAGGGGAACCTTCCCTGAGGCCGTCGGTGCAGGAATCCGAATATCGACACCCCTCCCTCACCTCTGACCTGTGACGATCACGTGTGTACAGATCCTCACAGCTGTGCGCCTTTGGTTGCTTCACAGGTGGCGTGTTGCTTTCCTGGATGTCACCACCAGGCGGCAGTAGTTTGGGCTTGAATTTAGATGGTAGGATTTGGGGTATGCAGGCTTTGGCAGCAGAAAGAGGCTTCTTAGTCTTACATTGGTTAGCTATTGCATTACCGGCAAGAACCGATCGACTATTTTTAGAGGCGCAGGGTGAAGCTATACAGCCATTCCCACCTTTATAATCCACTGGCAAGCATGCAGGACAACAGAATAAACAGTATATTAGATTACAATGGTCACAGGTTCACACACAAACACACTCAAATAGAATTAGCCACATTTCTAGAGTAAAGCAATTGATTCAATTACATAGGGCAGACTTGATGCGGCGGACATCAAGATAAAGATGGACTACGAGAGAAACGGCACAGATGAAGAATTGTGCTCTATGAAATGCTAATAGAATTGAAAGAAAAAATGAAACAAAGTGTTAATAGCAATATGCGGTGAAATGTTATGTCACGTCGAGGTCGCGGAGGAATATGAACTCTGACTGCAGTATCAATACATTCAAAACAACATTCAAAATTCTTGCGCTTGACCTTTTTGGTATTTTTTTTAGCTATCGTGTGTATTTATATGTATATGTACCTTAAATATGTGTTTAAGATTTCATCCTAGGAGCAGGAAATGACATACCACTTTCACCCACTAGGACACACTTCTCATATGCTGCACATCAACTTGATATCTTAAACCAAAACATGTGGCAAGTATTCTGGTTTTGTAATAAAAATGGCTTTTATGGAGAAGTCGATGCTCTTTCAAAGTCTTTCTTGCCTGAGCATGTGGCCATGCCGCTTTAGTATATTTATTCAAGTGCGAGCCTGGTGATGGTAAAGGTTGAACGTCTGCCTCGAGATATTGAACAGTGTGTTTGTCATTTGACTAGAGTAGCAAATGCATTTAGAGCACGAGTCTCTCTAAACTGACTGTGTGGAAGCTGGAACATGCTGTATTTTTCTTTCAACAGTATTTTCCAAAAGATGTCTCTATTAAATTTAGTCTGTAAAAAATACCAACATCAAAAAACTCTCTGTTCAAGGACTAAAATAAATGGAACGAAGCAAAATTTCTTCGTGTATGCAGGCTTTGGATTAAAGCTAATTTATATTTGTTTACATGTCTACGTTTCTGTATTGCTAATTAACGCAGGCCCCTCTAGTGGTATACAAAATATTAATAATAATAATTATATATATAATATTTATATATGTCAATATATATTTATATGTAATAATAATAATAATAATAATAATAATAATAATAATAAAAATAATAATACTACATAATAGTGATAATAATACATAATAATAATAATAATAAATAATTATAAAATGAGTAATTGAGTTAAATGTACATTAATTTAGATACCATCTTAATATAACTTTGACGTGCAATACATTCGAACTGAATCATTTTTGAAGTAGTTATTCATTTTCCAAAATTGCCATCTTGTTTTTGATGGGTCCTACCACTTTAGTGGTAATAATTATCTGGGGTCAAAATTCAAAATGTCTCAGTTATGAGAAATCGATGTGATGCGTCTGTGCTGGATCATGCGGCAATCTCTCGCTTCCTTGCATTCCATGTGGTCGCCTCCCACAGTCTTTGACTCTCCGGCCATGTGCTCAGACATTCCTGCCGCTGACCTCACACTGACAGCTGACTTCCTCCTCCGGCCTGCCCACCCTCTGTGTCCCTCCTGTTTGTCTCCCCCGCTACACTGCCTGCTTTAGTAGACCACAGCTCTTGTTTATCTCACTCACGCCCCCCCCCCACCCACCCTGTTCTATGACGATGGGACACTTTGAAATCCTGCCCCGCTGAAACCTGCCTAGCGACTGGCGCAAAAAAAGAAAAACTCCCCAAGGGTTAGCGTCCGTAGACCTCACTTTATCCTTAAATGTTTTCCAAAGCAGATGTCCAGCCAACAATGTTATTATCCATGTCATTGGTAATAAATCAAAAGTGACTGGGGGATGAATGCTGCGAGGTGATTGGCTAAAGCTGTGAAGCCTGCGAGATGTGCCGACTCCAGCGGAACGGAAACACATGTTTATCATCAATGTTTTTTTTTTTTTGGTAGTCTAACCCCTGATGTCCATGCACATCCATAAACATTATTGGCTGGTATATACCTTTAGAGGAGGACGAGCTTCCATGACGCTTGTTTAGGGCACGTAGACCTTGCAAGGGAATGTCGCCGCCTTCCAGAACGGTCTTGTAAACATGACGGTCACAATCTGGAGCCAGGGGCTCATTTTCTGAGGATCCTCCATCCTTCTCAACCTCACCATGTCCAGACTTGCTTGAGGAGCTAGACAGTGGAACGCAAGACAGCAAATTAATTCATTCAGAGGAGATAAACAAAAACAGACTAATTAGACTTCCATATGGTTCTTATTTAAGATGTCTTGAGGTAATTCCTGCTTTGGAAGACTCTCACGATAATGCGAGGAGCTTGGGTGTAAAATTTAGAGGGAGCGCTTGGTCATTCTTTGCTCACGTGCCACTCATGGCGCTGCTCTATTTCAAGACGTTAACCTGATGGGGCCCTCAGGGATCAGTGACAGCAAACAAACATTTGAAACCTGTCCTCTACTGATAAAAACAAAATAAATGGTCTATTGTTAAACTGGGTTTGACATCCACTAACTCCGAGTTTTACAAGCTTGGCAACATGCATGGATTCTTTACGCGGCTCGACAAAAAGCTCTTTCATAGCTTGCTGGAAGAACATGTGAATTCCCAACTGCAGTGAGCCAATAAAATCATTTTGGTGCTTAGTAAGGAGCACTGTGGCTAAAGTTCAGAAGCAATGTGAGGTCCAAGATAGCTTTTTTGAGAAGGTTCTTGGGAAGATGCTGCCAGGATGAATTCAGAATTTACTGCTGACCCGTACTACATTCATCAATGTCATTACACACAGATGTTTTTGGCATTTTGAAATCAAACACCATCTTCACGTGACGTGCTAAAAACATCTTCTTTCAAACAGACCTCAAAGGAGAAAACAGTCTGGGCATGTGCTTTTGAAGCAAGTTATTTTATGACTTGAGGTTTCCTTTGGAGGTTTGGTCATCTTCAACTTACACCCAAGCAACCAACCATGAGAAAGCTCCTTCAGAATTAAAAACAAATTAGTCACAATTCTAATTCAAGACTATGAATGAGGGAAAAACTTGCGGTTGTGACATCATACCGTACCAGACGGGAGTTGTTGCGAGTAAAAAAAAAAGGGAGGGAAGACAGCTTGATTTCCTCGTGGATGCTTTCAATTTTATTACAAACAGAGAAGAAGCCAATGACACAACGGAATTGGTCTTGCCTTAATATCTCAAATAATCAAGAATCCGAGTAGTTTTCACCAAACATCCTCAAAGAAGAAGATACATTTTTTGAAGTTACGCAGAAGCTGAGCTTCCCTAAATCACAAAATAGCAGCTATGTCTCTGGACACAACCACCGCTGTCCAACATCTACCTAACCTAAAATCAGAACTAAACAGAGAACACTGTGTTCTGCGAGCTTACTGCCTGATTCAAAGGTTCCCCTCAGGAAGCAGGAGGGGGAGCGCCATCTCACAGTGACATTTATCCCCGCGACATGCCAGAATAATAATTAGCATGGTGGAAGGAGCGCAAGTATTTGTATGAGATCGAGAAGCAGGAACTCACTAGTTCTTCAGGTCGGAGGCTGTTTCCAGGGGGCTGAAGGATGGGGCACTCTGCAACAAACCAAACAAAGAAGTCATTGATAGATCCACAGGATGGTCTCCTCCAGCTAGAACAGAGGCAGGCACATAGGCAATGGCCAGATTCTCGTGTCGCTTTTCTTCTCTGTTGTTCACTCGCTGGTGTGGCTTTCAGTCTGCAAGCACCCTTAGCTGGGCTTGGCATGAAGTCGGAGAACGCGTGTGTTTTGGCCTGCATGCAAGTTAGCGGGGGGAGAAAAAAACGGCAGTGAGGAGAGTGGACGAAGGGGAGGGGTGTGCAAGTGGGCGGATGGGTTCGCATCAGTCAGGGGGCGCCCATGCAGGGAGAAGGGGGGGGGCTTAGCCAATGGGCTGCTGTCTCCCGGTGAAGCCATTCTCTTTTGTCTGCTATTGAGTCACTCTCATTACCAGTGGAGCAGACCGGAGGACAATTAACCAGCTGGTGGTACAACCAGGCCGAGTTACACTTATTTGATACTCCGTGACACACTCAAGTATCCAAAAGCAAGAATTCAGGAAAATACAATTGAGGAACAGATCGATAAAATAATAATAGTAAGTTTGGGAAAAGTACATTTCTCCAAGAGTGGCCCATTGAGTAGCACGACTAATTTTAGGTCACTGTTTCTGCTGCTCTCCTCCTCTGAGACGTCACAGCAGGTAAAAATAACAGACGTGACACGGGCACTAGGAATATGAGCACAAGTGTTGTTTGCAAATACGATTGCACAATCCCAGTCATAGCGGCGGCCCTGCTGCTAATGCCACATCCACTTCCCCGCCACGGCGCTTCTCTAAGCGTTGGCCAGACAAGGAGCTTTCTCAACACCCCACAACATGCCTTTCTACTTAGTTGCTAGGGCAGAATGATCATTAATAACCCATCAGAATAAATGCCTGTCTTTATAAGAACAGGACATAAGGCTGGCAGGTCTATGTTCTGATCTATTTATAAAGCCAAATGTTCCATGTTAACTTAAGAGGGAATGAAGATGAATTCAATTTCCTTAGACACCTTTTTTCTTTGAAATCATAAATCATCACTAAGAAACATAACATTATATTTGCTTATCTTCAAAACTACACAAAACGCTGCATATCCAGAAAACAATAAAGTTCTTGTTCCTGCAGAATTGTATTTTTCCTAACAGGTGTCCCTAGGCTAGGCTACGATGATTTATTCCAAATAGCCATCATGGGTAGGTCATGGTAACATGAATCCCATTCTTTCCAGCACCTTCTCTACATGTTCTCTCGGAACCAACAGCTCCCCCGGTGTGAGAGCTCTGCTACAGCCATTGCGCCACTTATCGCATCTACGCTAAATGCTTAATGGTAAAGGTTAAGTGTATAACAGAGGTTAAATATGAAAGCACAAAGAGCCGGTGGGCTTACAATGTTGCCTCCTTTAGAAGATGTCAGGTGGTGAGGTGGGCTGCATGATACTGAGCGATGAGACAGTGTGGCAACAGCACCCTCATCAGCCAGCATATGCTCAACAGATGGAGTCACTCTGGTGCTTATAGCCAAGCAAAAATACTTGTCCTGAGCAAAGCTATGTGAAGAATTCCAGCTCCTGCTCACGTATCTCCGTTTGACCGGAACTGCCGCTGCGCTTTTAAAAACTGCTCCAGAATCCACGAGGACAACTCTAGCCATCGTATACAGCTGTCAGTCATACCCTGACGAGCCTCTATTAATTCAATTCAATTAATTAATTCAATTCATTAAGAAAAAATGTTAATTCAAATAAAAAACAATAAAAAAATATTAAATAAATATTAATAAATAAATAAATTAAATTAAATAAAAAGACAAGCCTCTATTAATTCAATTCAATTACTTAATTCAATTTATTAAGAGAAAATGTTAATTCAAATAAAAAAAATAAAAAAAATATTAAATAAATATTAATAAATAAATAAATTAAATTAAATTTAAAAAAAAGTAAACCAGTTTTAGGGTTTACAAAAAATATCTCCTTGTTGCATGAAAACAACATGGCCAACCGGGCTTTTGTTCTTTCAAGAAGTACATGTTAGGTAATACTTTTTTAATTAGAAGTGCTTCTCCAGAGCACTCCAAGAGCCAACAAGGGCTTCTCTTAACTCCTCAAGCATAGAAGTTTCTACCCCGAGTCACGTCTGCCTTCCAGTAATAATGCATGAGTACCAATATGTCAGTCAAAGTCCACTGAGTCAGTATGTCTGGCTAAGTCTTAAATGTCAAACGCTTCTCATACCAGGTGTCGCTTTTGAAGTGACTTTGACATTAAACCAGAGTCAGTCATCAGGTCCAGCTTATCGGGCAACCATCCAGGCAGAGAGTCAGACGCCTCAGACGCGCTAAACCTTCTCCGCATTTCCGCTAACTTGGACCTGTTGTAAACAGGAACGGCAGGTTGTGTCCTTCCGAGCACATGAGCTCATGCCGAAGTCAGTGGTGCCACCTCATATGACCCAGGGCGGTGTGACCCGACAACGAGGAGAACATCTGCTCGTGACTGGCCCACTGCATTTGTTTGGTGCCAAGCACCCGAGGCACGGATGTCCTGACGTTCATCCGTTTTACAAGCTTGGTAAATATACCAGCGAGAAAGCGGGCAGGAATTGTTATCGGAGTTCCTGGGTTTATCCTTGCTATATGTTGTGTGGAGTGACTTGGAGTTCATAATGTGGAAGAAGTAATCAAATATTATTAGATTGTGTTCTTTAAAAAACATTTCTTTTTAAATTATTTAAACATGGATGTTATCACATGCAAGTCAAGTAAATAGGATACACTGACAATTTTAAAGACAGCAACAACTTACCGCTTTGTCAAACTCCATCTCTGAAAAGAATTTATACCACGGCTCATTCTCTAAATCTACATCTTCCGGACATACATCCTGAGTCTATAAGGGGCATGGCAACAAGAGGAGGAGGAGGAGAAAGACAAAGAGAAGACATTTCAGACAGCATGGAATCACACACCAAGCTAATGAGCCATCAGATATTTTATCTCGTGATTTCGCCAAGAGTGAAGGGATAGGTTCACATTTGATTAAAAAAAAAAAAAAAGCCCAATTATGGGGGGAAAATAGATTTGGAAAAAATACTGGCGTGGCAAATACCAGCATTTATTTAAGAAATGTAGAAAAGGTTGAGAGTGAGAATAAATGTTAGCAATCATCGACTGGAATTCAGTTTGGTCAGAGTGACCTTTAACCCCCCCAGAGTTTTAACAAATATACATGTCACAATTGGACTTTATATAAAGGAGGATTGAGCTAGAATTTCCCACAGTGAGTGAACCTATCCTTTTTTTTCCCAAACTATCTTTTAAAAAAAAAAAAGAATGCTGCTGTTTACACTACTCTAATGATCAGATACACAAAAAGGATGAATAAGCATGCAAACCAAGACAATTGTGATCTGTAACATAATATTCCATGACAAAAAAAAGCTTTTAACCCTACAGAATGAAAAAAACTGCTGACTAAAACATAATTGAAACAACTGGACGCAAGCAAGACGTTCAGATAAACACAAATGACATCATCAACTCGAGTCTTCGCATCTTGTGTGAGCTCAGCTGGTATTAAACCAGGAGTGAAAATATTTGACTGGATATTATTATGATACATTACCAAGACTATCAATCAAGGACTTAGCAGCAAATCTTCATGAAAGGAGAAGGACAAGCACTCAAGGACATTTGACATTCGGGTCATCATCGTGTCTTGAGGTTAGCATTTCAATTCCTCTCGCGAAGACATATAGCAACCGTGAGCTGCGCTCCGATTGGCTTCAATAACCTTAAATTGAAAACGAAACGACAAACGATACCCCTCCCCATCTGTTAAAGACCCTTTTGGGAATTTGTCCTGCAAGGCGATGTTGCCTTTGGTGCTGAAGCTGCCACCGGGGAGCTTAGATGCAGTGGGGGATGGATGGATGGATGTAAAAGTGGGATGCCGCTCACACAACATGCAGCGAAAGAGCAAGAGAGACAGAGAGCGATGGAGCGAGCAAGGCAGGCGGCTTCCATACCGTTCTCTCCAGCTTCAGCACCGACGATTTCCCCGGCTCATACTCAAAGATGCTCTTGGGCTCGGCGCGGTACTTCCTGGTGTCTACCTTTTTATCCGGGGGCTCCCACTCATTTCTGCGGGGAGGTGAGTGAGAGTCAGGGCGGGTTGGGAGGGAGACAATCCTCAGTCACCATAGCAACCAATACGGTAAAGGTGTTTTTTTTTTGGGTTGAAATATCCTCCGTTGCATTCCACAACAGAAAAAAAAAATTGTTTTCATTCCTACTGGCACACCTCGTGTTTTATAGCATGTATTCAGGCATTGACTTCTTCATGACCAAGGAGGAAAGGTCATCCACAGCTCTGGTAGTTAATGCTTCCAATCTTCTAATCCTCCATCACCTGTTCTTCTGCATCACTCATCTCTCAACAAGCACATCCTCCTTTGCCAACTTCTAAGTGTGTGTGTGTGTGCTGACGGACAAACTTGGAAAGCAAGCAAGCCTGTTGTTTCATCTAACAAACTGACTGTCAACAAGACAATTCATTAGGTACACCTGCACAATCCAATGGCACCGAAAATAACAATGCCGTCTGAGTTAACGCGGAGAGAAAGAGTGCTCTAAAATAGCAATAATGTCTTTGATTATAAAAAATGCCCAAAGGAGCATACTGTGGAGTTATTTTTAAAACGTTATTCTCAAAGAGGACATCCTGACGATGATGATGCACGTTGCAGATGGAGGTCACTAACCTCTTGGCAGATGGCTTGAGTGATGAGGACCGCGTCGGGACTGGCATTGACCTGGCTCTTGAACCAACATCTGCATCACTTTGAGATCGTGGCACACCCTTTACTAAAAAAAATAATAAAAAAATGACATTGTAAAGTAGCAAAACACTGCATACTCTATTAAGTCAGTCAGGTTAGTACGTAAATTAATTTCCAAACTCACCATCTTCCAAGTAGCCAAATGGATTTGGACCATTTTCTATTGAGCAAGAATAGAACACATCAAAAGGTATTTATTAATATAGGTGTGCTGTATTTATGACTCATCTTTTTAAAAATCCAAAGAAGGCACTAAAACATTGCTCTTCCCGCCTTCTGCATTCTATAAAGTATCAGTTTCAGCGAATACAATCAAAGCGTGTCAATGCAAAGCACTTTACAGATCCATTACTGAGCTAAAACGGGATCCAAGCATCAATCAACATAGCGAAAGTAGCACAGTGGGCAAAAACGACCACACAAGGAGACTTTATAAATAAATATCAATATTAATACTAATAGAACTGGCTGGTGCCCAGCTTTTAGAAAGCAATGTGTTGTTGTTGTTGTCCTGTTCCGCCATCTAGCGGCGATAACGGCGCACTACACATTCAAGGAACACTCAAAATGAAATGCCAATATTAGAAAGAATAGTTTAGAAACCGCCATTGCAAACTAGAAGGTTAGATCAGATGAGTATTTCTGCTTTACTAAAAATTAAACTGCATCTTAAGACAAGAAAAAAAGGGAATTTATATTTATAAAATTTCAATCTCAGTTAGTCAATAGAGCCATTATTCACTGTATCTTTCACAGATGGGTGTTATATTATAGACTCAACTGCAAAAGCTAAATCGGGTAGTATGTAAGTAAGATTAGTAAAGCCAATGAAAATAGAGTTGTATCAAAAGATACCTTTTGATTTCATGTCATAGTTTTCAGGAAACATGTAGGTGGGGCGGTAAGGGTTTTCCTCAATAGCCTCTGGGTGAAGTGATGGAGAGACACATCGCAGTGTGGCATTAACACACAAAGGTGCACAAACGCACAACGACCAGGGAAAGGTGACCGGCAAATTTGATAGAGTTGAAATAGTTTCTTACTTACCGGGTATTCTGTGAATCTGCTTGAACATTGTCTTGTACCAGTCTTTGGACTTTTCCGTGTTCTGAGTAGATATATTTCCAGCAGATAGAGAAAGTGAAGCATTGATCCAAACTTTCAATTGACTTTCCTACATCTTAATATGACTCACCCGAGCTGGCACAATGGGCCTGTTGAGCGGACTGAGGACGGGGGAGTGTTGCGACAGTCGCAGCCTTTTGCCGTCCATGTCTGCAACTGAATTGAGCGAGCCTCTCCCAGGATCGGGGCTTTTGTCTCTTTCTGGGGTGGGCTCTGTAATTCATGACAACACAATAATTGCAAGACAAGGAAAGTCATTCAGTTGCAATTTACACACTGAGCTCCACACAAAAAATTATTACTATTATAATGTATATTATTGCGGTTGTGGTGTTTCAGTGCTGGCTGTCCACCAAAATATTAGAAATACTTCTTGGTGTAATTTTTTTGGAACACAGCAAACATCAACCACGTCAATATATTTTTCTGTGATTATTATTTTTTCAAGTGCATGTTGTGCACTCAGGTGTACCTTCGAATCAAAAAGCTATTAAGGGTGACATTTTTTCCATTTGAAATAAAATATGCATGCCTGATTAATGGGAGACGGCGACAGAGAGACAGAGAGAGAAAAAGTGGACAGACGTTCACGAACAAGGCAAGTTTGGGTAATGTGAAACATTTTCAAATGTTGTGATTCGCTTTTGTTCCTCAATATCTCATGTTTAGCTTTTCACTCTCTAGTACTTTCCAGCCTACTGTTTTCCAAATTTATCATTAAGGATTAAAAAAAAAACATTTTTTCTTTAATTTTTTTTCTCCAAAAATAATATGAAACATAATATAAACAATATATATGAATAATATGAACATAATCAATCAGAACATCTCATTTTAATAGGTTGTAAAGGATCAGTAAAAAAAAATTAGCATGTAATTGTATTTGTTTCAACCCATTTATGGTAATATTTTCCAAATAAAATAATTGATTACATGATGAATTACCACGCCCGTGATTTTGTTGTTGTAATGGTCCAGTACAATTTTGTAGCCATTAAATATTGCATTGTTAAAAAATTAAAAAATAATCCAAAGCAAAATAAAAAAAATATAGAGCAACCTTAGAATCCCGAGCATACCTTCTAAGTGAGATTGATGCTTTTTCTGTTCTGTTGTGGGAGAACGACAAGGAAAAGCTCAGCGTGATGCCGTGACATTAGAACAACAAAGTGGAAGCACAGAAGATGACAAAGCAAGCGGACTGTCAAAGTTAAAAGACGTACAGAAGCGACAGACTTTGCGAATTTCCAAATGCTGCCGTGACTCACCTCTGTTGTGTTGCAGCAAAACTATTGTGGGATTAACTGTGCTAGTGCATGGATAGATGGAGCTGGGGGCTGATGGGAAACAATTGTTGGTGTCACATGTGGCTGGAGCTTGATTTTCTTTGATGCTTTCTGATGAAGTGGCCTAAACGTGACACAAAAAAAAAAAAAAAATATGTAATGGATAGTAGGCTCGATCAAATCAAGAGCTAAAACCTACCTGGCGGTGACTGTTGTGGGAAAGCGGGAAATCATTTGTGACGTTCCCGCCTCCCTCAGCCAAGCCTCCATTCATCTGGCTTGCGCAGACATCTGCAAAAAGTCCCGAAATCTATTTATGTAGCAACATTCAGTGCCATTGACGGTTATAGACGATATTAACTGGGTTGGCAGTGAATGAGTTCAAACATGAGAATGTTTTCGTTTCGGTTACATATGTTGATATCGCCCGGAAAAAGGATGTCGAAAAAAAAAAAAAAAGAAACGGTTCTCCCACAACCTCTGATTTTTGTCACCAAAACAAAGTGGCTATTCAGTGAGCTGCAAAGCCTCATTGTTGTAGTGGCCTTTATAGTTAGACTCTACAACAATTAAAGCATCGCTCCAAAAGACTTGGCTGGCCTCCAACGCTGTCCCGATGTGTTCATCGCAACAAACAGGCCCACAGTCGGACAAAGTGCAATGTGGGCACGCTGCTACAAAAGAGCTCTTTGACACAGCAAATGAAAATATGAGCCATTGCCCTTTGCCATGACCTCTTGTTGCCTAACAACAACGGATGTACTTCAAAACATGATTCGTTATGTAAGTTTGAGAACTAAACAAACATCGAAAAGCAGTGTTGGGAAGTAACTCTTAAGTTAGACGTTCAAATTATTGTTGTAGATTTTTTTAGGATGGGAGAACGTGACTTGAGGAGAATTTGTGACAATTCAGAGAAGCAAGATATTCCTCATTTGTCTTGTACTGCATCTAATTGACAGTAAATATGTGTACTTCTTACTAAGGGTACATAAAAAAAATATTTTGTCATCACATTGCAATATGGATATCATATAAAAAAAATATATATCGTATTTACCCAATGTCATAAAATTGCCACAGCTAAGTAAAGTTTCATCATCATATCTTTGCTACTTCAGAACAAATAAGCTAAGCCTCAATTCAAGCAATGAGTGAAAGTTTGGATTGTAAATGGTTTCTGAAGCTTACTCTGTGTTGCGACGATGCTGGACCTCGCATCTCCGCTACCCTCGTCATCCAAGTGGACCAGGGTGGCCCTCATTGTCACCACGCCTTTCCCTTTGCACACCCTGCTGGGGTCCAGGCCTGAAAATAATCGACAGGTTTTTGCTTTCTCACGTTCCAAAAGACCAAAAAAGAACATCAACCAGGGCATCTAATTAATATCCTTAATTGCTAAGATCATTCAGTCAGAGCAGGAAGTGGAGCATGGTTCCACATCCTTCTAGATTTTCATTAGGGAGTATGAGGTGTCCCATACTTGTCAGTGCTGAAAGATTAATGAGGAGGAGGAGGTAGGGAAATATCACCTGCAGCAGGAATCAGGTCAGGGGATCCTTTCATGGTTGACAGAGGCGTGATCTTGACGCTACTCACAGCCCTGGGACCTGACGGGACTCAAGTAAACGCATGCACGCAGAGACAGAAGCTCACTTTCATGTGTTCTGTATTTAAAAAAAAAAAAAAGAAAAAAAAAACTCGAGCAAACTTACTGGGAGTTGCGTTGGATGACACGCTGCCCTCTTGTGGAGAGCCCTAAGGTGTGCACATATCAACAAAACAAAATGAATGCTCTCAGAACAACAAAAAAAACATTTAAGCAAAACGTTGGTCTCACTTCAAGGAGAATTTTATGTCACAAAAGAGAATTTGATTATTGCTGGGTGATGCGTGTAACTTCTTCTGCCCCAGCTGCATCGCACTAAACCACTTTTCCCACTAGGGGTTCTAATATTAGCTGCGGCTGAACTTTTTAACCAGGCGTGCCTTATATTTTCTAACGAAGGACTGTGACAACTAAAGCAAAACAAAATGCTTGCTTGTAGATCAAACTCGTAATCAGATTCACAAATGAAATCCACTGAAAAAAGCAAGACAGAAGGAAGCACCAAGGGCAACGGCGTAAAAACAGTGCATCACTCTAACCGGCCTCCCTTTGAGCACACTGATTTAAGAGACTTCCCCATTTGAAATTCCGAGAAAAGGCACAGACACAGTGGTTGTTTGGGGAGGGGGCATTGCACGCAATTCCAGTGTAGTTATCGTAACCATTAAATTGGCAGACTGCCTCTGACTATCATAAAATTCCATGCATATTTTTCGTTGAACTGGCGCCTCATTAAAGTCAAACTAAAATATCAATAGTATCATTCCATTATTTTTTGACCACTTACATATCCTCAGATGAACCTAAGGACCGATAAAGGACGAGAAGACATCTCGCTTTACTGTATAAACACATGGGAGCAAAAATGACTCCTGGCCTTATTAGGAAGAGATTGCCTCAGAAGAGATTCATCTGTTCTGTCTGGAGAAATGACTAGTCAGAGGCTGTAGAATGGCTGACAGATTCATGACAAGACAAATCATGAGGGAGGTACTCCTAATAAAATAAGAATGTTAGCATTGGTGACAATTTTTACTTACACGTTGAAGAGCAAAATTTTGAGGGATGTTAGGTCCAGCTCACAGTCCCGCATGCGTCAAGACTTTCCGAAGCCTCCTGAGATGTCTGGCTAATCTCAGGGGATCAGATTGGGACGTCCCAGCTTTGACCTTGACCTTGACTATGTAGGGGGTCTGTTTGTTTCGGATAGCAGGTGTGTCCAGATGGACCTGTCACCATATGCCACCTGGGAATGTGGCACCCACTCTGCACACCAAATCTGACTGCCCCTCCCACGTGGAGGGTTTGCTCCTAAAGTCAACCCTCCATACTTCAGTCAACGTGATTCACTGCTTCTATGTCTGCTATTGCTTGTATGTTAATTGATATATGCTAGGTATGTTGCCAAATGGGAAGAGGGATTTTCATTCAGGTTAAAAATAGTTTGTTAATAGGCAGAGAAGTCTGGGACTTTAGTTACATGAGTAGAGATATTCATGGGGTTGGGTAAAACATTTTTTTTCTCAGTCCAAACACTAATTGTGTTCCAAGATAAATATTTTTTTTCTCCACCAAAAACATCATACTGAATAAAAACTAGTAATGGAGAAAATGAAGCTTCAAATTTGCTTCGTGAACCAGTTGGTGTATTTTTCAGTCCTCTAGATGGCACTGTCTAATATAGGCATTAATAGGCAGAGAAATCTGGGACTTTAGTTACATGAGGACCATCAGAGATATTCATGGGGTTGGGTAAAACATTTTATATTTTTTTCTCAGTCCAAAAACTAATTGTGTTCCAAAATAAATATTTTTTTTCTCCACCAAAACATCATACTGAAGAAAAACTAGTGATGGGGAAAATGAAGCTTCAAATTTGCTTCGTGAACCAGTCCTCTAGATGGCACTGTGCAACATTGTGCTGAACGCAGAGTGCCATACTATTTCTTAGATGTTGATGTCATATAAATAAACAAAATAAAAATCCTCACAAGTCTTGGACATAAGTAGAATAAAGTGATAATATTCAGAGAAAACAAATCCAATTATCTGCGGCTCATTAGCGTATCCATGAATTAATGAGGAGCTTTTCAAGTTGCTCTTCCCTCAACTAGGTTAACACAAAAATGTCCTTACTACACTTTCTCTAATATTCAATAGAGGCAAAGGGATGTTACGTAACACCCTTTGACTTCTGTTTTGTCAACGAATGGCAGATAGGTGAGAAGCTATCCAGCAGTGAGTGTGGATATCACCAAACAGCTCCAAACATGGCTTGAAAAGGCTGCAGCAGAGCAGCAGCTTATCCTCCTAATTGAGAGCCCCCCCCTTCTGCCAGCTCTCTTCCATAAACAGCTTCCACCCTGGAAAGCAGCCGGGATTCTACACATTCTTCCACCAAGCTATTTGAAGTTCATTTCAAACAACTGCGGCATAAAAGGAAATGTATGTAACGTGTCATTATAGGCCTCGGTGAAGGATTACATATTCATGCTGATAATGGAAGGAGCTTAAAGTGCATCTGGATGGACAACGAATTATTTCAAACCTCCTTAATTACTAAAACACAGTAACATGAGAAGCAACAGCTTAAATAAATTCGATTTTAGGGTAAGAAAATACCACGTTGGTAGATGTCAAGGTTTGGAGGACAACAGCATTTGGCCTGTTTGGAAAAAAAAAACTGCTACAAACATTGTTTCCAAAGCCAAGCTTTTAAAAGGTCTGCTAGACTTTAAGAGACAGGACGAGAAGAATGTCAGTAAGATGACAGTAACCAGGGCACTACTTCTTCCCAGCAAGCCCTCCAGGCTCTACTTGAAGAATGACAGCATGGATCATGCGCCAAGAGCCCATTGACATTATATAAAAAAATGACATCCTGTTTATTTTATAGTTGTTTGAGTGGGTTCCCTCAAGATATTTGGTTTGTACAGAATCGAAAAACAGTGTAATATGATAAATTAGGCAATGTGATAAGGGAAAAAAAATACAAATACAAAAAAAAAAAATAAATACAAAAAAATATATAAAATATTATATTATAATAAGTATTGTAATATCTATTCAATGAGTGTGGGTCGTTAAGGGCGGGCCTGGTGATTAAAGGTTGTGAAAAATAAATTTTATACCCAAAAAAAATACAAAAAAAATACAAAAATATATAAAAAATATTATATTATAATAAGTATTGTAATATCTATTCAATGAGTGTGGGTCGTTAAGGGCGGGCCTAGTGATTGGAGGTTGTGATAGCCATAAAAATAGAAGCGCAAAAGTAACATTTCAGATTAAACTGCAAAGGCATATACATTGTGTGTAGCGCTTAGGCGTGACTTGTAGCTCTTGTTTAAAAGCGCATTCTTTTACCGAAAAGGCCAATTTAATTGGGGATAGTGAAGCAATGCACGAAACGTTGTTTGATGCCATCACTAGATAACAAGCTCAGCTGTCTTCGAATTCTATGTGGCTTAATTTCCGGGATGTTTTGACTGATGCACGGAATGGAAGCTCTGAGCGTGTTCCCTAATATAACTTTGTGCGACAGGCCTACTTGATAATTGAGTCATAGGATATGGCGGCTAAACTTGAATATAAACAGTCAGCAATGTGATAATCCGGCAATTCTAAACGCTATCAGGTTATCCTCGTGTGAAATGGGCTCAAAGTGGGACTTCACTGGGTTGTCTATTTGAAAACATAACAATCAATATCAACCTGGCTTTCTCACAAATCTCCCATTTCAATAATACTTCAAGCATTTTATGAACTTCATCTAATGATACGGTAAATCACATCCACAACAAAAGTCATTATTGATTCATGATGAAACTTCACAGCGACTTCACTCAGTGGCTTTTTACTTTTCTTGTTGTTTATGATGGCACCACAGTAGGTACCAGTTGTTCTTTTCCTTTTGCTTTGCAATCAAGAAAAAAAAAAACATAAAAAAATAAATAAAACTAGGGTGAGATCAAGAATATGAAAATTTAAAAATGGAGCTCATGAGTGATCAATTAAAGTCAGATTTGAGTCAACAATTAAATATTAAAGGATGCTGAGTTTCCGTAAGTGAGGACAGCGTGACTTATACATTTGCAATTTATCACTCACACTTTGGTGCTTCGTGTGATGATGAGTCACCTCGCATTCTTTTTAAAATATAATAACAGCTGCAGTGACACAGTTTTCCATCAGCTGCTGTCACGTAACGGAGCAGAGCAGATAAGTGGGAGGGGTGTGGCACAGGAGGATGGCGCTGTCCAATTCCATCATCAAAGCACAAATTGCATTTTGCATTCTTTTGTTTTCGTCCATCCACGACAGACTTTGAAAAGCCAAAGCATCACACTTCACTCTCCACTTCACCCAAAGGAGAAAGCGGACAAGGGGGGAGGCGACATGGTTGCTAAGTAACCTGTTGTAACATTAACATGCAACGACAACAAAAACCTGGTGATTGCATGGAACATCTGCCCGATTACAAAAGATCCTGTCAATACGCTTATCATGTCAAATTTTCCATTGCATGCATTTTCAAAATCGTAATAAATGTTCCCTGGTTCCTCAGTGTATTTAGTCTCGATTACAAATATCTAATTAGCATATGGTGCAAGAAATATTGGACAGGCAGCAAAGAAACGCCATAAAAACTATACTATGCCTCAAAACACCTTGGTCACCAACACTTTTTGATTTTTTTAGGCTTTCCTTGGGATGTAAAAGCGTTTTTTTTGTAGAATGACTCCTGAAATGTTTCATTAATATTCATAACTGTGAAGGGTTCAAGCAAAAGGTACTGATACTTTGTTTTTCTTACAGCAATATATTCTTAAAAGGAAAAAAAAAGATGCAGACTGTGACAAACCACACATGATACTTTGCACAAACAGTAACAATAAATAAAATAAAAATAAAAAATAAAAATAAAAATAAAAATAAAAATAAAAATAAAAATAAAAATAAAATAAAAGAAAATAAAAAAATAAAAATAAAAATAAAATAACAAAGCTAGAGCACAGTAGTAGACACATTTGACTTCAATGAATTGTATATGACAGTGTCAAACTTGTAGTTCCGGCTCTCGGCGTGATAAGATAATGGTGGTTGAACCAGCGGCTACGCAACATGCAAACTGAGCAGCCATTTCTGTGTAAACACTCTCATGTCATGTTATAAAGCAAGTGGCTGTGTGTTTTTCGCTGCTGTGTTACCACTGAGTCAATACTTGGAAGCTAAGCAGCTTGTCATCCTCTTGCCATATTAGAATCAAAATGTATTGGAAGGTAACTTGTACTGGAAGCTGACTCCTGCCCAGTCCCAAATTTTGGGCAACCTAATATTTACATAAAGTGAAAGTGGGAATGTGGCAAACACACAAAAAAAAGTCCGGCATTCATCTGACCCATTTGATTAATTATTTGTTTGAGGTTAATATTTTAGCAAGCCTGTGTAGCGTCATGTTACGCACATCACTTGGACTGAAAACAAAAAATCTAGTCTTGACACTGAATGAGAGTGCGGGAACGATGACTGAGGCAAGCTTGAATTTTTTGGGGGGTAGTTTAATCTGTCTTTCAAATTTTTTGGCAAATATTTTGAATATGAACTTGATGTGAGGAAATGTAACAAAATGTGCACAGGGATCATTCAGTATGTTTGTGCGTGTGTAGTGTGACATTTGGTCATGTCACATGCTGTTGTTTGTTCTGTTAGAACATGGAGTTAAACATTCTGTGTCAATAAGAGCAGGGAGTGCTCACATTATATGAGATACACTACTGTGCTCTAACATTAGGTGAGCTACCATCAACTTAATACATTTATTTGGGTTGACAGTCATAATGGCCCTCCGAAAGAAGCTATGACTACAATGTGGCCCGCGAAAAAAATGAGTTTGACACCCCTGATATATAACATCAATATTGCAAGAAGTAATCAAAACCTTCAACTGGTCATGGGCTAATCGCAGGGCACATCTTGACACTCACATTTACATGAGTGGACATTTTTTAGCCTTCACTTGAATTAAACAGCGTGCCTTCAAAAAAAAAAAAAAAAAATGCTTCAACCAGAAAGGCCAGAGTTACAAATGCCAGAACTTTGGGCTGGTGTGCTGCCATATTTGACACGATTACCCAATAATCAGTTACTGCATATTCTCATTTGCTCAAAGTCTGATCACCATGAAAGTCTGGAACCAAAGACAAGTCTAATCTAACAAGTGAGCGAACAGAATGCAATGATAAATCATCCCATTAATGTCATTGGTGGGCAATAAAGTCATGGATGGGCTCTGCTGGGCATGCAGCACTTAAAGGCTGCTGCTCCTTTGCTGCAGTGACTGTCCCATAAAGAAAACTGTCTCACAGAAAAACGCTTTTTTGGATCAAAAAAGATGAATAGACATTTAATAATAAATAGCTGCTGCAGCAGCATCCAACAAAGTCGGACGTGTCATTGAAAGAGTGAGGTTAGGTCATTCATATAATATTAAAAATAACAATAAATTCAACACTTGTGAATGATTGTAGTCATGAAAATGTGCTTACCTTTATTTGCTGCCAATAATCCAGTGTTGTGATGTCTCGTGCAGTCTGCACTGTGCTTGAATGCTTTCTGCCTGCCAGTGTCTTTTTCGCGCGACACACACACGCGCGCCGTGCGGACACACACTCGTGCATATATATATATCGCACGCAACAAAGCCTCGGCTGCGTCAAGTTGCAGTAGAACCTCCAGCCCTTCACAATAAAAGGATTCAGCACAGTTGCTGTTTTAATTTGAAAGCTCCAATCAGTTGTCCGGAAGCGGCTAAACGTCAGCTAAATGTTATGAGAACACGTGATTTAATATTTGGGAGTAAAAGAGATGAAATGATCTCAAAATGGATACGGATTAATTGCCTATATTTTTAAAATCCGGTTTAGGTATTATGAAAAGTGACACTGGAGCGCCCTCATGTGGCCGTTTGTTTTACTTCACTCTATTTAAATGGGGTATGTCAATAAATACAGTTAAAGGATTGGTCCCCTTTCAATCTGCATCGGTTGTCGGATGACTGGAAATTTGCCCTGTAAAAACTAAAGTCAAGTATTGCCTACATAATGTTTTTATTATTAATATTTATTATATTATTATTATTTTACTATTGTTTTTTTATTACTATTATTATTAGTAGGAGTATTAAATTTACATCAATAAATACACAAAAAGCATATTAATGTGCTATTTGGGTTGACATACTGTACGTATTGTACTTTATTTAATTTAATGTCCTCAAACTCAAAGCCGATTTAATGTGCAATTTATATCAGAAGTTCTAACTGGATAAACTCTTCATCACACACAAACTGAATCCAGATTTAACAAAAGAAATTGACCACAGTCCATCACCGCAATCGACGTGGAAGAGGAGGAGCTGAGTTGTTGTGTCTTTGAGGAGGTCTTTGAAGAGGCACCTGGGTCAGGCAGGAGACATAACGCTCGTGCAACATGCTATCCGTCGTGCTGTAAGACAAGATGGCACGTGCGTTGGCTCGAAGATGTAGTCAAGATAAAAAAAAAATGTCCTAACACTTTTATATTTTTGGAGGATCCAATGTCATACATATCACTTTGTTTCGTGTCACATTCTTTTTACTGCGCTTATGTTCACGGACAAACAGACCTTTGAGGATTGCGCAGAGGAATTCGGGGCGGAATAAGTGGAGCAGCATCAGGAAGCCGTGGAGGTCTCGGTGGAAGAGGGAGGCTTTCTGAAGAGTCCTTGGACAAAACAAAATACTGGTCTTGTAATTCTGACACAGATAAACACAATCAAAACGCAACGCTTTCCAGGCTTACCTCTAAATCAGGCTCTGGGCCGCTGCTGTAGCTTAAGTTGCTATGAGTGCTAAGTCTGTTGCTTTCAGTACCTTGTAAAGGAAAACACACATTGAAAATCCAATAAAATAAAAGCAACATAAAAAAAAAAATCAGCATTTAAAAATATATCCAAACAATTTTTTAAATTTTAATAATATAAACTATTTTTTAAATTATTTTAATAACATATTACATCATTTTATTTAATTCAGAGCAGACTCACTGGATGTACTGGATGTACTCCCGGTCTTCCAACTTCCTCTTTGGATCGGCTGAGCTACTGAGGGGGACGGAGGCAGCGTTTTGGACGTGGAGTCATATACAGCGCACTCCAATGTCACGGTGGCTCCCCAAAAGGAATTTCTCTGCAGTGGAGCGCTTATCTCGTAGTCTGCTCGGGGACACACAATATCATACGCTAGTTGTAACCAAATGATGACTTTATTCTACCCCCCATGAAGACACAACAAACATATTACCAAATTCCTTCCCTGACTTGTCTCTCTTATTGTGACGCCTGTTGATGCTTGCTCTTAGTCTTTTCAAATTCTCCTGAGGGAAGAAAAAAATAATAATTCAGGAGATGCGCTCGCTAACTGTTAATTAGCATTTTGCGCATAGTTAGCGTTTTACCTGTTGATAGCGCACTGAGTTTGCTCTGCTGTCATGGTCCAGCTGCCAAGCTTTGAATTCCCGGACAGCTTCATCCACGGTAATTTTACCTACTTTGACCTTCTCCTGCAGGGTTATGAGTTGTCTCTGACCAGGTGTCTTCATCCCGGCAAATACTTCATACACAGGTGGGGGGTCCGTCGCAGACTGAGCTGCAGATCATCATCATAAATTCTAACTCAATAGAGGTCGACCAGCAGATTATTTTTGACGTCAGAAAATTTACAGTCCTCAGTCTGGTTACCTTCATGATTTGAAGTTTCCGTCATTTGACTTTGGGATGTCGCTTTATCTGAAAATACTGTCACAAGTACAGAGTTAGTTGTGTATTCCAGGAGCAAAACTGCAGAAGGTGTCATGGTTCAATGTGAAGTACTACCTCTTGAAATATAAGTGACAGGCCTTTCGGGTTCAGGCTTCATTTCAGGTCGCGGGATCGGGGCCGGCGGTCGGGAAAGGACTGCTGCATTGTGGCAATTATTTTCATCCAAAGTATCATAAATATCTTCACTCAAGAGGTCGTACGGGTCAAACTCCTGATCAGTTCCATCCGGGTCATAGGATTCCATTTCCTCACATTTAGGTGGTTCTCTTTCATCCTGGACTATAACGTCGTGAGGTTTGGCTGAAAGTAAAAACATTTTATTTTAATTTTGCATCATTTCCATTCCAGAATGTCGTTTTTAAAGTCTGTTCACCTTGAAAAAACGTCCTCAACATCACATCACCTGGATTTTCCACGGCGGCATTCATCACTTCATCTGCAGTCACAGAGGCAACATCATCAGATTTACAATCTTTCTCCAAAAATTCATAAATTGACTAATATAAAATAATTACATAGATCGTCTGCACACTCAGGGTTTATTCCCAGCATCGAGACATACATGTCGCTGGCATAATCTGAGCTCGTTTTGGTTGACATGTCTTCATACTCGTTTGTACTCTCTTCTGGATCATCAGATTTGAGCATATCTGCAGTCAGCTCCATTTGTTAGGGAAACAAGATATGGTCAAATTTCAACTCTTGACATGCCAAATAACAGATGATAATGAAAGACTTACAACAACTTCATCAATAAACTCTCGGAGATCTAGAAAGCCATTCTTTTCCGCCAACGTGTTTGGATAATCTCCATTTTTGTTCATCACGCTGCAAGCTTGCAACGCCCCGGGAATCTGAAGTAGAACGCTCGTCAACTTCTTCAGACCATACTTTGCAGCAAAATGGAGCAACGTTGGAAGTTCCTCATTGCGCTTATCTAAAGGACACAGTCAAATGTCAAGTGATAGACAGTGAATTGAATTTATTTCAGTCTAGATCAGAGATACGTTTTTTTAAAAATGATTTAATTGTTATTAAAATTATATTTGCTGGTACATAGTTTGTGTAGCCACAACCTGTAGTTTAATTTACAAATCTTCAACTTTCATTGT
The DNA here is from genome assembly GCF_024217435.2 of Syngnathus scovelli. Lineage (NCBI taxonomy): Eukaryota > Metazoa > Chordata > Actinopteri > Syngnathiformes > Syngnathidae > Syngnathus > Syngnathus scovelli. The sequence goes on from NC_090858.1 coordinate 5,072,651, forward strand.
AAATGACATTTTTTGCATCATATATAATTAGACAGACTATTATGAAAATGGCTTGTTGTATTCCGCTTGCCGCTGTGTACAGATCAAGATGGAGCGAGGATTTGCGCCCTCTTGTGGTTACTTGCCCATCATGTGACACATTTCTTCTTGGAGTTCTTGTTTTCCAGGGAATGATCAACTATGTGTTAGTTATTAAGTTCTGTTGGTCTACCTCAAACATCAGGGTATTTTTAAAAGGACCCCCCTCCTCCCCTAAAAAAAGATGAACAAAAATAGTTCTACTGTACTCACATGTCGTCATATTGTTCTCCTCTATCTGCCCAATCCCAAACAGCTGAAGACATGCTGGCATCTTGGATTTTATTGAGTCAGTTAAAATGTTGTCCAAAAACTCAACTGAATTGGACATCAAATTGAAGGCCTTGCAGGAAAAAAACAAAAAAAACAGGATAAATATCAAAACCTAGGAGATTATAAATAATAATATATAAATTATACAATGTCTCACCTGGCAGAGGAAATTTATGGGATCGGCAGCATTTTCAAGACAGCGGCCAACTTCTCCCATGTGGGTATAATATGTAACACACTTCAAGCTTATACGAGATTGCTTCGAGCACAAAGTGAGTGATATCTCACCTGCGGGCATTTCTGAGAAGTAAAATAATGAGAAGTAGTATGTTCAAAACGTATTTATTTTCCATTGATCACTACTTTCTGTGGAAAATTCCAAAATATTTACCTGGTGCGGTTAGACTTATTGTGTACTCATTCACAACGGTGCATGGAAAATATTCTGGTGCGTTATTTCTAGAAGAAAACTCCACTTGTGGTGATGAGAGACCAACTAATTTATCATTGAAGATGATAAAAATGCGTTCCTGTGCCTGAACAACAAACATGAATGGAGCACGTACAACACATCTTTGGGGTCATGATGTCATGAGCGCACACTTACCCCACACAGAAGTCGGGTTGGTTGAACAGAGAGGCAGTTGAGGCGTGAATGTGAGCTAATTTCCTTGCTTACTGAAAGACCTGTGGTTGCATGTTCATCATCTTTTGAGGTTTTTTTGGGCGACCTCCTTCCTGATATCGCTTGACCTAAATAAACAGCAACAATGAAGATAATAATAATAATAAAAAAAACCAAGAATATAAAGCCTACTGTTCGAAACTGTCTCCAAAATGGCAGAGACATAGAGAGCAGGGTCATCCTCAGCATGCAGTTTCCTCCAACTTGACCAGTCTTCAAAGCGATCAGCTGTGAGTACGTCTTCTTCAGTCACACCACACAACAGCGCCACCACTCTGTGCGATGGCTGGAGCAGCACCTGAAGGCTTCCGCTCAGCTCAGGCTCGTACATTAAGTCTATGAATCCTCCGGTGAGGAGCAGCACGATGCATTTGACATTTTTTTTAAAGTTGGAACCTTGGAGCTGATCAGCTGAGAAGATGGTATAAAGTAAAATGGAGCTCTTGTGGAACTTCTTGGAGCTCTTTTGCATGATCTGCTGCAAATACGTCGCCCATTCCTGTGCCTCAACAGTGTGCAGAATTAGCACCTCGTGTTTTGAGAGGGCTGTGGAATTCACTGTAAAAGATACAAATATATATTTGAAATTATTATTATATATATAAATTCTTATATCATTATACAAGCACAGTAAAGTATAATTTTATTTAGCGCAAATTAGCATGACTCTGATACATACTTATCACACTAATTTTGTGAAAACAAGGATATTATCATTACACCTGAATATTTATTTTTTTATAAGGAGCATATCATTTATCATTTAACTAAAAAAATAATAAAATAACTAAAGATGCCGAAGCTCTATAATGTGGCTAAACCATGTAAAATGAATCGCAATCCATGTAATCGTCCCAAATATTATGCTAATGATGCGACACTAGCTATATTATGCGTTCATTTCCATGTAACCGCCGCTAATGTTTATCGTGTTAATGCTCGACAACATACCGGCTGTCCGGCTGTGGAATGTCAAGGTGAATGTGGTTTGAGCATGAATGTCCAAACTGTTGGCTATTTCAGTGCAGAGAGTCAGTCCACAAGGAATTGTACAAACACTGCACTGTGTCAACAGCAGTCAGAGTAATTTAGTTTGACTCATTAAAGTGTTTAATCAGGTCAAGTTCACCTCTGCGCTTGCTTACTGGGGAAGAAACCCAAGACGAGTAATCATCTTCATCACAGTTTGGACTGACGGCAGTGCCGAGAGGGCTGACATGTTATTTATTAATGGGCCGCTGCCATCAACAGATTATTGAACTCCAAAGCAGGGCTCAAAGTTCTTCCTCATTTGTTGCGCTCATACAGAAAGATTAGCGATGAAAAGAATTTGTTAATCTTTTTTTTTTTAATTAATCACACTACATCAAAATCACATTTCACAACAAAAAGATAAATTAGAGTTAAGATTGAAAGAGTACTAATTTACCTGAGTTCCCACAAGAGATTTGCTCTTCCATAGTTATGGTGTCTTAAAGGTGTTTAATATCAGTTCACAAGGAACATCGTTCAAAGAAAAGAGTCTTTTGATTCCCGTTCAAAAAAGCAAATTAAACTAGCTCTTCAAACAAGAATACGTTAGCTTTCGCTGCTCTATGAATAGCAACATTGAGTTTCCTGATTTCACCCTCACTTCCTGAAACAGTTGAAGAAGTGTGAAACACAGCAGACTCAGTCAAATGTGCAACAACAACCTTGTCATCTCTGGAGGCCTCACACGCACACACAGACACACACACACACGCACACACACACACGCACACACACGCGCACACACGCGCACACGCATATAATATATATATATATATATAAAACATATCATATACATATATATGTATATAACACATCATATTCATATATATATCATATACATATCATACATTACGTGTATGTCACTACATTAATGATAACACAAGAGGGCAGCATAAAACCACAAACACACACGCACACGCATATAATATATATATATATATATAAAAAATATATCATATACATATATATGTATATAACACATCATATTCATATATGTATCATATACATATCATACATTACATGTATGTCACTACATTAATGATAACACAAGAGGGCAGCATAAAACCAGTTAGCTCAGTCGACTGAAATTTAATTTCTTTCAGTCACTTTGTAACATCCATGTAACGTATAAGAGAAAGCAATTTAAATGTACATTTAAATGTGCATTTAAAACCGCTCAATGTTACTCAAAGTGAATATATATATATATATATATATATATATATATATATATTTACCCAGTGTCATAAAATTGCCACAGCTAAGTAAAGTGTCATCATATCTTTGCTACTTACTTTAGAACAAATAAGCTAAGCGAAAGCCTCAATTCAAGCAATGAGTGAAAGTTTGGATTGCAAATGGTTTCTGAGGTAAAAGACATTTTATTTATGTGTGGTTGGCTACACTGGTGAAAGACTTTTCTCAGATTGATGTACCCATATCTGGACATTGTGAATGCCAATGAACACACAGTAATCATGGATGATCACTGAACAACCAGATCTTGGCACTTCTTCAGGATTCTGCGGTATTACCTAAAACAGCAATCGGCACAATCCAACCGCCATTTCTTGTCATATTTTTTTATATAACAAAATACACTCATCAAATCAAACAAACAAAAAAAACGAGGTTAGCTGTCCACTTGAACATTTATAGTCCTGTATGTTTTGGCATCACCTGCGTATTTGCAATGGCCTCAATCAAAGTTTCCTAATACTGTAGTTACAAAAGACAGCTTATTCACTCGTCTTACAATAAATCCCAGCCGTGACATCAATTTACTTAGCTTTGCCTCTCTCCAGTTGTACAATTACTTTGGTTTCTACTTTGACCTTCTGCCATGGAGACCTTTTAATGGCTGTAGCAAAAGTTCACTCAGGGCTTTTGAAGCTCCCTGTGAAGAAGAGGGTGATCCATGACCCGTCTTTAAGAACAATTTCCTGTCGAAAACCAATCCCCTAATTTTTTTCCTAACCCTGCTATTAGCCGCTATATGCATGACCGTCCCGTTACCTTTTGTTTTAAAACCACTATCTATTAGGTGGCTCAAGTCAAATCTCGACAGCCTGAGTTTAATAAGAGAATATTTTGCTCCTATATCTTAACCTTGTTAGCCAATATCCTGTTTTTTTTTTTTTTTTTTTTAAACGTTGCACACACGTGCTAGGTCACAACTGTGACCTGACATCCTGCATCTCAGGACACAGGTTTTGAGAGCTGCTCTATCCATCCGTCCGTCCGTGAGTCCGTCTGTCCGTGAGTGAGTCCGTCCGTCCGTGAGTACGTCCATCCTCTCTATGTGTCTCTCTCTTTCTGTCTCTCTCTCTCGCTCTCCCTTGCTCTCTGTCTCTCTCTGTCTCCCTCTCATTGTATTTTTAATATTTTGTATTTTTTTATACTAATTTTATTAATATTTTATTTCTCTCTCTCTCTCTCTCTCTCTCTCTCTCTCTCTCTCTCTCTCTCTCTCTCTCTCTCTCTCTCTCTCTCTCTCTCTCTCTCTCTCTCTCTCTCTCTCTCTCTCTCTCTCTCTCTCTCTCTCTCTCTCTCTCTCTCTCTCTCTCTCTCTCTCTCTCTCTCTCTCTCTCTCTCTCTCTCTCTCTCTCTCTCTCTCTCTCTCTCTCTCTCTCTCTCTCTTTCTCTCTCTCTCTCTCTCGCTCTCTCGCTCTCTCGCTCTCTCGCTCTCTCTCTCGCTCTCTCTCTCGCTCTCTATACTTTTATCATTTTGTATTTTTTATACTAATTTTAGTAATATTTTAGTCCTATAATATATATATATATATATTTTTTTACCATATTTGGTAATGGGGTAATTAAAAGTAAAGTCAAGACTAATTAAAAGTAATCAAGCTGCATTACTTTAATAAATGGTTCTTGGATTACACTACTCACTGCATTAAAAAAAACAAGAAATAAAAAAAACTAAGTGTACAATACATACATTTTTCAAGTAACCTTCACAACCCTTGACCTACTCATTTACTGTATTTCCCCATCTCGAGAAAGCTTTAAGTTCTTACCAGTGGCTTTTTAAATGGGAGGAAACTAGAAACAAAGACACGGACTGCAATCTTGAAATGGAAAACTGAAATGGGCAGTGGGTCTCTAGTTCAAATGTTATTTGGATGATACTGTAGCCTGCAAAAGAAAGAGAGTGTGTTTGGTTTCTCATTAAGAGTCACCAGCAGGGCTCATTGTGATAAGAAAATAAGTCTAATGTTACCTGAGCTGCTATAATGCAGACCAATTACGACTCCATTGCACTTCATTACAGGACTGTAATAGGGCCGGCCGGGTCAGGGTTTGAGAAGGGAAATGGAGTCGCCATTGATAATATGATAAAGTGATGGCCAGAGGTCTCCTCCAACAAATTATTGAAATTTACAGTTGGTAGGGAAACACTATAACCTCATTTGGTAAGCACTTACGTAAGACAGCTCCTTCCTCTAACACAATGGGAGGCATAGAGAGAGAAATTCAAAACGATAGTTTCAGCCTCTGACTGTTTACGAAAAGTACCGTCTGCTTTTACAAACCAAGTAACAAAGAAAAGAAATTAAGGATAGTACTCATTCTTTGTGTTTTCTTTGCCATTAAGGCCACAGTGATATGCTGATAGAACATAAAGAATTCAAGGGAAAAAAAAAATCCCTTGCTGAAAAAGGAACGGCAGCCATTTGTTTGCTTTAAACCGTCTTCAGTCGGCGCCCCTTGAATACATAAATCAAATAAACTGGCATCAGACATATATTTTCAATCCATCTAGGTAATCAGATTCTGTTTACTTGAATGGGAACTATTCTAAAATGTTATTAAACTTTAAATGGAGTTTAGGGCTGGAATAACTAGGGGGTGGGAAATGATGAGCAAACAGGAGGATAAGAATCCAATTACTATTAAGCAAGCAATGCATTGACTGGTAAAGAGGAAAATAGCTTTGACATTTTCCACGAGCGAAGCTCCCACCTGACGACGTACGCACGGCAAATCCGATTCAAGGGGCCGTGGAGGACATATATGGGTTTGTCGAAAGCTAGCATAAATGTGGAGCGGCGCTAACCGGGCTAAACATGTAAATATATATATGAATATATAAAGATATATTCAAAATGTGCTTTTAAAAAATAAAAATGTCATCAATTTTTTTGCCAGATAATGGGGGGTGGCGGGGAATATAACTTATGAATCATTTACAAGCCCAGTTTAGTTTATCTTCTGTTTTTAAGTTTATCTCAGCCATCTAAATAGGCAATATATTGAATGCATGCTTCATTGATCAAAACTGTTGTGGAACAACTTATCAAACAGCCATCTTTAACTGCTATTTAAAGATTATTTTGCTTTCATCTACAGTCTCCACTCAGCTGAAAAGCCACTACAACACGATAAGACAGTCAATTTGGATGTCAACTCTGTAATCACACTGTCCACTAGATAAGCGCAACTTTCATTTATTTATATTGAGTCCCCTGTTCGTCGTGTTGAAGATAATAGTTTCATTTTCTTGACAAAGTTTGCCACTTATACTCATTGTGGGGCAAATGTGACACATTTCTGCTTCATTAGGATTTGCTGGGTTGACAGCGATTGATTCGTGTGATGAATTCACAATGGCCGAGGGAATAGGGGGCACCTTTTAAAACGCATTGCTGATCAGGGGCGACGGTAGAAGAATACAGATAAATGTTATCAAATGTAAACCTTGAAAGAGACTTAATTGGAATAAAAATAAATATTAATTTTAAAAATGATCTCATTCAGTACCATTGACGGTGATAGACGTCAAAGATATTAACTGGGTTGGCAGTGAATGAGTTAAAAAAAAAAGATTGTGGTGTACGTTGTGGTGTATTTGTCTTGACAGTGTGCAGCAGAGGGTGAGAAAAAGAAAGAAAAGAAGTTAGGGATGAGAAGCAGAAAAAATCCTAAACCATATGTAAGAACAGAACCACTTAAAATGCAGATCAATGAAATGAATATCTAACCAGGAATTACATCCATTGCTTTGTTACAGACTTGGTTGCCTTGAGAAATGTTCCTTCGCAATTCCTCAGACTTGCAAGTGGAATCTTTCTATAGGCCTTTTCAAAACCTGATCAGAGCCATTTCTAAAAGAAGTCTCCTGGGGGTTCTATCAAACACTCTTTATGGCTGGACTGGAAAATGAACTATCAAGTGGTTTCTGATTTTTTTTTTTTTTTTTAACAATAATACAAAGCTTTCTATAAGAGAAGCTTAGGATTGCACTTCCACTAAAAAGCACAAGAGGTCAGAGCTCCACTACAAATCTGAAGCATCCACTCTGAATGTTGCATGCCAGGCATGTCCTCCTTCCTCCTCATTATCATCAAGACAACTGCTTGAAAGATGTCCGTTGAAATAAGTTTGCTTCAAACATCATTGAGTGTCATTAGACTATAATGAAAAGATTTTTTTTTTTTTAAATGACAGTAAATCCTTCAAGTGACATTAGTAATACTCTGTAATTAAACATTATTTTATTGGGGAACACCAATAGAGAAAGAATAAAAAAAATCAGTTCCAGCCATAAAAACTCTTCACTAAATTGTTGTGTGTGACTAAGTTTTGTTCATACGAATTCTCGTAATACATCAAGCATTGAAAAGCTGATATGAAGTGTGAAATATAACATCCATAAGCTTTGGCTGTCACTTCATCAAAGCTTATGTCCACAGTGCATGGTGTGAGTTTGTAAGCTGTTGTACTGCTTCAAACTGACCACTGCAGATAAAGCAAGCTGAAGGAAAATTGGCTCGCTGGAATTTACCATCTGATCTGCGATATCGCTGTTGTTTGGAAGAGGCTTCGGCGAGTGCCATTTTCAGCGGAGTTCAAGTCAAACGAAGACCAAGTCTGGAGAAAAAAAAAAAAAGGGGTTGGATGTGAGAAAATATATAATGTACTACTACACAATTATGTACAGTATATATTTTGGATGGATTTGTAAAACATCCATCCATCCGGTTATTCGATTAATCGATGGAATAATCGATTCTAAAAATATTTGATAGTGACAGACCCAGTCTTTAAAAAAAAAAAAAAAAAAGGGTTGGATGTGAGAAAATATATAATGTACTACTACACAATTATGTACAGTATATATTTTGGATGGATGGATTTGTAAAACATCCATCCATCCGGTTATTCGATTAATCGATGGAATAATCGATTCTAAAAATATTTGATAGTGACAGGCCCTGACTGCCATCATTTGTGGCCATACAAATATATTATTAGTACCAGTAGAAGTGTATCATAAGAATTTAAGATGGGGGAAAAATGTTAATTATGATTAAAAAGGACAAATTCAGTATTAATCACGATTAAATTTGGAATATGGAAAAAAACAAAAAAAGTGGCCATTGTTCAAGATAATTTGTCATAATACTGTCAATTCTCAGATTTATTCTCTTCTATAAATGTCAAGACAATTTTCAGCAGTAAATATATCAACATTTAAACACAAGTTTAAATGCCATCCATATAAGCCCACTTAAAAAACGTGAACATCACTATTCTATTTATGCTAATCTGTTGTCCCATTTTGTGCCGAAATAAAATGTATCGTGTTATCCAAGCCATTACCTCTTTCTCCTACGTCACTGACAACATTAACGCTGAGAGGATTACCGGGGGAAAATCAATAAACAGCACAGGCTCCGTCAATGGCTCCATGTTACATGTGCTGGTGATAGCATTACTGACGGAGGTTACTGTGTGATGCTATCGTTGCTATAAGCCCCAATCCACTGCTACTGAAAGTCATCTCCACTTATAAACAAATGACAATAACCAAAACCCTGTCAAAAACCTTTTTTTATTTTTATTTTTTTATCTGTAACTGTAACTTGGAGCAAATGGCGAGCGAGACAAAACTGCCATCCGCGTTTCACTTTTCCACTCTTAACAAGCATAGTAAAACATCAGTCAAAAGCAATAATTTCACTATTAATGAAATTCCAATTTGCCTTCAGTGCATTTCACGATGACATTTTCCACATTGCAACAGCGGCTTGATAAAGTTTGGAAAATGCAAAAAATGCCATCCAAGAGGCTAAAGAGCAGGCCGGGTGTCAGCGTGCCTGGCAGAGGACTATGGTACTTAATTTTTATCGCCACATGCCCGGGGCATTGGAAGCCTGAATGTTAACACTGGCTCCATTTTCATTATCATCGTATGATTATGGATTTTACTGCATTTAGCTGATAATACAATTCGGCTCTCACCTTAAAAGTATTGGCTCCGAGGTTTCATTTCTGCCCAAATGAAAATTTCATTTGACAAACAAGTATAATTAGGCTGCACTTCTTATTCAGTGTCAGTCTGTTTTCTGATTGAACTTAGACCAATTTGCTGCCACTAAATGAGTTTGAATAATTTCCATTCGGAATGTCTTGGGGACATTAGCTTTAGGAGTGCTAAAGTGGCACCATGCTTTTTGAAGTTGCTGATTATTTGATGCCACCCTAGTCTACCTATATGCATTTTCAGCTAACTTCAAAGTTAACAAAGGGACAAAAAAAAAAAAATCCACATAACCTACCTCGGCGTACAATAAAAAATGTGAGTGTTTTTGCCCAGGTCTCGAAGGCAAAATGAAAATGACTTTAATAAGTGTGTAATGTATTTCGTTAGCTTCAATCCTCTTTGCTCTCTTACTTTATTTCTTTGATGTGGCCATTTGTATTGCACCCAATGAGCGGATTTGTTTCCAAAACTATCCACATAATAACTATTATTGCAATATAGTTGTATTAAACCTCCTAATTGAGATGTAACAGGAATTAGAAAATAATCAGAATTAGCTCATTTTGAGATTGACAACAATTTATCCTCAGAAAATACCAATTATGAAGTTTTACGCTATCTTAATCATAGCTAATTTAAGGTAGCTTTAAGCTAACATGAGAGAAAAAAAAGAATTTCTATTGATGCTAAAGTTGTTTTATATGTAGATTTCTTCAAATGCATTTCAAAGATTATCTTGAATCTATTTCATCAGGGATAATCCAGTCTTTCTAACCAAAATAAACACCAACGCAGAGAAAAATTGAATGAAGAGGAGCAGAGTAGAGGGCAACAGCAATGGAAGATGGCAAAGTGCAATATGGGCTTGATGAGAGGAAATGGGGATTTTGACAATGTGATTAAAATATAGGAGCGGGCGTAAAAAGAGAATATTTTACGTGGTTTAAAGACTACTGTGTGTCAATAAGGGCCAGAATTACATTTCATTATCATAAATACAGGGAGCTGGGTTATGGAAAAGTTGAAGAATGAGACAGTTATCCTCCCAAGTAGCGCTTTTTCTCTCCACAAGGATAAGCTCTCTATCTTCCCGACGCAATTTTGTCGAGTAAAGATTTTCACATTACGGTAACGTCCATAGGTGGCGCTATACATATATAAAAAACATCAATATATGATACATGTACATATTAGGGGTAATACTGAAGATACAAAAATGATGTCTGGACTAAATTCATAATATATTTTGAGCTCATTACTGCTACAAAAGAAACAGAAAGTTCCTCCTGTGACCAAATGACATCATTATATCGAATTTTAGCTCATCAATAATCAAAGTTTAAAAAGTCATGAGAACATGCTGATGCACTGTCGCCTCCCCTGGTAAGGATTTCCAGAGATGAAATCTCTCAAAGCTCACTCTACAAACAGCGATAAATCCAAAAATCTGATTTTGGTATCTCCAGTTTGCATTGCTATCCATAAGAAAGCTGCTTAGCCTTGGCAGCTGGAGCATATTTGAATGACTCCAGCCAGTGACAGCAGAGCAAATGACACCTCTGACTCAAGTACTTCACAGCATCATGGATTCACTCCAAAAATTTATTTTTGACGTCTATAGTCGTCAACGGTACTGAAGACGTTAATATGGAGAAACAATGTATATCGTTTGAAGCCATAATTATCAAAAAGGTCCAGTTGAAAGAGTTCCATGATAGTGGAATTAAAGATACGACATTAGGCGTTTACTCAGCCTCAATAAGCGTAAGAGTCAGCCCATTCAAGCTGTGCAGTTAAATCCCAGGTGAGTGACAGGTGCCAGCGACAGGGCTGTTAGGAGAGAGCGTTTGTTGATATAACCATGTTTTCCTCTCTTTGAGCGCCTGATCTGCAAAGGTACACATAAAGGCCCTCCTTCAGCAATGCACACAGAGCACTTGGAAAGGAGCACATAAAAAAAAATGCTCCCCCCCTCCCCTCCCTTAAACATTAAACAGTGTGGAGGAGGTGCGATGGAAGCACAAGAGGGAGGCTGGGGGGACTCAAACAAACGTTGGAGAGTGGCAAGTTTGCATTTGCCCATACCAACAAGCTCCTATCTCATTAACAAACGGCTGAAATAAAAAAAAAAAACGCTTTTTTGGCTCACAGCTATAAAAAAAAATTATCATAGTGATGATGTTTCTCAGTCGTCAACAGAGCTGTGATAACGTTGTTTGATGATGACTTTCTCATGAATGTTAAGCAGCCGCGGCGGCGGAGGAAAGGAGCTTATCAGCGCCTAATGCCCATCTCTAATTCCTGCCCTTCTTGAACTAGCCATTTTCTAACAGCATTAACTGTCAAATTTACATCCCGTCTTAATGCCACTAAAGAGTACGGGGGATGAAGAGTAAATGACAGCGGTGTAATGAGGAAGGCAAGGCATTCCGGCTCCCACTTTCTCTCCCCCTTCGCTTTCTGGGTGAAAAAAAAAAAAAAAAAAATTGACAATATCCCGCTCCTTTGCCGTGACGCCATGATGGAGAGCTTACCTGTGCACATACGATACTCGAAAGGTAGGGTAATAAGTGGGACATTTGTAAAGAAAAAAAAAATCTACTAAGTATTAAAACAAAGGGAGATTTTAGAAATACTATAGACGTCAAATATGTGCCGGCAGTGAATGAGTTAAAAGGGATTATTAACCTTGAAGGTTAGACTGGAGGAATTGAGAATTTATATGACAAGGATAATTCTTTTGCTTTATAGTTATCCATATAACTTATTTGCTAAACTAAAATATTTTCCAGTCAACAGACAAATATGACTTTCCTGGATTTTAATTGATCTGTTTTGAATTAAGGTCATTAAAATGATTATTCCTGGAAACAATAAATTATGACATTTAAATAAAATTGTTGCCACAGCTTCGATCTGAAAACAAATTCAGTCATCAATTGTAACCTTTACTATGGCCAGCTGTGCACAGTTTAATTATATTTTTATATGATTAAATTCTGCGAGCCATTACTTTTTCTTTTCATTACAGTCTGATCTAGTCGCGTGATCGGATGTTACCTGCAAACCCGCCTACATAATAATGAACAATTCTGGTCATGCAATTATGATTTATCCACAAGGTTTCCTGCGTGTGATGGCATTTAAGCTTCCGACCATGATTGCTATTATCATAATGAAATCATTAGGTAATATTTCACATTTTTTAATGCTTTCTTTTAGGGCAGGGGTGTCAAACTCATTTTTTTCGCGGGCCGCATTGTAGTCCTAGCTTTTTTCGGAGGGCCATTATGACTGGCAACCCAAATAAATGTATGAGCATCTCATATTATTTACAGTAAAAGCTACAAAACAAAGTGACAAATAACTCGTTTTCAAATCGGACGAGTAAAAACTGGTCAAATATAAAAAAAAAAAAAAGGTATTAAAAGTGAAGAAAATTTGCAATTCTAGTAATGACACACGAATTTGTCTTCGCGGGCTACATAAAATGATGTGGCGGGCCGTATCTGGTCCCCGGGCCTTGAGTTTGACATCTGTGTTTTAATGCAACAAATTGATGCACTCTTTTAAGATGTACAATATCTCCATCAAATATTAATATAAAACAAATTTGACGAAGCAGAAAGCTTGCACCTCCCATCTTATGCTATAATTAACTGTACAAACGAACCTATGAATATGTAGTCCATTTCTTCTGAAGGGTCAGAGTATAGTGGAGCAGGCGAGTCCAGATTAAATCTGCGCTGATTTGATTGGATAAAAAAAAAAAAAAATTCAAACTGGGCTAATTTCATGCCAATCTGGTTGGCTCAGGTGAAACTATGCAGGAAGCAAAAGGGCTCTAATTATTTAGAATGCTGAAAAAAAAATGAAAGGGCTTTCTCACTTTTGAAAGATAATGATTTATGGTATAATATATGATCCATTTTTTACAGCTCAGCGATCACATTTAATATCGAATCTGGCACACGGGTCTTTTGTACTTGATATTTATGACAGGATGCGGAGAAATATAGTCAGACCTTAGCTTTTTTTCTGCATTAAAAATTTAAACAGGATATAACAACCAATGAGGACATTTGTCTAGTATGCCTTGAGTTACAAGTGACCTGAATGATGACCTTTTTCAAGATACGAGTTGGTTTCTTTTGCTTTCACTTGACCACTGCTTCTCCTATCTTCTCACTTCCTGTACATTTGACACAAGAGTGCTTATATTTAATGTGTTTATATTCACTAAACCCTAAAAATCTTATTGGTGCTCAATGGAGTGCTAAAAATTTGGTTGCTATAAAGACACAGTGACAAAGTGTGCAACACGTAGAAAACGACGGGCAGCAGGCTGTCTCTGTGATTTATGTTATCGAGCGCAAAATAGACCTTGACGCAAATGCAGTGAGCGCAGATATTACAGTTCCTTTCACCACCTCATGTGTGTAACCCTCCACATTGATCCCTTTTTACAGTCTTTTCACACTAAATACTCCAGTCTTATCTTCAGTGCCCCCACCTCGCCTGTCTCGCCAAAAGAGACAAGCCGCCTAGATGACAGCTAACACCCCGCCATTTAATTCAAATGTCATGCCTCCAAATCAATATTGTAAAACAGTTTAAACACAACTCATCAACGCTGCGGTTAAGTGTTTTTGGGTGACGGGTGAAGTTCAAAGGCTGCGGCTGAATGCTGTGATTGAATTATCCCCAGAGAAACATTCAAATGTAGCCAATGTTACACAATTGTAAATTATCCACACTGTCGTGTCGCTTTTTAACCTGTTCGACGAATAAGTCGGCGGCGGGAGACGCAATTTATAGAATACACATTCATCTGCCAGGGGGCGGGGCTTATCGGTGCTTCTGAAATAGCTTCACTCCATCTGATGATGATGATTCAGCTTAATTGGCTGAATGAACTTCTGCAACAAAAGGTACCTCATGAAAAGTTTCCAAGAGTTGAATCGGAAAAGCTCCGATAATTTCAGAATACTCTGTATTGTGTGTGACAAAACTTTGCCAGGGTAGGCCGCCCGTTCGCACATATTCATTCCCAGACACTGTTCCAAACGCAACGCCCGGGATACGGATAAAATGTGACAAATTCTGTCAGAGTAAATATGGTTTAATAAATGAATTAGCTTCATAAATAATGGCTGTAATGACATTTTAGGGGACAATAAGCCAGAGCGTTGTCAGGAAATAGTTGATGTATGAGTTTCATGCCTCAGCGGTTCCTCAAAATGAACAGGCTCGGGAAGATAGCACGGGGGCCCGCGACTAGCCTATTTCCTCGAATTATCTACTTGTTGTCAATTTGCACAGTGGAATTACACATGCAAATTGAACTGCCTGCACAAACACCACTTGGAGATGATAAAAACAAATTAACAAAGGCTATAGAAGGAGGATTTATTTCACCGGCTAACCAGGGTCAAGCTATACATGTATTTTACAATTGTGTGCGCCCAATTCTGGTGTAATTATAGCAACAAATTATTTCGCCCCAACCTTCTCCATACACACATAATTAACTTTATATTCGGACAAATAAATACACATTTTGATTTACAGATGACTAAGCTCACTTCAATGCGGCTGCAATACAGAGTACGGCGAGAAGTCAAGAGTTTAGCGAAGCTTCTGGCTTAAATAGCACAAGTATTAAAATATCTCCTCTTAACATCTTACCTCTTATTGGCGAGGACCTCCATGTTTGCTATTAAGATATCTCATTTACTTTGTACACACAGTGCTAATCTGCACTAATGAATTCTGCCACACCACGCCAGATGGAAATGACTTAAAATTATTACCACTTGCGCAGATTTGCCTTCTCTCATTTGAGGCTCAATTTGGTGGGCCTCGCAAAAAAAAAAAAAAAAAAAAAAACAGTCTGTCACAGCAAGATACTAATAATTAGGGTTTTAGGATGATTAGTTTATCTCTGTGCTTTTTACAGGCCTGACTCTTATCCAGCGTGGCCAAAAACTTAATAAGAAACTCCAAGTTTTAAACAGCCAACTCCAAATTACCAAGAAATGATGGAAATAATGAACTGGAGCAAGTGGCAGAGAAAGTGAGAGACAGAGAGGTCGCTAGCGGGAAATCTACAAGATGATATTCAAGTGTAAATTAGCGCGCAAAGCTTGATGATCAATACGTCTATTTTTTTTGCAGCCGTAGTGTAACATTAGTGAGACCTTAGGACTCAAATTTACTTTTAGATGTTACAACTAGTCACACATGTAATTAAAGTCGCCATAATGCTGAGTGAGTGATACCAGTTAATGGTTGAATATTTAGAGGATGAGTTTGAGATTTTCCATGTCGAAGATGACATCCAATATAGCAGAAGGCTTATCTGCCCTGTTTAATGTGCACTGCACTTTGCAAAACTTATCTCTCATTTACGGTATCGGGATTTCAAGGACGCTACAAGGTCCCTGTGATTTGTCTTTCTTTTTTTTTTAGCCTCAATGCTGCTTCAATTCTGTAAAAAATATTTGGGGTCAGAAGTAATGGATGAGCATAATGTATATTAATGCAGTGTTAAGAATTAGCATGGAATAAATTAATGGATTCTTTCTGTAATTGGCACATTTTGATTGAGATTGTAACAAGTAAAATAATTTTCCTCAACTCTGACCTGGACGCGAGTTTAGAAAATAATAAATACATTTCACGAATAGACATTCAAATAGAACAAAAGCAGAAAAAATGCAAAAATTAAATAAAATATTGCATGCCACTGTGAATATAGGTCAAAATATAATTAAACATGTTTGCATTTGAATAGTTTGGATCTTCAGGACTGTAAAAAAAAATGCTTTTAAATAAATTTATAAAATTTTTAACACGTTTGCTATATGGCTCACTCTTGGTCGACTTCACGACACAAAGCGCGGTCTTATAGCATCTTTGCTATAAGACGTTAGCAAAAGAAAACTTAATGGGAACGAATGTGAAAGAGCAATTTGAGGGTAGATGTGCATGTGCCAGTGCTCTGGGTGATACAAGATTTGCATGCTAATCATCCTAATAATAATGTCATGCCTGAAGCAATGAGGGCCAAAGAAGGAAGCTTATCTCACCAGGAATATGGCACAAAAAATAGGTTAACATTTGAAGGCGTCCTTATAATTTATGGACCTCACCTCATTTAGAAGTACATCACTGGAACCTGCAAGTGTCCTTAAAAACTATTTTAGGGGCTGAAAACTAGCTTGGATTGTTGCCAGGAATTTTGAAGAAAATGTCCATCCAGTTGACTTTCTGCTCTGGTGACAACATTCTTAGGACCCATCTTGCAGTCAGCCCTAAATTCTCAGTTAAAACAGTGGACTGAACCAGAACTGATCTCTATGGACTTATCGGCTGGACACTAAGATGTCTGTCATCTAAGACCATACGGTGAATGTCATAATTAGACATCAAGTTAATCAGTCCAATAAATACACTCTGGTTACTGTCACCGGTCTGGGTGAAGGAAAGGGAAAACTGCACAGTACATTGTAGGAAATTGCAGTTTCCATAGGTGCTTTAATGTATAAACAATCAATTCTATTTGGAATAGAAGTAAAACAGTGTGATTTGGTATGATGACACTCATATGATGCAAATCCTAACTTTCATCATTTTGTGGGTGCTGCAAGCCAGCAATTTTCTGTACTAGAGTGTCTTATTATTTCTACTATTACTAAAAATGTTATTATTATCATTAGGACGGATTATTATTATTATCATCATCATCATCATCATCATTATTATTATTATTATTATTATTATTATTATTATTATTATTATTACTACTACTACTGTTATTATCATCCTTAGGTCAGCTGACCAAGTATCAACCAATTGGTGCGCCTTTACTCATGACGTCACCATGTTTACCCGGAAATGTGAGCTTCCACTGACGGCTACTGTTTAAATATGGAATTTATCGCAAAATCGGTCCGTTTTTCCACATTAACGGAATAACGGACTTTGTCCGTAACGTAACGCGTATGAATATGTACAGCGGGCTTCTGCCCAAGGACTTAACAGAAGACGACCTCAGTCCGGATGATCAGGAAGAGGAGCATGAGAGTCAAGTCGTGGAAGTAATAAACAATAAACCCGACGTGAAGATTTCTACGGTTATTGATGCTACAAATGAAGCCCCGACATGCTGCCTGCCTGGTATATCCCAGGAAATGTGGCAAGTATGTTGTACTATACAATATATAGTGTCTCAAATAAACTACTACTCACCGTGCTTTGCAGTTGCTTTGTATTGTGAAGCCCTTTGATACTGCTTGTGATTTAGGGCTATATAAATAAACTTGACTTGACATGACTTGACTTGACTTGACTAGTGTTAAGTCAGCTGGGAAAGACTTCTAATTGCTCACATCCGTGCTATACAAGTACTCAAAAATGCGCGCACGCGCAGATCAATGCAAAACTCCTGTGAACTCACTGTGCTATATGTTCAAGAAATTTAATGATCTGCGCAAGAAGAAAGACGAGATGAAGATGATGAAACTCCCGAGGAAAAAAAAAAGAAAAAGACGACAATGCAAGAAAGGTTAGCTACTATCGATATCACATTTCTTCATTGTGGGCATGTTTTATTTATTTATTTATTTATTTATTTATTTATTTATTTATTTATTTATTTATTTATTTATTTATTTAACTTAACTTAACTGCAGAGGTGACGGGCATGCATATGGTGTTTATGAGGCTAGCCGCCTTTCCTCATCCACTACACTTTATAATGTTCAATAAAATTCTACTTATATTATTTTTTCAGAACTAAACAAACAAAACAATCAAGATTAAATGCAGAAAATGATCATAACAGAAACAGCATAACTAATCGGAACCATGAAAAACAATTTCACACAATACTACTGTGGAGTGTGCAGGGAAGAAAGGTTTTGCATCTATTTGGAGCGAAGCACTTTTTGCTTTCAAGAGGACAGCTCACACCCAATGATTAATTGCAAATAATACTTAATAATAATAATAATGCAGTCCTAACAGCCTAGCTAAATGTTATGGTTTACATCTCCTATATTCTAATTACAACTTAGAGAAGTAGATGTGATTTTGCTTGATTGGTATGTCGTCTAATATTGAGGAGCGTGTATTGAAATGACAGCAAAATAATTAGTGTAGCGAATTTCAAGCTACGTGTGTATGTTGATTTTACGATGCTAACAATGTCTCATTTGTCTACTGACAGAAACAGAGGGCAAAGAGCCAACAGAGACGAGGTACAAATCATCCTGAAATCCTTATCCTCTGCATGACATACGAAAAAAAGAATGAGAACCCAATATAATGTTGAAGGGCCACAAAATGGTGACTGCTGTAACTTTCCTTTTCCGTCAGCAGAGAGCGTCAGGAGGAGCTGGAGAAGCACTGGGATGGGCTAAAGCAGTATTTTGGTGTAAATGATCGATTTCATCCCCCTGCATGTTCCAACCCCCCTGAAAAGGTAATAAAAGCTTCGGCTTTCCATCTTATCTGCGAGTGAGTTTTAATACGCAGTTGCTGTTCGTGACACTCTCACATCCTTTTGTGTTTCCATGCCACTGTGGTCTTTCATTGTTTTATATGATATGACATCTGGATTAGAAAAATCCTCCAGGAAACTCAACCTGACATTGAGTAGAATATTAAGGATTATGTTCAGCTACATTTAGTGATAAGATTAGAGGCACGCTCCTTTCTTGTGCGCTTGAGATTAAAGTCAGATGTAGGGTGCTTCTTCACTGTGCAAATCCTCATAAAAACCCAAATTTTGCTTAGCAAGACGAACAAGGGTTTGTGTAAGTACTGATGAAAAATGTTCTTCCGGCATGCCTCACAAGTTGTTCATTTTTTTTATATTCAGAAGCATTGGAAACTGCAAGAGAAGCAGAACGTACGCAAGATTAATGAGCATTATAAGTGACCCGGAGAATAAAAGCTGCTCCCATTTTCGCTTTGAAATGATTGAAATAATTATTTTGGCACTATTTGTATTTTTTTTAATTGGCTGATTTATTTTCATTCTGATGTGCGCAACTATGGAAAGATAAAGAAGCTGAATGAATCCAAAACTTTTGACATGAGTAATGAGACAGTCTTCATCCCTCAAATGGAGTTTTTGTACATTGCTTTATCCTCAATTGAATTTAATTGCCTAAAAATAATGTCTTAGGATACAAAAAATTATATCAGCCAATATTAAAAATGATCACCTTATGGAAAGTCATGTTGAGGTGTGGAACGTTCCGGGTAATAAACACTATATTTTCCCCTCATAGATTATATTTTAAATTGAGGGCCACAAATGTTTCATCAAAGGAGACGCAGTTGTAGCAACTATTTTATTTTAATGTGATGATATTTTGGAGCTGAAGGAATCTGGCGGTCTGCTTCCGTAGATAGGCTCATCACAGCAGAACTGCCTCGCAATCACAAAGCTCGACTTCGTCCCGTAATGGAAATTTGTAATTAAAGTGACATTTATGTTTGGTAATCTCCTGTAGCATTTTTTAAGATTTCCCCACTAATATCCAATCAAAAAAAAAAAAAAAAAAAGGTTTTCATTTGTAAGGGGGAAATCTACATATTTGTAGTAATGGCAATCATATTAAAAATACGGCCCTGGGGACTTTTGAAGTTACTCTTTGATTTTTTTTTTTTTTCTTCCACTGTACCCTTATTTCCCCCCCTCATAAAGGCTGATTTTTTTTTTTTTTTTACCCCCCTCTCTCTCTCTTCATGCAGTCCGGCCTAGAAAAGAGCATAGAGAGGGCCATCGCTGAAGGGGACACTGCAAAGGCGGAGGAGATGAGCGACAGACTCGCCACTCGAGAGGTACATTGTGCTGATAAGAGATCTTTGGGGTGCTTTGGCTGTGACAAATCAGGCTAATGGATCCGTGGCCATTTCTGCCGCAAAGACATAGAAGAACATAAACACAGCCAGACACCCACCATTCAGTCCTGCAGCCTTTTTTTTCCATTGAGTTAATGGAAAGCCCTCCCCTTAGTTTTGAAGTGCTGCAGTTCTAAAAGACTTTTGGCTCTGCTTTTTAATGAAGGGTACATTGCTTTAAAGCCAAGTCTTAAATAATTCCGCCGGTATGAGTTTCTTACCTTTGAAGTGTACATGTGCCTAAATGCAGCGCCTGAAGTTTGTAACTCACCGCCTTGGCAAGGTAGGCATCAAGGATCAAGTGGTTTGAAAGTAATTTAGCATCAAGTGTAGCCCGAACATGTAATTGTATTTGAAAAGAAACACAGCGACTACATTACTTTTAACTTCCTTTGCTTCATAGTGAAACGTAAAATCAAAGTTCTTTGTTTTGTTATATATTTTGCTGACAGCATTCAATTTTGCAATAGTTGCTAACATAACGCAACAATCACAGCTGTATGTTCTTTTTTTTTTTTTTTGGCTTCAAAGGCACTCAAATTTAATGGTTACCATAACAATGTTACATATAGCCTCTCACTAGTAATTTATAATTTTTAGTTTAATTGAATATACCCCATGATATTGTCAATTAAAATTACTGTCAGGTAATTATTACTCGTATTTTCACCTAAATTCTAAGAAAACTAGGCAAATCTGAGGGCTTAAAAGGAACGAAATTGTGACTGGCACCGGCACTGCACTTTGAAAAAGCCTCTTAGGGTGCTGGTGGTTGGTTTTAGTCTGAGCCGAGGTTTTTGCCTCCCTGGCACCTGCTTTGTGTTTTGCCAGAATGATGATGGGACCTGACAGCAGTCTGGCATCCTCTTCTACTTGTTTAGCCGTGATAATTTCATTCCCAGTGAAGTGACCAATTAGAATTCCTGAGAATTTACTGTAAATGTGGCAAAAAAAAAAACTTCTACGACTTTTGAACTCCAACCCAGATCTATAGTATTCAAATTGGCTGAACAAAGATGCACGAAGCAAAAATATATGACAAATATTTTGAGGATCAATAGTCCAGAATCAATTTTAAGGTTCTAATTGAGTGGGCTCATTTGGTACGCAATGGCTTAAATCTTTAATTTGTTTATGCTCGTATGCTTTTCCTCCCAGAAACAATATGAACAGGTCTTCCTAGCAAAAGATGCAAAAGCATTCTGACAACTGTGAAGAACTAAAGAGTCCCATTTGTCCCTCCAGGCATTGTTTTGTCAAGAAAATGCCCTGACGTGTTGATGACATGATTTATTCTGAGCGAAATGGAAGGAAATAGAAAGCTGGCTGTCAGCATCAGCGATTTTTATTGTTGTGAGCTGCATCACACAATTCAATCGTTTTAATTTACTTATTACTTTTTTTTAATTGAACATTGCAACTCTTTGTTAACAAAACTTTGGAAATCCAGAACAAATTGGAGGATTCCAATCCGCTGCCAGCAATGTTCAAAGACAAAGTAAAGCGATCACATTGCCTCTTAGGTACCAAACGATCACAAGCGTCTTCATGGCTTAGACAAAGCCCCTTAATGTATTCGTTTAAAATGTGCAGTTCAAGGCTCTTCCCTCCTAAAGATGTCTCTCGCTTCTTCTCATCGTGGTAATACTGCTTTTTAAATAAGCCACTGAACTCCCAAATGTAAAAAAAAAAAAAATCCATATACCTTAGTAGTGCACATTTGAAGGTCCAAGTCCTCCTATTAAGCAGACAGGTTCTCCAGCTTTTAATAAATGCACATCCTTTTGCACTTTTCAGTTTCATGTGGGCTAATTAATTCTGTAATTAGCATAACATGGAGTGACTGAGGCATAATGTAGCCTCAAGCTCTGTCAGGAGATGTGATAGTGTCCATTGGAAGATTGATTTTGCAGCTATGTCAGCTAAACCAGGCAGTGCCGGAAGTTGAAAACAAATTATGAGTCAAAAGCCAAGTTAGCCTCGCATGAGGGAGTGCTGTATGATTATACGATGCAAAATGTACAATATTCGTCGTTTGCCAACACAGCATCCTAAAATTTAAAAACTAAAGTAAAAACAATGACACAGATTGTGTGTGATATTGAGCATAATAAAGCATTATTTGAATAACTACACATATTTTGAGATGATTTTGATAACGGACACTTCAAAAGTGTCTTTAAAATGAAGAAAATATACGTTTATAAATATAGCCAACTATCAAGTCAAACAAAGCCTGGCTTTGAACTCGACAATATTCCATCATTAATCGACACTTTGCTTATTGTGTTCCATTCATCCTTAATAATGACTCACTTTTGTTTCCTTTTTAAATAACAAGTGCAAGTGAGGTCCTTTGAAATTGAGGTTGTCCTTTATGTGAAGGAATGGCTTTCTTTTCTGACAAAAGACTGTCACACTACGTTAGAGAGTCGAGTCTCCCTGTAGCACTCATCTCAACTATTAGAGAGGCATTACCACTTCAAAACATAACTTGGATTCAGTGTACCACAATGGGGGGGGGGGGGGGGGGGGGGTCTATTTCATGACTGCAGGAGCCAAGGACTATGAAAATGGAAAAAAATGCATCACATGGCCTCAGAAAACTATAAGGCACACTATATAGCAGAGTTGGGCAACTTAGTTTGCCTGGATCAAATTTTTTTTCTAACATTTTCATCCTGCGTTTCCTGCTGAATACATGTCTCTTATTATTAAAAGAAATGAATGCTTATTAGATTTTACTTGCACAAAATGACAATTGTTTCCCTCAGCAAATTAATATTCTACGTATTTCAGCTCGAAAGTTAAATTACCCAATTTTGATTACGACTTAGTTTGATGTAATTAAAATCCAATGTCGTTGTTTACACAAGATGGATAAGACACGCCACTTAAAAACAATTGGTGTCCAGTACCGTTTCGTTTTATAGCATTTAAACACACCGATGGTTATTCATTTCTCATTATGGCACAGCTCAAATTTCTGACAGGAAAAGCCTCGGTGTCCTTAAAAAAAATCTTTCCTAACCAAAAAAGGTGCTGTGGTATTTTATCAGGGCGACGTGACAGCTTAGCTAAAACAAAGGAAGAGTGTTTTGTGATATTAATATCTTTTTTTTTCCCCTCCTTTCCTGCGCACCTTTATTTTGCCCTGCTGTGTTGTAATAAAAAAAAAATGAGCAGAACATTAATGGAAAGTTGGCTTTATCAGATTTGGACTTTTTCCTCCCCACCATCAGTGAATTAGGCTGACTGTCCCTGCGCAACCCCCCTCGGGCCACCCTGTGCTGACTTTAGTCAAAGTCTCCTCTTTGTTCTGTTTCCCTTCATCATAAGCAATTTATCAGTGAATGAACTTTTATTGTATCTCCGGATGACTCACATTAAATTTCCCACCCATTAATTTGAAATGGATTTTAAAAATGGGTACAAAGCTTTTATCAAATGCCTGGGAATCTCATTTGGATTATTGTATTTCATTAATTACTTGAGAGACAAAGCATACTTTTCAATGTAGATTTGTGTGCTGTTTAATTAATTAGCATGTTTTCTCTTTTAATTAAAGCAATTTTTAAATTGGAGCCCACAGCAAAACACATATATAATTTGTTTGTAATTATGCCTTAATTGGTGGTAGTGAAAGCTTAGCAGCCGTGTTTTGTTTTTTTTTTTTTTTTTTCATGATTGCCGTTTATTGCGAGTCACTCATTAATTATACTGTTTTCTCTAATTAGCTTATAAAACTGTTGATGGCATATTATTCTAAGTGTGAGTTCCAAGCTTGCTAATAAGCCCACCCCACTCAGAAGAGGCAAGATAATGGATTGTGCACAAGCAAGTGAACTTTTTTTTGTGTGTGTCTGCTCCCTAATGATGACGCGTCACATCTATCTCCAATCAGATTACTTGAAGAGAAAATTGAGACATTGTTGTTTGGCAGTGTCCTCCCTGGAGTTTTTTTTTTTTTTTTTTGCCCGCTATGTAATTGTGTTTGTCAAAGTGGTGGCGAGATTACAAAAGTTCTTCTGAGGCTGCCCAGTGGGATGTGCATTGGGATTTAGCAATGTAATGCTTTGTTTCAATTATTCATGTTTTTCAAGTTTATATTGTTCGCAGTGATTTTGATAGTGCTGACTTTAGTTGTCAGCCATTATCGCAGATTCTACAAAAGACACCAGCAGAACTTGCTTAGATCTACCCGACTGCTTTAATGTCTGCCTCCCTGTGTATGTCATTTATTCAGTGTAATTCATTAATTCGGCAATTAATTCGGGATGGGCGAGTATCGATATCACGTATTGGTGACGAGACTAGCCAAATTTCAAGTATCGGTACTTACTACGGCGGCTGATTTAGATGAGGAACAAGACATTAGAATAAAAATTGACATTCATTTAATGTGATTTTAAGAATTTAAAATGATCCGTCATTAAGAAATTGTATGCATCAAAAGTGTCAGTGGTATCAGTACTTGGTATCGGTATCAGTGACTACACAAGAACTGAGTATTTGTCCTGGTCCTAAAATTTACCAGGTAGCCATCAAAAAACAAAAGCCATATATAGTCTTTGTTTGAAATAGAAATGGTCCAATTGCTCGTCAGATGATTTATTCTCTCTTGGATTGTCTTTTGTAGGATTTGAAACCAGTTGATTTCACTATGAAGGCGATATGGGTGGTGTCCACTGATCTCTTGATCCTTTGACCTTCCCAATGTTGCTGCAACAAAACATGCTCCCCCCCCCCCTTCTGCCACAGTTTTAAGAAATGATGCCGGAATAACACACATGCACACAACGCCCAATCTGATATTCATTCCTTTCTTATATCGCCCTTCTTGCCAAGGTTGACTAAGGCCACATTATTTAGGCATTAAGGTAGTGTGATAAGGGAATTAGGCTGGTCATTAATCGTTTACACGTCAAATGCAGCAGAGCAGCTCGGGGAGGTGATTTAGTGAGGCAAAGCCATATAGCCCTTGTTAATCCACCTCTCACACGATTTAATTGGAAGAGTCGTCCTGGATAGGAAAATTATGAATGGCTTTAAGGCAATTTTGTCCTTAAAGCCATCATTTATTCGATATTGTTAAAAGACGCTTTCAGACTATCCACACGGAGATGCGTTTTTTTTTTTTTGTCGTTAATTGAGGTCTTGTATTTTGTAGCTGTTTGATTGAGCCTTACCAATTATGATTTCAGTTGTGCCATGTGCAGTGCAGCAAGCAGCATTATTTTTTTTTTTCTCAAATCGCATTAGGGTGCCCTGTTTGGGCCTCCATTTGAATCTCCATGACGACCCCAACTTGAATGAATCTGTACTATTGACTTAACCCTCATCGTGGCCTTAAGCTGCAGTGGCAGCATTGAGCACAATGATGTTTTTTTTTTTTTTGCTTTGCTTTGTTTGCATTCAAATCTACCAAAGGTCAGAGTATTAATCCTCAGAATAAACCTTATTTTTAACAGGGCTGTGCACAGGACACACAAGTGAGAGAAACTACAGAAACAGGAACATGATGATGACAGGCACTTAATCATATATTAATATGCATGGCAGTGGGAAGAACTGCCTCTTAGGGCCACATAAACATAGACAGCAGGAGGTTTCTTGTCTCGTGCTTTTGTCCCAGCTTTGTACTTGCATTCTTATTTGCACTAGCTTCTGATGTGAGAGGATTTGGCACTAACACACATGGGGGAGGACACAAAAAAATCCTGAAAAGTGGATCAAAAAAGTAAATGAAAAATAATGTCATATTACAGAAAACATGAGAGGCTAATTTGTGCCGACTTTTGGCTAATTTTGTTCTCGCTACAGAAAGAGGAGCCGTCACCTGCTCGGCGCCACAGCGCTGACAGTGCCAGTGATCCATGAAATAAGCTGCCGCTGGCTTTGTTCAGATAAGAATGAACAAATCTGCACAATGTACTGCTCTCGGAATCTCATATTCATACTTGCATGCAGGCTGAAGGAAATAAGCTGTTTGCAGGCTTGATTAATCAGACATTTGAGGGTTTAATTTTTGTTTTTTTTTGTTTCTTTGATCTGTTCTGTCTCCTAGGTAACTTGCTTGACATTATAATGTCAACAGCTAAAACAATCAGAAATGAATAAAAGGGAATAATTGCATACATGCACACACACATGCATATATATGTGTGTGTATATATATATATATATATATATATATATATATATATATATATATATATATATATATATATATATATATATATATATATATATATATATATTTATTATACATACGAGATTAGAGCTGCCCAACAGTGCAAAATAAAACTATAAAGTATGAAAAAATATAATAGATGTAAAACTATTTATATACTAAAAATAGTATGGAAATGTGTTTTAATTTTGGTTGAACAGAAGAGCAGGTGATTGTGCGTAATCCCCAAGTAGGGAGGGGGGGGGGGGGGACGGTGCCTCCACATCAAGCCATTTAGTGTCATGCCGATTCATTGGATTGTTCCCCAACGGTGAGACCTCATAGCTACAGAGTTGACATTTTTAATACTGTAATTTAATAAACGTGTGTGTGTATAATCTCGCCGCCACATCGCAGCAACTCCGAAGTATCGACACCGATCCAACAAAGAGGAGAAACGCCGATGCGCTATCTTCTGCTTGCTTGTAAAGCTACAGCAAATGCCCGCTTAGTTGCTCTCCAAGAGTAGAAAACATGATTTGGAGAATTTTAAAAGCTATAAAATGGCCAAGGACTGTCATCATCATATGTATGCTCCAGGTTATACAGACATTTTCACAAATCTTGTAGCGGCTGTAAAGATGAATGCCTGGAGGGCCCCCGCCACTTGCAGCCAGCCGCAGCCCTTATCTTAAATCCAAGCAAAGTACCATTAATCTTTTTGAAAGACCTTTATGGCTTTTAATGTATCCCAAATTAGAACATTTTACACCCTTGGTTCCTGAAATATAGTGATAAAAAGCCTTTAGAGTTTAATTTTTCCTGCCTGCTCGCTCTGACCTGCTTAATCCCAGCAAGCATTAGGAGATATTTTACTTTCAGTCTTTCTAATAAAGTTTATCCCTCTTAATTATAATTGAAATATTTCTTTTCCTGCCAGGTCTTTTTTTTTTTATTTTCTTCAAGTGGTGCAGCGGTGCTACATTTCCTCATTACCTCAAGACCCCCCCTTTTTGAATATTACAGAATTACCCCAACGTTTGGTGAAATTGTTCCAAGTTGTTTATCAAAGTTTGCTTCTGCTTGAATAATACGAACGCTTTTATCTCAGGCAGGAGTGACAGAGGAGGGAGGATTTTCCCTTTGTTTCCCTTTTGCTTGTGTGTGACTGGGGTTATTGGGATTATTCTGCTTCACAATACACTGGTGTCTTCCCTGGGATTTGAATGTTTGCCTCTTGCTGTCACGGTCCTTCTCCTCACTACTATTTTCAGGGACAGCCTCCAGTATTTCAAAAGTCGCTACTTAGATTTATTATTCACTGTTAAACCACAAATGTGTCTTTAGGAGTCGTCGACTCTTCTTTCTTAAGCAGAATTTTTTTCTTTTTAACGACGACGTATTTTGAATCACGAACAGCGTGGGATTTAAATAAACGGTATTGTGTTGACATTCTGCTAGTTTATTGGCAACAAGAGTAGAACGTGTTTTTTAATTGATTATATTGTCACAAACAGGAAGTGGCTTTTTCACCACAAATCTCCATCAAGTATTTTATCGCTGCAATATTTCAAGCAACGAAATCCGACGATCGATTGTAAAGCCTACTAAATGGGGGGGAAAAAAATCCAAAATTTACCGCATATGTAATTGGAAAATTGCAATGTGGATTTGAATTTGATTAATTATTCAAGCCCGTTCTGTTACTGCATGCCGTGAATGTCGAGCCCTGCCGTGGTGTGGAGGAGGCAGCAGAGACCGTGACAAGAAAGCACCCCGACTGTCAGTCAGACAGCTTTTATTTTATGCCTCAGACTGATCTCCATTCTCCAATGGGCCTCTCCTCTGTCTCTAAATAGCTGGCTGTGAAAATCGCCGAAGCCACTGATTGCCGTGACTTTGTGCAGCACAAACAGGAAGAGGACGCTTTGAGGGCAGCGAAGAAAAGAAAGAAGCAAATAGCTTGGGGGTATGAAGTCTCTGTCCTCATGTTTTGTGTCTGCCATGCCATCTTTCATGGTGTCAAGTGCAGTTAAAATGGAGTTGCTCAAATCTGGATACTTTGAGTTTTTCTCAGATGAAAGCTGCTCGGTAATGCAGTTTTTTTGTTTTTCAGGTTCGAGGCGAAAAGACGCTGGGAAACCAAAAGCAACATGGGTTACATGTGACCAAGATGGAAGGAAGATTTTTTTTTTTTTTTTTATGGTAACTGAATAAAAATTGTTTCTTATGGCAAACTGATATGTTTTTTTTATGTTTTTTTTTTTGCACAGTTAAGAGAATTAACACCCGCAAGAGTGTGTGTTGGCTGAGGGCGGAATAGTAAATCCATCTAAAAAAAAAAAATGGCACATTCAAATTAATTCCCTAGGCGTCCATTGGAGTCTGCATTGTGTTAGTTTTCCATTACATTTCAGTGATTTGAGCGTTCTGGTCTTCAAATTAAATCTGCTGTACATTACTGGATGATGCGTTTATTTATTGCTGTAAAGTGGGTTAATCATGAAGGCGCTCCTTTCTTCTCCCGGGGAAGAGAAAAGAAAGATTAGGCCCCTAATGCAATGTACAGCATAATGTGCGATAGGATTTGTGTGAAGAAAATGAAATTTGCCTGCTGTAAATTGTTGTTAGCTAACATAAACTGGAAGTTGAGAGAAGGGCTGAATGAAGGGGGGGTTGGGGGGGGGGACATGAAACGGAGGCTTTGCTTTGCTGTTGGCCGTCTCCCATGCTGGGAGACAAACTATTGTTTTCGCATCTCAACAACAGGCATGCGTTTCTTGAAGCCTCCACTCAGCACGCTTTGTGTGATGAGCGCTCTTAACTAGTCGTCGAAAAATGCGACTTTGATCTCTTTTTTTTTTGCCGATCAAGCTGCTTTTCAAGGTTTATTCCAATTCCGACAACTGTTAATTCTAAACAGCTTTGTAATGATGATGACTTGTTTTTAGAATGCTTCTGTCGAGATATTTTTCCAATTGTGGGAAATAATTGCTTGCTTTAACTCATTCACTGCCGACCTAGTTAATTTTTTGACGTATCCAATGGCACAGAATGAGTTTCGATAACGAGGTATAAAATCACGTTATTGGTATTTATATTGAACAACCATTGTGTGCGCTTAATGTAGTATGAAAGGTTATTATGAACAAAAAAAAAATTGGATATAAACTCAGAATTATGCTGAAGTGACTAACTTGCAAGTGAATCTCCTGAATTTTGTGCGAGGGTACGATGCTGTAAATTGCTTGGAATGTGTGCTAATTAAACTATTAATTATCTTTGTAATGAGATGTGAGTCCAAACTGCGTTAAGCACATCAAAGTACAACATGGGAATCCTTCACTTTGATGACTGCAATGAAAAACATCTTGGCTGAGAGTTTCCATTAACAGGGTCACAGAATGCGGAATTTTAGAACCTTCTGGATGACTTTGGATATCGTAACAGTAGTTTAGTGGATATAGATTACAAAAAGCGGTTAAAGTATCGAGGAAATGTTTTTTTTTTTTTTTTTACAATATATGGGTCAACCAAAATTAAACGAGCGCCAACATATCCTCTCGACTCTGGGAAGTAGGAAATGTCAATATTAAAATGTGGTACTTTTTATTTCTCTGCATTTTTCCAGTTGACCTTGGTGTGATTTTAATACTATAAACCCCACCCTGACTAAAAAGCACCCTTAGAAATCTGGTAGGGTGCAAATGACATCTGACCTCTGAACCAGTGAGGGTTCAACGTAAACCTTAAAGATTAATTTACTAACCTATTTTTTGTCTCTAGATCAAATCACACTTATTTTATAAAAAGGTAAACCGACCAACATAGGTAAATATTGTTTTCTTTTTGAATATTTTTTTATTAAAGCTAGCTAGATAGCTTTTTCATGAAAGCTAGCTCGATAGAATCCCAAACAAAATATGTGAATATGACGAGCGCCGATTCAAGAAAAGCGTGCCACCCTATCCATAGCATCGCCTGTTATTATTAATCTCTTTGAACACAAGATAATGCCTTGAGCAGAGATGATTCTGCTTTTAAGCTGGAAAATCCACTTTCCCTCCTTGTCATGTGGAGGAACTGTTTTCAATCGTCTGTAACTGGAGGCCAATCTTAGCCCCTGACCTAGGCTGATTTGTTCGGAAACACAGAGACAAATTCCCTGGGCACATGTCGAACGTCTTCGAGGAAAAGTGTTTGTTGTGTGGAACGGGGGAAAAAGAAAACAACAACAATCCCATTAAATGGTTGGGAGGCTTCTCTGGTATGAAAGGGGGAACATATGTTGGCGATAATAAGACATCAGCGCTATCGCTTGCTACTATCAGCAGGTAGAATAGGATTAACTCATAGGGAAGATTGCAAAGATATAGTTGGCTCTCCAAACACCTCACACAAAGTGGAAGCGGAAAGTGTTCATTGGGAAACTTTCAAGAAAAAAAATATGTACAGTATGTGTAGGATTATACATGTTTTTTTTAGGACAGTGTTTAAATTGTTTGAAAAAAATCTTATTCTTTAGCTGCAATTGACACATTATATATATATATATATATATATATATATATATATATATATATATATATATATATATATATATATATATTTTTTTTTGGGGGGGGTATATTCAAGAAAATATATACGTATATATATATATATATATATATTTTTTTTTTCTTGCCTCTTTCATTTTCTTGCCTCTTTCATCTGTCAATTGCAGCTAAAAATAAATAAATAAACAAATAAATAAATAAATATACTATATATATTTATTTATTTATTATTTATTTATGGTTAGCTCTTTGGGTAAATTTAGCACGACATATAACACATTGGAATCTTTCTCCTGTTGATAGCATATTGGAGGAGTGACAAGCTGTGGATGTTGACATACTAAGTTGATTTAATGACCTGTTTAATTTTTACACGTCTGCAGCTCTCAAATGTTTTGCAGGTTTAATTAGCGTAATCACCGCTCGTGAAAATTGGCCACAGGGTTGTTTAATGGGTCATGTTTGTCAAGATGCACAGAATTATAACACAAAAGACATGTCATTTATGCAGTGCAGCAGTCTTCCAGTAATTATGGGTGTCACAATTGATAATTACAGAAAGGATCGGTTCATGTGAAAGCCAAAAGGAACCCCTGTGCTGGGAGGAAATTAATTTGGCAGTGTTTTGTATGAACAATATGTCTGATGCAATGGTAATCACCTCAGTGGTAACTAGAGCAATATTTACAGACTAGTAGACTCTAACTCCCGTAAAAGTATCAATACAATATTTCATTCTGCAGTTTGACTGATGCGTGGTCAAGTGAAGTTATGACTCAAAATTGAAATTGTGAAGTACAGGACAAAGTATGATTCACTTCCCTCAAACTGTGAGATCTAGGCCAAACTAAATTGATCTATAATTAGAAAACTATAGTTTACTCTGTGAGTTACTTATGCGTCCTCTTGATTGCCTTTGTTGGAAATTGCTTTGAAAGCATCTGTTTTATCATTTAGTTTGACTTAAGACATTAAAATGAACTTTTAATTAATTCTTTCCTTTGCTGTCATGGACTAAAACACTTCAATGGCTAAATACGCTGAGCATGCATCCATTATGCGTTCATCTTCTATGTCCGAGCCACATATGGCATTCATCATCAATTTTTAAATAACTTAATTAATATTTCATTTTTCTTTAAGGAACCATTTAACTGTTCCAACAGAGGTAATCACATCTTAAGAAGTGGTACAAAGCTGAATAGGCTTCTGGCCAAACCTCACTTATGATGTCTCATCATTTTGCATTCGGGCAATTACATATTGACTCCAAATTAGCATCACGTTACACATTTGAGTGGAGTTGTTTTTCTTTTGATATTTATCAAATCCAAATAATTGAACATCTCAAGAGGCAGCCATTTTGCTGTCTATTGAAAATGACATCATAATTGCCAGGTGTCAGGTCACAACCAATCACGGCTCAGCTTCAGAAAACTGGTGAGCTGTGATTGGTTGTGTCGTGAGACCACGTGTGATGTCATTGTCAGTCGACAGCAGGTGTCGAACAGCCGCTCCAAAAAAACATTTTGCTGCTTAACTCATATTCCACAAACACAATGTCGTGTATAGGCTATTGAAAAAAATAATTCCTTGATTTATCCCTGGAAAGTCTAGCTCATGTGGTAATGTGTTGCTGAATTCCAAAATGACAAACACTCGCCTCCTGTTTAGCAGGGCAATTATACGGTGCCGCCTTAATTAAAAGACGGAAGAAACTCGTTACTTCTGTTTTGATACTGTTAATTCTTAATGGACATGACAACAGTGGCACTGTGGCCCTTTGTAAGCTCTTGCGCCGTCTCGGTCGAGCCTCGACTGACTCTCAGACCGGTTGAGCGAGGAACTAATTTGTGTCCAAACCCTAAGGAGCTCCAAACTCTTCCAAGTAATTCCCTTCTTTCAGACTTAGAACGTTGTATCGACACAAACAATGGCAGCGCTTTGTAAAAGTGATGCGAGAACCACTGCCCAGTATAATTCATCATTTGAATGACAATAGACCACTTAGCACTGCTTAAATTATGTCTGTGTTCTATCGCCACTATTTCACTGTCTTAGCCTCGCGACAACGGACCGTCATTAAAGTCAATCGTTTGTGTGGTGCGCTCTTATCTCAGACTCAGTCCTCTGAGTTTACTTTAGACAGAAACTGCTCACACATGACTTTTCAGCACCACTATAAATCATCTGGGTCATACCTACAGAATATTTTAATTGTAGTACCAGGACAGAATTTGCAAATAAGCAAAATGACACCATTTGAATTCTAATATGGAGGCTGTTGTGAGAGGACACAAACACACTCAAATTGCAGGCAGGAACGTTTGAGCCCAAAAACTGAAGTGTGAGGTAGACGTGTTAACCACTAGCCTTCTACGTTGCCACCAACAGGGAGAGGAAATTGAGTTTTCAACATGATATGACTCACCTAAAAGTATCATGCAGGTACCGCTCAGCTTTTTAGCCCTCGGTTGACGTCTTATTCTCTATACAGTGATAACTACCATAATGAGATTTGCCATTAAGAAAGAAAAGAATGAAAAGGACCCCGACCATCTGCATAGCTCACTGTGGTAAAAAGGGCTAT
This sequence comes from Syngnathus scovelli, assembly GCF_024217435.2. Classification (NCBI taxonomy): domain Eukaryota; kingdom Metazoa; phylum Chordata; class Actinopteri; order Syngnathiformes; family Syngnathidae; genus Syngnathus; species Syngnathus scovelli. The sequence goes on from NC_090858.1 coordinate 5,106,227, forward strand.
CACGCTGGAATTCAATCACTGAATTATAGCCTCTTTGTGTGTGTAAGTCTAGTGAGTACCTCACACTATATTCATTTCAAAAAAAGACTCCATTTAATTAGCTCTCTTATGTTGAAAAATTCATGAATTTGTCTGCAAATTGCCTGTTCTATTGGGGATGACTTAAGCGCTGATATATTCATGCAGTTTGGGAAAAAAAAAAAAAAGTACCCCTTCCTCCTCATACACACCCTAAAAAAAAAAGAAACAATTTATGTAAATAGAGACAGAGTGTTTACTTGGAGGAAAGTGAAGCCCTGAACACAGTTAAGCTTGGCATGCTGCAGCCAAAGGGGACCTCTCACCATCAACTTCAGTCTTATTAAACTGATTACCAACTCGGTCTAATTAATCAGAGACAGTGCCCTTTCTTGTCATGTAGAGAGGGGAGCTCTGTGCCTCCGAGTTCCTAGCTAACCCATCTGTTCTCCTCTGGTGCCACTGTCTTCCCATTTCTTCTTCCAGCTTTTGATTAAAGTAGGGGAATGGTAATTTCCATGCATCATCTGGGCCGGCAGGATGCAAGGACAAGTAGCAATTACCTAAAACAAACACAAGCTAAGATTGCTTGAGACGCTAGCGTTTTATTGGAGCTCGCAGAATAAGACAACAGAGTGAGTGCATATTGCTTGCAAAACACCTTTTACGGGCCATTTTGTTCGTTGTTTTGGGACTACTCAGGGCGTAATGTGCATTGACAAATTATGAGTATGACCCCTTGTTGGGTATTAATGTTAAGCGTTCTGTGTTTGCCGAAGCATATGTTTTTTAAAATGTGATTTGCGTCTTTTTTTCTAACGTATTAATTTCTCGATGGTCTTTTTTTTTTAAAACTTCGATTAATAAAAATATGTATTTTTTACAGCCGTCTGTTTTGGCATATTGCCATGGCGACATTTATAATGTTGATAAACATAGTTCCCCATTGCACAGCATGGGTACGAAATTCAATACGAATACTTTGTCACTTAATATTTAGCTTGACCCATGCCAAAAAATAAAATAAAATAGTGGTAGGCTTGTGTGGTCTTTTTGATGCAGCATAACGAGCATGCTCCGAACTTAGGTCGTTGTATTCTATTAGTTCACCACTAGATGGCAAGTGCATTTTACACACTTCGCCTTCACGGGTATCGAAAGTCAACCCAAGTAACAATCAATAAAATATGAGGCAGTCTTTCTGAGCAAGCATGGATATACAATAAGACGCAGCGAAAAGATGCTTTGAATGCATCAGACTTCAAAAGCTCATATCCCTCGCGCTGGGAAGCTCCTACTTGCCGCTATTCTGTTGTGTCATCTTTGTTTTAGCCTGGTGTGCTCACGTCCTCCTCTGGAGAAACTAATAGAGGCCTTTTATTTCTCCAGCAATCGCACCAAATGCCAAGTCTAACTGGTCCCTTTATTACTCCTAATTAATGCCCGATTAAAGAGTGGAAATCAGGATTCTACCAGTGACTTGTTTTTCCAAGGAGTGCGGAGTTAATCCCCTTTGGATCTTGCGGAATCATTTAAGGATTCGCCTTGTTCTGTTTATCAAATAAACCAAGTAATTAGAGACTTTAGATAAGTAGGCTAAATTGATGCCCGCCCTTTGTCTTCCCCAGCTAGCGCTTGCTGATAGAAACAGCTGTGTTGCTCTGGTAATGTGCGGCTTTATACTTGTCCAATAACAATGCCCTTTGTGTTTGGTAGGCTTGTAATTACGCTGGGGAGCCTCCTTGACCTTGCTATGTGCTGCTATCTGACTTTGAAATCAGTGTATTTCATTTCTTAACCCACAAAGATACATCACATGGGACTTTACTGACTTCCCCATGAATGTAACTCAGACTGCATTAGCGCTCTAGCTAGCTTAATCCTCGATTAGCGCAGTCTGCGCATGGCTCTACTGTATCTGCTTTGGCAATGTTTGTGTCTTTTTTTTAGTTTCACCTGAAAAGCCAAGAGAGTTTTCTCATCTGATTTGATTTTGGAAAGTCTTATGTGTCGATGTTTGAATTCATGCTGCTATGATGGAGCGTAATGCCGTTCAGGACCGATCATGTCTGGTGTTGTATCTGTTGTATGTTCCTAGCGGTGCAATCATAACATTGTCTGCCGTTATGATAACTCCATTTTATCCAGATGAAAGAAGGCGAGAAAAGTGTCAGTTCTAGTGTTACTAACTTTGACTTTGTGTATGCAAGCGAGGGTTCAATTCTCACTCGGTGATGGCGTGAATGTGAGCGTAGAAGCTTCGCTATCTTTTGATTGAGTGCCGCACGGTCCAAGTTTTAGTTTGCCTTTTACCCAAAGCCAGCCGGGATAGTCAACCCAGAATAAAATGTATAGAAAATAAATGGTTTAATTTAAATGCTACGAAAAATCCCCAAAATACAACACAAAATCTGACTAGAAACTTGTATCTGAATGAAAAGACTTGTACAGTTTCACATATTGATCTTAAAGACTGACTTAATTCTTTTACAATCTTTCTTCAATTTATTTGTTTTTCTATTTCTTTTTTTCTATTCCCTCCGTGTAGCCACGTGGTTCTTTATTCTTTGATGGCAGGCCTAACGCTGAGCCTTCCTCTAATTAGATCAGGAATTATAGCCCGGATTAGGTGTTGGAGGGGCATGCCAGTTCTTCTGACCATGGTAGTAGCTATTTGTACGTAGTCACCATTTCAAAGTTATGTGCTTAATGCCATTTGCACCCCTCCCCATCCCCTCCTTGCTTTGCAGCTGCAGGAAGAGTGACAAACACAGTTAATCTCTTGTTTGCTGGCAGCCCATTACAAAGGAGTAAAGAAGGATTTTTTTTTTTTCCGCAAACGCAGTAAACACTCAAAATTCAGCATTGTCCATTACCTCTTAAACACAGCAGATAACAAGCGTCATTAATTAAACTGTCGGAGTAAGTGGGGTTACATAAATTAAAAGTAATCATTGGAAGCAAGCATAAATAGAATGCTTGTTTAAGAATTGTTTTCTCTGAAACTCCCAAATGTTAGCAATGTAGATTAAGACTTTGGCTCTTTTTTTTTTCCCCCCCTTTTTACCAGTCCTGGGGAGAGGTTTAGTCATGGAGTGCTCTTTTAAATTGTTTTCCACATTTTAGAAGAAAAATGATCAAGTAGGCATTTAATTGCTTTGACAAAATAAATTACATCCCATAGCTATTGTCTTGCTGCCAAGTCCGGTTCGCAAACTCCAAATGTCGTACAATATTTCAAACGCCCGGCATCAGTTACAATTATACAATGGTTTGAAATTGATTTACGTTGTTAGCGTGTATTAGCGTTGTTGTTGTCATAAACTGGTGAGGGAGTTAAATGTAATACATCGTCTTTGTAGCCGTGTTATCATTTCTAATGATCTCATTAAAAGGATTTAGCTTAATGTGCTATCGTTAAAAATCATCTTTGCGAGGTGCAAACATCTGATGGACACAATGAATTGCATGTTTGGTTTCTATTGTTTACATGAAAACTGTCCCACCAAAATCGTTCAGCTCAAAAATGCTCAGAATGATCAGAATTGGATTGAAAATAGAAAATTCTGGTTAGTCAACCTTGCGACTCCAATGAAAGACTGTCAGGCACCACAAGCCACTGCAATCACTTTCAAACATAAACAACAGCCCTATTGGGCCATGATTTCCCCTTTGGGAACCAAACAATCCTCCTGATGAAAAGCGACAACCGAAATCGTACAGAAATCTCCTAAATTCCCAAAAGGTGACAGCGACTCCCTGGTGTTCCAAATTGAGCGGTGGGTTGGACGAACAGCTGCCAAAAGTCACAGTTGAAATCCATATGGCGCTGAATTAATTGGCGCGCGCAGGCCCGGGCTTGATACATAACCTTTTGTGGGTGGCCGTGAAGTGGCTGGAGATTTCGGCTCGAGTCTCGGTCCTCCATTGGACGCTTTCACGGGGTCTCCTGAAATCTTATCTGATGGACGGAGCAAAGACCTTTTGGCACTTCCTGGAAAATGTTATCAACACCAATGACCTCGGACTAATTTGGAAATATTATGACCATTCCACAGTGACTAATCTGACAGAAATGTCAGTATTTTTTCAAGTTGTGTGACATGAAACGCATCGTCTTTGCTTTCGTCATAAATAATCAGCGTTTTTCCCTCCCAGGTTGTTCTCACTGAGGAAAGGCTTGATTGACTTGGACAGCAAGTCTCCTGTGGGCAATCTCAAGGGGGTTAAAGCCATGCAAGTCACAGCACACTTAACACGGAGGAGCAAGCCTACAGTACCTGCGCTGGGTGGTGGAAAGTAAAGAAATACAGGGTTCATTTTCAGGTATTTTTTACTTTGACCGAGTAGGCGCCTTACTCTGCTGTGTAAAAAGTAGAAATGTAAAAAATATTCAAAAAGTAACATAAAAAGACGTATATAAAGTGGGTGAAGTCAGCAATGCTTAGAATATTTATTTATTTATTTATTTATTTATTTATTTATTTATTTATTTATTTATTTATTTGTCTGTTTATTTATTTATTTATTTATTTAGAGATCTATAAGAAAAATATATTCCCACCATTCACAAATATAAGTTTTTGTATGTTTCTCTTCATTAAAAACACAAAAAATAACTTGATAGGGTTTTGGCCTGAGGGGAAAAAAATCAGGGGTAATTTTTGGAATATTCAAAGCACCACTATAATTTTAATAGGGCAAATAAATTTGATGTACAAGTACTTTGAGTTCTGAATTTTCTGATTGTTCATTTTCCATTCATTTCAAACAAATAAGCTCTCAGTCAACAAATTGCCTGCCACCAACTCCCAATCCCCACTGCACCCCCCCCCGCTCCCCGCCCAACTTCCAGCCTTGGGAATTTCCATTAGAGGCGTTTGAGTCAGAATCAGCGTACAAATAAATGCAGCGCTCCTGGGAAATCACAGCAACATGCAGATACATGTTAAAACGCAAGAGAGGCTTCTCCGCTGTGCTGGGCTTCCCCAAATCCAGATGTGGCGGACGGGGGGGGGGCTCAGGCTTCCACGCCAATAATGAAGCAATTAGCCAGACTATTATGAACACCTGTGACACTGATTGGCACGATGCGGCTCGGTCTCATCGGCCGCACTAAAGACGCCCCGATGTTGCTAAGTTCACCTCTAACGAGGCCTATAATGACAAAGCACGCGTACTCACGCACACGCACTCAACCACACCAACACGCGCACACACACAGGAGGTTCACATTAGAGGACGTGCTCATCCCACATAGCCCATTACGTCATGTATTATTGAAAGCTACGCTTGTGCAAACACATCTCCAGTAAATTGAGGTCTCAATTTTTCACTTTCATTAAGGTTAATGCAGTTTTAATTGGTGCTTGATTTGGAGCCTATTAGAAGTCATTTATAAGTTCTTTTCAGGGACCTTCCAAATGACGATGGGTGGGATTAATAAAGTAAAAGGCAACGACCGGTTGGAAATGTGGGTCCCTGCTGGATTCATGCGGAGTCTACGGGATTCCTTTTTTCCGCTCTTCCAGCTTGTTTATTTGCACAAGTGCTTTCAGGCCCATTAAGACAATCTACTGAAGAGAGAGCTTTGGCATCATGGATTGCATCATCCGTTCAATGAGCAATTGAAACGGTGCTTATGGCCTGATTAACAAGGACGCTCTGTAAATAGGTTGAGGATTAGAAACCGTATTATTAAAATGACACCATTTATTAGTCGCAGCAGTAACTTTGTAGCTCATCAATGGGATTCCGGTTGAAAATCTGGGAATGCTTCTACGTCAAATCATCAATTTGTCTTTGTGAAGTTTATCAACATTTTATTTCGCCACTTTTGGGGGTGTCGAAATAATATGTGACCTAAAACAGATCCCAGAGGTACACCTTAATAAAAGCGACTGTTCCGATATCTTACTAGCTGAACGCCGTTGAATCAAGATGAAAATCTATTTGCAACATGAGGAGAATCTGTATTTTAATCAACAATCTAAACACGTCTTACGAAAATTCAAAATGCACACACACAAGAATTTCCGCAGCTCATGATGCAGTACGAACGGTGAAAATTGCAAGAAGAAACCATCAAGCTGAACTGCTGACAATACAATACATTGCCAGATGCTGCTTCTTTCTGCACGACATGCTCACTGCACCGAGCTGAATTGTTCAAACATGTAGACGTCATTCCATGTGTATTTTTGACCCTCTTTGTGTAGGCAGAAAAAAAATCTCCCTCCAACAAGGTTTTGAGACAGGTGGAGCTCCCGCTTATGGCTCACAGGTTGCGGTGGAGGGCTCTCCGTTTTGCATGTTTGTAAATTGCCTACAGAAGTGAATAAAATGGTCCCATCTGTAAACTGGTGCGCCAAAGCCCACTTCAGAGACCTGAGCTCAATTTTGGTGCATTTATTCTCTGAGAGAGGCACACAATGGGAGTGTAGTGAAGATCAGTTTTCAATTGGATAATAGTTTTGTGAAAACGAGGGGATCCAGAGGGCACTGCTTTCACACATTCTTCTGCCTCCGTATATCTGTAACACAAAACCATGTGCTGCTGCAGTCTCAACACCTCCACAAACCTTTTCTTCCCCCTCAATCAAATTCAATACAAAACGCTACTGCAATTTGACACACTATTATAGCGTCTCTTAATGACGTCTTCAAATATAATCAAACTCAACCCAATTAGGTGTCTGTTTTCTTTTCATTTCACAGTCATTCCTTTTTTTTTTTTACAAACGTGTCACCGGTTTGAGCGAGGTTATTTTTCTGTCTGTTTGTCTGTCTGTCTGTTTGCCAGGTTACTGACCCCCAGCCTTTAACCCAAAGCAGCCACTAGATGGAGTATGATAACCGCAGAGTGGCTCTCCCACAGGGGCGCACCCTCCCCCCTTACTTGAGTTGGGCGCTGCTTCATGGGAGAGGTGTGGAGAGGAAATTGTCTGCCAAAGTTTTCACAGATCCCTATCATCCGTACAATCTGTGTCTTTTCCAATTCAAATATTTCTCAAGCTAATTTAATGTCTCATACCCGCAAAGTATTTTTTTCTTCATTTTTTTCCTTTTTTTTAAACGCAAGACTCGTGTGGATGTTTCATTCCCGCAAATATTTTTTTTTCACTTTTTTATTAATGCAAGCCTCATTTGTGGATGACTGAACCGAGTCGTTATCACATTAAATAAGACGTACAAAACTTAATTTGAAAAATTGTTTCACTAAACTGCATTAAACTTGATATTGATATACTCTTGTATCTTCCGCTAAACTCCTGGATTTTTTAAAACACTAATCGGGGACTGTAAACTCCCGAGCAAGTTTTATATTGTTTATAATTGATTTATTATGACAAGGATCCATTCAATGTGTGTTATATTGTTTGGAATTTCACCCTGACCCCATGAAATTGAAATTTACTCATGCACGTCAATAGCAACAGGAGGAAGATAAATAACTTTTTGTTGGAGATTGCATCAGTGTCAAATATTTCTGTATTAGCTTTGTATACATATTAATTATTACAGCCATTTTTGTTTATTTTTGTTATGTTGTTTTTTTTCTGCGATGCAAAGCGTTTACGATGACGTGAGGTTTTTGAGGCGATGTGATTTTGGGGTTGTTTTTAGATGTTTCAAAAGATGTTTTCATACTATTGAAATCTCCGTGGAATGAAAGCATTGGGAGGCTTTTAGTAATACCTTTGTGGTGGATCAAGTGAATAAATTATCCATTACATGCAGAAATGCTTTGAATGGTTCGTGCAGAGTTCATTTACATCAATGGCCAAAATAGATTTATTTTACTTGGGGCACCAATGTCAACAGTAGTTACAGGAATTACTTTGGATGCAATCCCATTATAGCATGTCAAATATTTTGATGCCATCGGTAAATGGCAGATTGGTGAAGAGGACAACAGCTCTATGGAAATTAAACAACTTCTAGATCAAAATAAAAATATTCAGCCGCCCACTCACCTTTGCAATCTCAGGCCTAACCCCAGTCGGCAATATAATACTGAACAATGAATTTTAAATAAAGTCAAACATTTGCTTCATGCTCTTCCACAGTTTAAACAAGACATTTCTGATGGAGACGTGTGGATTTATTGTAAGTAAGAGATATAAGAGATAACTTAATCCCCAATTGGATTGTAAAGCCCACCCCCACTTCAGAGAGCTCCACCCTGTCATACTGCTTTCTTGACCTTTTGTCTCATTTCTCTGCGGGTAATGAATGCTTTCGGACTATTTCCGATGAAAAGATCTCGCACGTAGTCCGCCGCCGCGTTGGAATGTCATATCAGAAAAATCACCCAATCAGCATGCCGGTGTTGAGAGCAAACAGAGAGAGCTAGGCCGCGGAGTGTGCAGAACACCGCTGGACTGGGTCGTCTAGATGTCAATATAATAGACTGGCTTATGATGTGTAAATAGCACACCACTTAATAGTCCTCTCCTTCTCTGACGGAACATTTTTGAATCATATGGAGGGCAGCGTCTCCACTCCCTGGACACACACAAGGTCCTGTCATCCGGACTTACTCTATTATACGAGGAGCGGCTCAAACATTCCTGCGACGAAAAGATGATCTCATTGCTATATGTCTGCCGATACATTACTGATTATGTGTCACAAAAATCACAATTTGTGTCCACTAAATTGTTTTACAGATTTTTTTTGTAATGATATTATCTTTAAGATAATTTGAGAGATAACAATTGCAAAAAGTGACAGAATTTTCATTCATTAAAGTCATTATTGCATCAATGTCTCAATATTTGAAATGTGAAATAAATGTGTAGGCATATTTTTATATAATACACCGCATGTCATGTCTCATATTCACTTACATGACCACAATGTCATTTAAAACACATGGTGGTGATTAGAATATAATTGATGATTCTTAATGTTATAAATAGTTATCAGGTGTCGTGAGCTACTCAGTAATTTTCAAATTTGAAACGAATCACTGCACAGCATAACAAATTGTAATACAAAGAAAACTAATCACAGTATGATAGAGTTACCATTTATAAAAGTTAAAAAAAAAAAAGCATCAACACTTTTCACATTGTTTTTGTTACGCTTTATTATTGAATATTATTGAATTTATTTTATTAATCCGCCATGGTCTTGTGGTTGTATTTTTTTTTTGTTTATTGGTTGAACAAAATAAGCATTTAATTCTGACCAACCCTCCATTTGCTACACATCCTAATTCTCTTTTCCAGACACATTAAACAAACAATGAATTATTTACCAACTTACTAACAAACATGCCCTCAAGGACCAATAGGACATAAAAGGTGATATCTTTGTCAGTAAACATTTGCTGTTTTCATTTGAGTGGAAAAAAAAAAACCCCACCATGACATTTATTACAATAACCTTGAAATTGCAACATTAAGTCAATGACACACTTTGACTGTGTACTTGTTTTATTCATTTGACAAAATTTTGACATCAATATAATGCAAAATGTTCCTTGTTAATTTCACACTGTGCAACATGCATTAAAGAAAATATAGAAAACATGTATAGGAGAATAAAAATATCACACGATGATACTGAGGTATTAAATTAAACCGCTTGAGATGTGGCATCATAACTTTACTCCTGACAATTAATTTGCAATACAGCAGGCACCATCGCTCTTCTCTCTGCTACAGACTTTGAGTGTATGTGATACTCCCCCCCCCCCTCACGGAAATAAATAGATATGACCTCAGAGAACATATCACTCATGAGCCGTCTTTGATTTTGGGACACAATTTCCGTCTGACCCAGGAGACAGCAACAGTTCCCACATTGAGTGACCTTGGAGTCTCTTTCGAGCTCCCTCCAAACTCACAGCTCAAGGTCGCATCAAATCTGTCTGTTGTTTCACGACATTAACCAACTGGAGCCCTCTCTTGAAAAGTAACACCTTCCAGGCGTCTCGGAGATGTTGTGGGAGTGCAGGTCAGATAGGGTGAACAAAAACAATGGAAGAGGATATAAAATATAATTTTACCTCCCTCTTAATCCCAGGCTTCCACCAATGACCTTTGATCTGGCTGCATGTGAGGAGTGCTGAGCTGCCCGCTCGTCCTGCCCGCCGCTCTGATCCCGGGAAGCAATCACAGAGTGCCTCGACTATCAGAGAGGCTGCCGAGGAAAGACTCTAAGCCCACGTCTGGAGGTGGGCGCCCTGCTAAAAGCAAATGTGCGCGGATGGGGGAAAAAAAAAAAAATGACCGAGTGCAGCCAAGCACACAGAAAAGCTGATGTGCTGGAGAGAAACTTGATAAAGTAAAAGTGGATATTGTATCTACAACACAGCCCGAGGCCTGCTGTGGTTCAACACTAATCGCAAATTAGACCAATAGTGAAAGTTTGGTCAAAAGAAAAGGATGATGCCAACTCACTTTTTTTGCTTCCTGGCCACAACATATGGTGCACAATTACACAAATTCATGAGAAATAACACGAGAGATGTGTAAAAAAAAAAAAAAAAATCAGAGGCAGCAGATTTAAAAGAGCTGTTTTACTGGTTCCCAAGAAAAGGAAACTTAGTTATACAAAAAAAACGATTTAATTTGTGAAGTTTTCTAATATTCATATATTAAAGGTTTATATAATGTAGCTTTTATGGTAGACTACTTAAATGGATGGTAGCCCATCAATATTTTGAGAAAAGTTGAAAGCACCACTTGTCAAAATTGTGTTTTTATAGTAGTCGTGTTTTACTTTTGCTTAGAACTGAACTGTATTATACAGAAAACTATTGGATTTGAAATAATGGAATCTAATACTGTGGCGTTCAATATATCTATATATATTTATAAAAATATTGCAATTAACATTCTTTCATTTTCTCTTCTGCATGTGTCAGGGTCATGAAGGATCAGGAGCCTGACATTGGACAAGATGTTGGCTACACACGCTGGACTGGTTTCCAGCCAATCACAGAGCACCTTACAGGTAAACAATTTAGGCTTTTCAGTTTGGAATGTGAGAGGAAGCTGAAATACCCAGAAAAAACCCCAGGTGAGAAATTTTGATAATACTTGTGTATTGGTTCTAATTCCAATATGCAGAGTTATTATTTTGACCACTCGGAATAGTTGTATTCAATTTACTGTAGTGGCAAAAAATATTCCTAGACCTTCACGTTTTATGTTTTCAAAGGTGTCAAGTCCAACCAGTGAATTTGTAATCACTGATTGAGCGGCCCGATGTGGTGGCCTCGGGCTAAGGCAAATTCCCCACATGAGCGTTTATTTGATTGCTTAAGAGTGATTTCCGGAAACCAAGTTTTTGGACGGCCAGGAGCTGCCTTGTAACAATTACGGGGTTAAATGGCAGTTGGCCACACAGAAGGGCATTTGCCTGCTGGCAGCCCCTTCCTGCTTCGGCAGGGTCAAAGGTTACAGACTTTTCAGGAAAAGTTCATTTCTCAAGCCCCCTGAAGCAGGTGGAGGCCCGGACAGCCGTGTTTACTCTAACAGCAAGAGGGAAATGAAAAAGATCTCATCCGTACACTTGGTTAAAAGCTGAAAATCTCTTGATTGGTTCTTCACATTGGTTGTTATGCTCACAATCGGTGATAATGGCTCAATCAATAATAATAATAATGACTCTGCCTCATATGACTTCTTCTGGGATGAGCTAACTAATCTGCATTGATGCAACACACGATGACAGCAGTGACATGAACCAGACTCGGTTCATGACTTGGCCGCAAAACTAAACTTGGATCTTTCATTTTCTTTCCCCGCCCCCATTGGCCATCATATTTTTAGCCGTACTCACAATTGGTCCAACGGTAGAGGGCAGCGGGGTGAGCAGTGGCTTATTTGCATGAGGCAGCACGATCTTTTTTGAAGAGCTGTGATTCAGAACTGGATTGTATTATCCTATCAAATAAAACAAAATGAAAATAAGTATATAGAATACATAAAGTAAACCAAAAAAAAATTGTAGCGCTAAGTTGCATGGTAGCTATTGCCGCAGTTCCTTTTGGCCTCGCTTAAATGTGAAATGGCTAAAAATATCAAGTGCCGTAAATGTTTGTGTACATCGATAGATTTCGAATCAGTGGGAAAGTCTCAACTTTGGGAATTAAAGTAGAAAGGGGTAAAAGGCAGATCAGGACGAACCCCGACCCCTCGTTGCTCTTGCCATTTGGATTGGTTAAATCGTTGGGACCTGGAGTTGAACCCATCAGGAAGGGCTTAAGTGTTTAGGATTAGGGATCTAAAAGGCATTTGGGGGGCCTTGAATCAAACCCCCAGGACCGGGGCGGAGGCAAGCTTTGCTGTTTGGCCGGCACCATAATCAAACAACGAGAGCTGGGACCTTTGCACACCTGCAGGAAGGGGCCACCGCAAAAAAAAAAAAAAAAAGGGGTCCTGAGGGGGCAGGCGAGAAGGCAGAGGGTCGTTGCAGAGTGACAACAGCTGGGGTTGCTGCACGTTGGTGTGGCCCAAGGGCAAGGTCAGCCTGGCAGACGGGGAGGGAGGGGCAGGATTGTTTTCACTCCACTAGTGAAAACAGCAAGCGTGGAGACAGTGAATGTACCAGCTGTGGCAATGGACTCCTAGTCCACAACCTGACCTCGTATTAACACTTTGAAGGGAAGCTGGGTTGCTAATGACTGCTGACCTTTGACCTCACCTGAGCTCCCCGTACATACTGAGGTGATGAGCTTTTATTTGGAATCTACTTAATGGATTCTATAATTGTGCAAATGTCATTTTGCACTCGTGTAGAACTACGCTACATCAGAGTTGAAGAAAGAAACCAAAGCAGTTCTCTAAAAAAAAAAAAAAAAAACACTTTTGTGTAACTTATATCAGCACAGATGAACCACACCCAACAACCTGACATTCCAAAACTTTTAAATCAGAATCCTCTCGGGAAAGACAGTTTGCACTGCATTCACGTTAGCATGAATGACCTCACAAATTAGCATCAAATTGAGCTAAACAGAATGGAAGGGCGTCTTAAAACGAAGCAAACAATCATGAAATCTGCTTCTATTTAAATAAATAAATAAATAAATAAATAAATAAATCTAAATTTACATAATCTGTAGGCCTACTAGTACTATCACCAGGGAACAATTCCACATTTAGTATAATAATAAAATTAATTTGCCAATAATTACACAAAATTCAGTGGTCAACAACGGCATAATGTACAGTCACAGAAAAAAAAAAACCCAAAAAAAACATTTGGACGATAAAAGGACACACACGCACTGTAACTTTGGACACATAGTTGCAAGCACTCCAGGACATAATTTTTCCGTCTCAATAATTTGATTCTCCGTACACATCGGCATGTGCTGATACTACTTTTAAAAGTTCTGCTAATGAAAAATAGTTTCATATTTTAAAAGTCCCTCTTAAAATATGGTTTAATTGAATTTCCAGGAGTTGGTGTGTGGTTGCAGCAGAGTGAGAGTCAACCTGAATCCATCCATGAAAGCGACAGGCTTCACTCGTGTCCTCAGGCCTAATTGGTCTGGACAGTTAACATCAAAGAAAGCTGGGCTTTATATGTAATCTGCTCGCTTCTCTGCCACATTCTCATTTTTTTTTTATATGTTCAAACCTTGTAATGAAGGTCATTCGCCATCAATTCACTTTGATCTAAAATGGCAAAAATTTTGCATTTTAATAAAAAATGGGGGGAAAACTCATCGCTTTCTGGCTTTTTGTCGACTCCTCACACACTTTGTTTTCATACACTCTCAAAGGTGATATCCCATCATTCAAAATGTATTTTTTTTAACGTAATATTTAATGTAAGATATAATATGCATAAACATTTTCTAATAAAAGCAATAAAAACACCAATATTTTAACAATGAGGTGCTAAAGTACAATTCAATTCCTAATTTAGCCACTAGAGCTAAATGTGGAATTTCTATTTGGTGAGAATGGAGATGGACTGGGTGCTTTTGTTAAAAAAAAAACTGAAATCAAAGAAAGGAGCAACATAAAAAACTAAAACAACCAAGAAAGAAAAGTGAATTTGTTATGACATCCATCACCTCCCGTTTTTTATAACATATCTTTTCAATCATTGATATCCATCAATAATAGCTGCTGTCAAACTAACCGTGTGTGTTCAGTGTGTGCGCGCGTCTATAATAAAAATATCGGTGCAAACATCTTGACGCAGATTGCGACATGCCCAAACATTTTCAGATTACAGACTGCAATTACACTGTGTGAGTTTAGCATAGTTTATTATGATTTATAGCTAGAACATAGTCAATTATCCGTAAGTACAAAACAAAATTGTTGGTGATAAAATTCACTTCTGTGGAAATTCCCTCATAGCAGACTAAATATTATCATTTGGCCCTTTTAAATGAATGGGGAGTTTAGTGTCTTTGTTTGCTCCAGTTTGAATCACAGGAAGCGGGACTAACTAACACTTGCACGAATCATACGAGTGTTTTTTTTTTTCTCGGAGATGAAAGTTGCATTGCATGCTTGGGCAGCTACTGGTGCAGCTGTGTGTTTTTATCAGTCTTCTGTAGTCAGAAATCAACTGTCTGGAGATCCGCTGCTGAAACACTGTAATGAGCCACGGGCGCTAATACTTGAGGATCAGTTGCACTGGATGAGGCAGCTTTATCCAGTTATTAGGGTAATGTAATGGAGTCTCCTAATCCAAACCCACAAAACTCTTCCACGGCAGGGGGCACAATCGCGAGAAAACACGTCATTGCTTTAAAACTGACTTTGCCGCTAATATGGCGCAGTGCACACATACACACGCGCTTGCGGCCCGGCCCGGCCCGGCCCGTTCATTGAAGTCCTTCACACTATCTCCCCATAAAATGATTTTCTCCTTTTTCTCCCTCCCGCCAACAAACGCAGCGCGGGCAAGCATATTCTACGCTGCTTTAAGCCAAATTAAACCCCAACTCTTTTATTTTAAATGAGAAAAGGGAAAAGAGTGCTGACAATCTTGATTAGGCCAAAGCGAAGCAGGGAAAAGAAGAGGGGGAAAAATTAAATGGTATTAAAAATGTATAGAGAACATTAAATGAATACCGTCCAGCGCAATTGCTGCTAATTGGCAGATAATCCGAGAGCTCTGGGCCGCCTAATGCCATCTCTAGTAACGGGACAAGCCGGTCTTCTCGTTTGTCGTACGAGCCGTTGGGTGAGGTCAGAGTATGGTAGAGGGGGGGGATGGATTAGCGCGAGCATTGTTGGCTTTTTCCATTGGAACTTGACCTTGACGAGACTGGCTCAACCACGACCCCCATATTGCAGCAGTGTAAACTTTATTATGAGCATAATGAGCGCTTTTAGGGGGCAAAATGAAACTTGATACATGCCAAATATAACTTGACAGTGCAACGCCTTTAACTTACAAAAACGGAAGGCGGATTTCATTATAGTGATGCAATGTTCCACTCCAAATTATATATATATAGTTTATAAAAACCTCTCTAGTTTCTTAAAGTGTCCTTGCTGTGGCAATGCATGCAACTCATACACACACACACAAACTTCCTCCACTCCACATGAAAGGCAGTCCAAAGGAATATAAAAGCCCTCTTATGGAATGTTAGTGAGGCCCGTTGACGAGCGGATCCTCGGCGGCAAAGCAGCTCCTTTCTATCGCTGTATACTTGAGTGTTGACCATTCTCCAGAGAGGAGTCCCGTTTGGTCTAAGAGGCTACATTTTCCTAACCTCCAAGGCCACCGCCTCGAAGGCGCCTCAAGAGAGCCTCTTTCGTGTCAAAGGGGGGAAAGCCATTGAACTGGAGAACAGCCCCTGGCTTTTGATCAGTTCATAAGTTAAAGTTTTGCCCAGGCCGCTTTTTTTTCATGCAAATCGAAAAATCTTCAAACACTGTGGAAATTCGGCTCTTTCGGATGTGCCTTAATAGGTAGTGCTTTTAACATGCGAGCAAAAGGACTGGCTTGAAAGGCCCTTCAGAGTACTGAAAAGCACGCTCGGTACCCAGGTGTAGACGGCGGTCCCCCCTTGAAGCGTTTCTTTTCGGACCAGATTAAAGTTTTGTATATTTGCTGGAAACTACATTGACTCCCAATTAAGGGATTAGGATTAAGATCATCCTGAAATTCCCACAACGCTTTGCATCACCAGCGGAACTTGATTGTTAGCTAAAATCAATGCTAGCTCTAAATTTATATGCATTCACACAAAATGTTTTTCTTCTCAAATGTTCTCCTGTCAGGTGAAAGACTTCACACCCGTTTCATGTTCTGAGTCGACGGCGGTGTAAAGCTGGTCCGTTATTGGTCCAATCCAACCATGACACCCTTCCCTTCCTTGCCTTCCATTGCTCTGTGACTCAGCTGGTTTCACTTAAAGAACATGGAGCGAGAAGAGGGGGGGGGGGTCACGGGGTCACACCATGACCTCATCAAATTAGCCCAAACGAGTGAGGTGTTTAGCACGAGTTAAAACAAGTAATCTGAATGGCATTAAATGCAAATGCAACGACCATATGATCACTTCAAACATGGAGCCATCCCATCTCGCAAACCGGCCCCCTTTACCCACGCAGAGCCCCCCTTGAATACACATCACATGACTCACAGTTGGCAGCGCTGTTAAGATGACAATGACTTTCCGTAAAACATTCCCATCCAGGTGTTTGATATCTTTTTACAGATAATCGACAACAACTGTAATCGCTTTGGCTTTGAGCGAGCTGATCCGACCTCAGTGTCACGTGCGTTCGTATCGCTTGCCATTTTGACCTCAAACTACCAACGCGGGAAGAAAACAAAGGACGCTTGGAAATGTCGAAGAACAAAAAGGATTCGCGAGGGTAATACCTTCTGCTGGAGCGTATAAACGCTCAGCCATGTGCCTCTGATAGATGGGAGCGAGGCCCTGGTCAGGTTGTGAAGATTATGGGCCAAGACTGATTTCGTACCCTCGGGCGGCGACTGAGCCGGGAACATGTGGCAGCTCATATGTGCTAATAAGCACCTGTGGAGAAGAGGGGGCGCGGTGGTAGTGAAAAAGCCCGGCGGGCTCTGCAACCGTGCCACCTGCACAGACCTCCACTGTGCCTCTGACTCACTGAGTGCTGCTGGGAAACACCAAGAACACATCTCCAGCTCGTCAAGTGAACATCATTTTGGGAATCTGTATGGAATTTCCTGTTTGACTTTTTTGCAACATTTCCATATGATTCTCTCCCAATTGACTTTAGATTGAACTTTTTTCCCCCCTCTTTTTCTTCCACTTGTAATGATAAGCTGTAAACACAAAATACTTCCTGCAATTAAAACGCATCGGCGGACTGGTGCAAGTTATGTTAATCCGACAAAAAAAAAAAAACATCATTGAACAACAACTACTGTGATTACTTCTTGTACAGCCGCCTCATTTACACAACTCTCAGTGACACAAAATAACACTTCTGAAATGAGTAGCATATTCAGGCTTGTATAAAAGTTCACCTTGTTTGAGTGTGTGTGTGCGTGTGCGTGTGTGTGTAGTGGAGAAAGATTTAGCCTTCATCTCATTGAAAACGGTGCACAGCTGCTGATGAGGAATGTGAGAGCAAAAAGAAGACATTGTGGGAGAAAGTGCTCCTGTCAATCAAAAGAATTCTTAATAAATTTGTTTAAGCTGTGAAAGCATTCTGACGGAAAGAAACAATGTTCCTCATGTGTTCTCCATGACCACCAATTCTCCTCAACAAAATGTCCAATCAGACATGATATATTTTTTTTCATGACATTTATTTTTCTTCTTTGCTTTGAGTGAGTTATATGTAGTAACTATGACAACACAAGGAGGACTAATCACTCTCTATTGATTTACTACTGTGTTTCATAATTCTCACATCTGGATTTCAAACATAAATACTTCTCTGCATTCTGAGAATATACAGAATTTTCATCAGCAGAAATGCCGTCTTTGGGATTTAAGAGAAGGCACCGTGGACGGACGGACGGCTCTTTGTGTGCGTGAGTTTTTTTTTTGTTTTTTTTTCCCACAAAATAGCGTAACCCATTTTCACAACATTCAGCTTTTCAGGAGCTCCATATAGGCAAATCAAAATTATTTCTATTCATTATTAGCACTGTAGTTTTATCTCGGGTGACTCAATCCGACACTCCAAATACGTTATTTCTCTCCTAAAAGTTGGTTGAAACAATATTAATAAGATTTTCAATTTAAATTTTAATTGAACGCCTATATCAGAAGCCTGAACTAATTTCTTTAACAATTATTGAATATGTTTGAGGGGGGGGAGAAAAAAAATGTCAGTATCAGCAAACAAGTTAAATAAGTGCACGTTATACCAAACTGTACATTTGTCATTCCGCGTTTAACTTGGGAAACATTCTGAATACACATCATTAATTAAAAAAATTCGTGTCATCTCCAAATTCAATTTGCAGTGTGACCTTAATTGACAGCACAAGTTTGACTGTTAATTTTGCTGGCATTTGAATCAACTTGACTTATCTGGCTGTTTGTAGACATTTTTTTTTTTTTACCTTTTGCAGCAAATGGTGCGAAAATATTAGTCAAAATCATTTCTCAGGTTGATTGTATAAATTACAAATACATTTATAACATTTTCTTGACTTTAGGCTTGGGTTGTTTACATTGTAAATGACCCCCAAACACTAACAATTAGCTTTCAAACCATGCCATGACTTTACATTACAAACTTTTCTAAACAGAGGAAGTTCTTCATTAGTTCACGATTTCTCTCACTGAAAATCATACTCATACATCTCTTGGGGTTCTTCGAGGAGCACGAGGCCTTGATAGTGACTCCGCGCCCCTCCTTTTTTCCTAAATAGCTTCAAACGTAAGAGATCCTGATCAGTGCTTGAAGTGAAGGAAGCATAGCAAGAGCATGAGATCAACCCCTGGATTATTGGGCCATTGTCCCAAAAGCAGCACTCTCCATTTAATGGAGCGGGTATTATACCACAAGGAACACTATTGGGATTAAGCGGTGCCCCCTTTCACATATGCAACAAATGACAAAGGAGGAGATTGGGCAACTAACCTGCTGTTTAGATAAAGGTACTTTAATAATTGCTAACCGCCTCTTCTGTCGTTCCATTGTCCACTGACAAGTGGCTGTTTCTAATTGCTGACAGATTTGATTTTTCAGCAACAGCGAGCGCTCTGTTTGTGGCCTTTGCATGGAGTAATTACTCCATCCCTCTCTCCCAACTGGCACCTATTTTGTCCCCGGATTTTTTTGTAAATCGTTCTCTTCCCTCTGTGCCTGAAAAGAAAATTTTCCCACTCCCTCTAGCACCTTGTAATGCACTCGATTACAAGAATTGATCGGAGTCCAAACACTGGCAGATTGTGAATGGCCTTAATATGTTGCTTTGTATCAAATCATCACAAGCAGGCTAATTATTATGTTTATGCTTAATTGGGAATGGTGGTAAAATCAGATTCCTAATTAGGAAACCATCAGTGACAATGTTTGACATAGGAATGGAACCCCTTTTTCTTTTCAAGATTTAATCACATTACACGAATGTCAAAAATATGCTAAATTATCTTTGAAAAAAAAATATTTCAGACCCTTCAGTTTTTTTTGGGGGGCATTCTGGAATAAAAAAAAAAATGTAGATATTCCCAAACGTTTTTTTAAATATTCATTCGGTAAGTGTCCAAAAGATTTTTTTATTATTTATTATTTATATATATCTAAACATTTTTTTTTCTATTATATTATATTCATTCGGTAAGTGTCAAAAAGATATTAACAATAACCGGTGAAAGTTTGCTGTAAAAGTTGACTGAAATTTTGGATCCATATCTGCAAAATAATAATAAGCTTTACTTACACTATGAAGTCATATCAAAAGAAAGAGTCCATACTTGTTTTGCGATGGTAGGCTGCTGCCTTCCTGGGGCATGCAGGCTGCATTTATTAAGAGGAGAGCTAGAGGGCTCACTCCAAAAAGCAACACACGAGGGAGAGGAGGCTTCGTCATCACCATCACCACATTAAAAAACCAATTATGCCACTAACAAAAGTACACTTTATTTTCACTTAATGCAATTAGTCATTAACTGTGATTCTAAGTTCTACATTTATACAGGCTCCCTTTCTCTGCCAATTATTCATAGTTTCATGTTCATAAAGCATTCGCACTTTCAAAGCAAACATATTTTCAGTGCTGGTGTCTGTGTTAATCATCCAACCCACACATTTCATGGATTAGTCATTCACATTGCATGAAATATGAGACGGGGTGCAGCTCTGCCAGCCATGTGCGTGCCCATTATCCAGAATATTTCTGTTGCACACTTAGCAACTGTGCAAGTGTCTGTGTGTGTGTATGCAACTATGAATATTATACACACATATATAAATGAATATATATATATATTTATTAAAATTTAAAAAAAATATATATATATAGTGAAATAATACAATGAATTCTAATCCCGCCAATAAGCAGCTGCAATAATTGTGCATTTCATAAATGACGAGCAAAATACAGAAATATTTAATCCGTTTTTGCATTGATGTATTTTAAATAGCGCTTGAGTATATGAGTATGATGAGCATCAAATTGGCATTTAGTGATGGAAAATCGGATATTTGTGGTAAAAGTTACATTAGAATCTGATTTTTTTTTGTATGCATCAGAAAAAAGGTTTAAGCTCACACTGAAATTAAAAATGTTGAGAAAAAAACTATTAGTAGACAAAAACATGAACAGTAATCAAATCCAGATTATTCATCATTTAAAATTTTTCCACCACAATGTCACACCAAGAATCTTTTGTGAATAAGAACTAAGAGATAACTACAAAACTATTTGTGAGAAGATATTCTAAAAGCAGTTGTTAAATATCATCAGGAAGCAGCAATTGTACATCACAGAAGGTCATGAGCCTCAAATTGCCAATCAAACATGTCCGCTTCGCTTAATGTCATCTGACTAACCTTTTGTGGTTGATATAACGCAAGAATGAAACAGTATTAGAGCATCTTTCCATCACTGGCCTTGACCTTTGTTGTCACACTGACAAGATGAATACAAAAATGATCTGGTGTCACCAGTATGTCACCATCAAGCAGATACTTTTATCAATTAATACATACATCCACGTGAACTGTCCATAAAATGGACTGAGTGCTGTTGTTAAAATCAAAACATCTGGCAGACACGTTAACTTCACGTATAAGTTATCGTGTTTGGAGAGGACAGTGTAACTGTGACATGTGCTTTGGCCGTGGTAAGGAGAGCAAGAAGGATGTTGGAAGACCAACAAAATGTCTGACCTGACTGAGGAACCACTCTGGGGAATGATGACTACAGATACCTAAAGTTGATTGAGACATTTTCAGTGACTCATAGCAACACACACACGTATATAGTACACACATGCAAGTCATAATTCTTTATAAGCCTCTGGATAAAAGAGGAGATATTGCCTTTTGTTATCTGAATGAGCATATACTGCAAAACTTTATATTTCACGTATTACAGTATGACAAAGCAGTTTTCCTTAAAAAAAAAAAAAAATGTATATTTAATGCTAAATCAAGGAAACTGGTTTTGTTCTTCTCTTTTTGTTTCTCTTTTTTTTAGATGTTTCAGAAATTAGAAATGATATGATCTTTGATGTGTGTATTTATATTTTCATTGTGTTGGATGAAATATTATATGATGATTACATGTGAGATTGCGTGAAAGAAATCTTGTTTTATGCCTTGAAATGAATCATTTGAGACATTTACTCAGTGTTGGTACTGAGTTAAATGCTTTTATGTGAGAAAAAAAATGTTAATTTCATATTTAATATAGGCAAAAATGCGATGAAATGAGAAACTGTGTGGGATGCCTATAGCCTAGAAATTGGTAAAGAGCCATTCCATTCTGCTTCTAGCACCAAAAGCTTGTAAGTATTACAGCCGGCTCTATTTTTCCGTAACACGAAGGTGTGTGTCTCTGCAAATTCATATACATGATGAGGATTTTATTACATGCAAATGTTATCCCATTTATTATCCACTTACATGCTGGTGTACTTTACATACTAATGGTTATATGAAAGACATTTGAATCATAATTTAGATTTATTGCCGGAAAACATTTCAGGAAAACATTTCGGGGGGATGCTTAAAGTATTAGACTAAAGCGACATTTATTTGGGGTTAGTCGTTTCTATTTGTTGACAAACATGCGATTGCCTCCCGAGTAGTTGTGATAAATGATGTCATTGTGTTTGGGCTGACCTCAGGGCGTACAGATGTGGGTGGATGGCAGGTCGGACGGACACCTGTTTCCCTGCCCCACTAAACATGACCCTGCTGACCCTAAACTGCGCATAAAGTGAACTAAATCTCCAGCAAGATGTGATACTGTATAAATTCTTTAGCGATGTAAACATAAACATAGCTGGATCAAAATGTGCAAATTTGTTTTGGAAATGTATTTTAAAATATTATTTGGGACCCAATGAGTATATCTTAATCTTGAATAATTACTATTGTTAATATGAATACTTTTTAAAATAATTGTAATATTTTTTACCATATATATATTATATATATATATATATTTTTTTTTTTTCTCTCTCAGAAATTCTTAGTAAATTTCACAAGTCCCACAATACTCATTTACTGCAGCTCATTAAACGGCATTCAGTTTAACAAATTTTGTTGTTCACAAATTTCAGCATTTTTATATGATCAAACTACAGTTAAATCTGGAAACCCCCCCCCCCCCACACACACACACACACACTTGCATACTCTTTTTGAGGTTAAAAGGTGGAAATGAAGACTTTTAGGGAGTCACCAGGCTCTGGCTTAGTGGCCAGTGATAGCTCTGCTTTTCACGCGAGTCGCACATCTGCATCCATATATCAATGAATTTCCACAAAAACATTCCTGAAAGCAAAAGCGGACGTAATTTATGTGCCTCTCTCCTTTTTTTTTCATTGAAATTTATTCTGGATTTAAACTGATCGCCCAACTAAAAGTTAAAGACCTATTAAATCAGTCAGTCCTACAGAACTTGTACATCACATTCAAAGCATAAATTTAGTAGCCCAGCAGCTAGACAAAATATAGAGCTGCTAGATATTATTTTAACAATATAAAGCAACATATAATGTTAAATAATGTGGTTTCAACCACAACCACATGCACAAAAGAGGATGAAAGCCCTTAGGGGCCTCAGCTAATATGGTCGAGCATGCGGACCCAAAACGTATAGGTTGAACAGTTTACGACCTTGTGAGTGAGTGAGTTCATACCATACTGCTACCTAATTTATAGACTGATATTTTATTTTCAAATGCGGCAATCTATTCTCTGGCAGTGCATGGTAATAAAAGGATACAGGTGATGTTGGAATGCCGCGTCTTTCATGTTTTATCTCACAAAGGAGTGCCGGACTGGTATTTTGTTTCCGTGGAGGGTATATGAAGGTGTTTGACTTATTATCAGATCATAGGAGTGCCATGACCTGTGTGGATGATAAGCACGCACCTGGACATTTGCTTCATAAAATTCAACGCAACACTTTCGAGCTAATCATATATTTCTACCAAAAATGACGTGTGTGCTGATGGAATTGGTTAAATTGCGCCTCGTTTTAAAGGTGCAAATAAATAAATTAAATTTATAGTAAAGTATTTGATAGATGATCTAGCCAGTGCGTAAAAACAAAATATCAAATAAATAAAAATTTATAGTACAGTATTTGATAGATGGCCTAGCCAGTGCGTCAGGCCGGTTGTGTGCACAATGGTGGTGGAAGCAGCACCACGATAAAACCACCAGTCTGGTGTGTTTGGTTAAGATGCACTTGTCAAGTGGGCTGACAATCACATCTGTGCTCATTCAAGGGAACCTCTTATCTCTGCCTCCATGTCCTACTCAGGAGACATAAGCACTTAAGATGTTTGTATGATTTTGCTCTCAAGTAAAGTACACACAGCATGTCACACACTCATGCGTTCACATGAACTCACACTTATAGACGGAAATGGCAAAATTACATTTTTACTTGCTAAAAAAAAAAATCAGGTAAAAACAGAAGTTGGTCTCAAACAAAACCAAGGAGGGGGAAAATATTGTTTTTCCAAATTAATTTCCGGTTGTTTAAATCACTGTTTGTAAGTTAATCTTGCGCAAATGTTCTAACTTCGAAAGAGTGAATCTAGGCTTGTTACAGAATGACTCATTCATCAAAGCAGTAAATAATAAGTTATTATTTGCTGTCTTTGTTTCCGCATACAAAATTAATATTTGTTATGGGCGTGGGCTTTATCGGAGCAGCCGTCTCTTTTATTATCTTGTACTTCCTCCATTTCTGCCGGCGTGGAGAGGAAGTGACGTCACACAAGGAAGTGAAGCTTGCATCGACAGCAGTTGTCAGCATAGAGTAACAACTGCAGCTTCAACTAATATTATCTCGCAGTAATTTGCCGTGAAAAAGAACAAAAACCTGCATTAATGGAGCCCGAAAATGTTGCACTGAAAGATTGCTATTTATAACTCCGAGGTAAGAATCACTGATCTATGGAATCTCTTGAACTCTTAGCACAGCAGTTAGCCTTTTGTAGCTAATGTGATTTAGCTTGTTTGATTAAAACAATGGAAAATCTGGAATCGCTGTTAGCTTCTATTAATTGCTAACGTTAATACATAAATGGCATTAATTGTTTGGTTAACATACTTGTTATTACTCATTAATTACGAGTCATTCGATTCATTTCATGGCCAGCACATCTTGTGTTATGGTAATAACAATGTAATCTCCTTAATTGGTTGAATAGTTTTGACAAACTAAAAGCTCTGCAAATACAACCATTTTAATAAAATTAAACAATGCCATGCCTTTAAACCTGCTGCATCACAGTTTGCTGACAAGACACACCATGATGCATCTCAGGATGTCGTCATCATGTTGTGGTCAAATACGCTATAATGATGGTGCAATCATGTTAACCTCATATGTATGTTCTTTGACAATTAAAACTGAATCATGTTTCATATTTATATTTGCAACATTCCAATATTTATCTCCAATTTTTTTATTTTCCCCATAATCACCCAGACCTAGTGTGTAGGGAAATTACTCCAACCTGGCAGTGTTGTTCAGAAATTGCCAAATACTCTGAGGGTTGTTATGGTGAAAGAAATTTCGCCTCTCATCCCGCACCGAATGAAGCAAACCTGAAATATTTTAATATCTTGTATTGCTGAACTTTTTTTTTTTCTATATGCATACATACACTCAGTTATAAAGTGGAATTTAAGAGTCGTACAGTAATCCCATGTTACTGCAGTGATACTGTTAAGAATTGTATTTCCCTTTTTCTGTGTTGATCTTGATTTTTCCCCCCCCCCCCCTTCCCCCTCCAGATGACTCAGCAGTGGCTTGGATTCCTGGGTTTTTGGCCTTATGAAATACGGCTTTGTTTTCTATGACTTTAGGGTTGTAACAATAACATGAATAACTCATTGCTAAATATTTTTTTCACATGACACACTTATTTTTATAATACGACCATTGAAAAGCAGTACAGACAATGTCACTGGGTGAGCAGTCTCAAAAGTGGTTTCCAACTCATGTCCAAGCCACGGTTCTTCAAGCTTCTGGTTTACAGCCAAAGGGCAAAAATGGCACCAATGATGCATACACTATCATCCAGCTGGGCAAAGAAAAGTACTCCACATCAGTGGCAGAGAAGACACTAAACCCTGTCTGGAGAGAAGAAGCTTCCTTTGAGCTGCCTGGGTTACTTTTGGATGGCAACCCAGAAATCTATCAGCTATGCTTCATTGTTATGCATCGGTCCTTGGTCGGGTTGGACAAGTTCCTGGGTCAGAGGTCCATCAACCTCAACGAAGTCTTTGACAACAAGCAGCGGCATAAAACTGAGTAAGTACTGTCTTAGTAGGAGCAATGTGGTATTTGATGCTGCTGTAAATCTGTAATTCACTAATATCTCATTATTATTGCACGTGTGAACGTCCCTCACAACCGATTCTGTACAAATGTTTTAAGTATTAAAGTGAAAAGATAAACTGCTGAAACGTGTGATACGAAATAGTTTAATATTTATTACCTTTGTTTTTTTTGCGAGATTCTTCAAATGAATAGCACTAAATGGCTAGTTCAAAACTAGTGGAGCTGGCTGAACATGTTATATTAGACAACCATCTATCATCAGGGTCATGGGTGAGCTGCAACCTATCCAAACTGCCTTTAGCCAGGAGGCAATTTAGAGTCGTCAATGAATCTAACAGGGTATATTTTTGGAATATGGAAGGAATCCAAAAAAAAAAAAAAAAGTGCTTTCTTGGCTTCCATTTTTATTTTCACTGACTGATGAAAGAACAACCGCGTAATAATTGCAAAATAAACTACAAGATTAGGTTGACTTGCCCCTGATGACAGACATACGTGCTGTTGCCTAACCCTGCATTAAGAAAACAGGAACAGATCAATTAAATTGGATCTGGTGTTAATTAGCTCTCCAACATGGAAATACATTAGCACTTCCTCCCTGCCTATCAGTTTAGAGAATTGCAATATGTTATAATCAGTGCGAAACTGGGACACATCCCCCCCCCCCCCCACCCCCCTTGTGCCTGAGTTGATTCACGTCAAGATTGTGGTCCTTTTTAGGCCGAGTGTTGCTAATAGATGTGACCCATGTTGACCTATTCCCACACCGCAGGCAAATCTGACAATGACACCAGGGCCCCGGATACGATGACCACATTTCACCGTTGCCGCGGTTCATTTGCGATGTTTTTGAACTGACCTATCAGGGAGGAAAGACTGTCTCGATATCTGAGCAGGCAGCCCATAATTATCGCACACCTGTGTTTGTTGATTGTGAGGAGTTTCCCAGCGGTCCAGGGGCCAAGCTGGTGGATTGTGGTTCCAAGCGCACTGAGGTTTATCTTGGCCTTGAGACACACTCGAGCCGCAGTCCCGGCCGGGCCGTAGCAGCGGCATGCTGTGGCTGCTGATCTGACTGGGCATGGCGTGCAGCCTGGGAAATGGACTCGGGCTACCGGGTCCACGAGCTTCATGGTTTAGAATAGCACTAATGACAATTATTTATTGGTGATTTCCGATTTGATTAGTCAGTTTTTTGCTTTTTGTCTTCGGGTGCTGTTGTGTTGTTGATTCATGGCAAAAGGTTAGAGATGTACAGTACATGTTTTATAAATAGCAGCTTCCTGGATTGTCCTTTCTTACGCTCCTTATAACACAGAGGATATGACAGATTAGCAATGCATGAAATGGCCGGTCACCCTGCGATTCAATGCCCCAGTTGCTTGCCTTTGCGGTTGTGAACAAAGGGCAGATTTGTGCAAATGCCACTTTTATTTTCAATGCACAAATCCCATTGCTTCCAGTTGAAAACGCAGGGAGGTTAAATGAATAGGCGCGCCAAAGGAAGCCTGAAATACTCCTATTCAACAACATCTTATTTCTTATGTTTTAGAATGAATAATGTTGGTCTTGAATGACATATTCTCCAGAAAGCAAAGGATTTGAGCCTCTGAATTGATGTCAAGATTTTGGATTAGTATGCTCAAATTAACCTTGTATCTTGAGTTCTGCTTAAATGGATCATAAACATAGATAAATCCTGTCATCATTTTTCTTTTTCATAAAATGTCCCCATTGAATATGCTAAGCTTTCTCCATTTTCATTTTAGCTGGTATACCTTGCAGTCCAAGCCATCAAAGAAGCTCAAGGAGCGAGGACGCATCCAAGTCAGCATCCAGTTCATGCGGAATAATATGACCGCCAGTATGTTTGACCTCTCCATGAAAGAGAAGCCCCGCTCGCCTTTTTCTAAACTTAAGGTGAAAATGAAAGGTCGCAAACACGACAGTGACACGTCTTCAGCCATACTACCTCGCTCCGCGGCATGCGACTTGGACCCTAACTATCATTCGCAAGCACAAGCCCAGCCTGAAAGCAAGCCTAAGAGGTCGCTACTCTCTGGGGCCCAGAAACTCTCTGCGGCCCATTCCATGTCAGATCTCATTGGGACCCACTTTCGACCCAAACTGGACTCAATGAATTCCATTGAAGAAACTGGTGAGTAGATTTGAGTAGCAAATGTTTTGGTTTGAATTTATAGAGGTCACACTCCACTCGGGGAATTTTAGGCCCAATTATTTATCCAGATAAATCAAATATTAGGGATGACCAAATTAGAAAAATAGAATAGAATTTACATTAATTTGCTCTATCTTAACAAAGTGGTACCATCCATTTTGTCCATGTCTGCAATCTCTAAAGCCCTCTAAATATGCAATGACCTTACTTCTTGGTTCCAGGTACAGCTGGTCCTCACAGGCGTTCCCAGAGTGAGGTACCAGGCCTCCAAGACAACGAGGCACACAGTGACCCTTTTACTGATATCAGTGACAACCTGCCACAAAAGTATGCCACGCTCCCACGCAATCGCAACCCATTCGAGGCAGAGCAAGGGCAGCTGTGGGACAAGTCCAAAGAGAAAAAGGAGAAGATCAGCCTACTGGAACGCATGACTGGAAAGAAGGATGGTCGCAAGACCAGCAACGGGGGTCGCTCGGTGAGTACGGGCAGTTCTGGAGACCTGCGATCCCCGAACCCTTTTGGTGGCGACTCGCAAGTACCCGCTAACCCTTTCAACAACTACAAAGCAAGGTACATGTTCATGTTTGATACAGTGCCATGTTTTTTTTATGAACTGGAGATCTTTCTTTCCCATGACCATGAGACAGGTTGACAGCGTCCAATCTACAGGATGTTTACAGTATTCTCATTAGCCTCAGAAATCTTCTCTCATGGACTCAAGTGTTTTTGTTTCCATCGGTCCATGTTATGTCTTTTCTCGGCTTCCATCGAGAGTTGAGGAACACCGAGACCACATCGTGCTTCATCTGAAGGGAAGGTGTCATTAGAAGCTCTTTAGAGAGCTTTGGCTTGATAACAGAGCCCTCTGAGCATAACATAATGAGATTCTTTAGAGTGATAGACCACTCAATTAACCGCTTATCTTTATAGGTCCATCATCTTAAATGCAGGCTTTATCATCAAGTAGCTCATTGGTCACTCGTAATTTAGCGCATTATTATATCGGAGCGGTGCATAATTAAATGCATTTCAAACATCGCAGTTGTCGTTTAATGTTAAAGCACAACAATCGGATTTTACTGACCTGTCCTTTTGTTTGATTTGACAAAAGGTCGACTGGAAAAGAAGACCTTACCCTGGGCCAAGGGAGCAGGGAGAGCCACGCCTTGAAAAACGTGAGACAACTTAACACGTCAAAAATCACAATTCCTCATGCAATTCGATCGCATGTTGTCACTTTGCCGTCAGCCGAAAACGCAAGAACGGACTTGTACAATTTTGACACTTTTGTAATGGAGAACAAGTCTCGAGTCTCATTTGACGCGGCAGCTGGTGACATTGATCCCCGCGGCCTCTAAAAATTCAGATGTGCTATTCGTCTAATTAGCAGCTGCACACTCATATCGTGTCTTCCCTGAATATGAAGTACTTTAAAGTGAAATATTCGCAAGTTCAATTGTGTGAGCGGCACGGCAATACATGACTTTTTTTCGAATATGTCCACAATAGTTCTTATTTAACGTCTCTATTGTCGGAAACTTTCTAATGTTTGTTCGACTACACATGCAATTTAGGAAGAGAAAGGGACGCCTAAATGAGAACGAGGATGCTGATAATGGCTTTCGTCACCTTTCTCGGCGAGTGTTGAGGTCTGTCATTATCCACACATGTGCCCTCTGCACATGGCTGCAAGAACCGCCAGCTCCCATTTCCTCCTCTTCAAGGCCTTAATTAACCACATGCACGGGTGGCGGGGGGGGATAACACACACATTTCAAAGGATGAAGCTTTTAAATTCTCAAAGCTCAGCTCATTAGAAACGGTAATGACACAACTGGAGTATGGCAAATGGACGCCTTATCTTCTCAACTACCCATCGTATGGGAAACGGTCGTCGTTACTTCGCCGGTTCATGGTCAAATCCAGACCTTTACTAACAGCTGCTGAAGTTCCTTACATTGGACGAAAACAACAAGCTCACGACACCCAACCTCTATTCGCTTATGTTGGTCCGGTTTCCCTTTTTTTTGTCTCAAATGGGCCCGAGGGTGGTATCTTTTAATTCGATGCAATTTTAATCTTCAGTCGTCAAAATCTGAGACTTTTGATTCTGGCCTGTGTCCTTCTTCTCTTAAGTAGCCTTTGTGCTCATGAAGCGATAAGACACCTGGCAAATAGTCCAATTGGGAGCCATTCTGCATTGTCTTGACTTTGACTGCTGAGGCATGGGAGTGCGGGATGATAACTCCGGTATGTTAAACAGACTCGAGCCTTTGCCGCGCTATCGATTTGGGGGAGGATGACCTGCATTACGGCGATAAAATGCTCCCTCATTAAAAAAACGATTGCGGCTCCTGTTCTCATACAAGAGTTCCCAAAACAGGACCATGGTGCTGGTGTTTCTCGTATGGCTTAGTCTGTGTCGGAAAAGTTCCAGGACTGCTGTCACCGAAAGTATATTTCAAATCAAGAGTGTTCCGGGATCTTCTACAGTCGTCACGGCCATTTTAACGTTGTCTATGTCTTGAAAACAAGTCCCCTTTGGTGACCCCAAAAATAAAATCGGCGATTCGTCAATATCCTATTACGACTTGAAATTGTTCGGACCAAAATTGAACTCTCCGGTATGAATGCCACGTTTAGATGAAATAATTTTTATCATCTGTTTTCCGTGTCCAGGATGCGATGCAGCGGAATGCGGCACCCTATAGAAACTTGTCCTTTGAGGAAGTGGTACAGGAACTCATCAAGCAGAAAGAAGTGGTGAAGAAGAAAGACGCCCACATCAAGGAGTTGGAGGACTACATAGATAACCTCCTGGTACGTGTCATGGAGGAAACACCAAGCATCCTGCGGACACCTTACGAGCCTAAGAAAAGGGCAGGTAAACTCAATAAGAAGTAAAAAGTGCTGACGATTGAAAACCAGTGGGGCAGTAGATAGAATAGAACACGAAAAAATTTTCATTAAGTCCAATTACATATTTCCATCTGTTAAACGTGACCAATACTGTGCATTTTTCGGTACGTCAACTAAATGACTCATTTGTGTGCATTTAAATCAAAATGCAGTGACTTCACCCACTTCTGTTTTCCGTTTCATTTTTGCACTGGTGAGGCAACGGCTTCCTGTTGCACACTTAGCTTCTATCCGAAGCCGGAATTATGTTTACTAGAAGCTGCGGAATTAAAAAGCGATTGTAATGAAACCGTTTGTAACACTTGTTTACACTCGAGCACACATCTTAAGCCTGCTACCGTTTAGTCAGAGCTGTGTCCTCACATTTGCTATCCTCTCTTGCTTATCAATGAACAAAGTCTACATTCTTAATCCTCAATTGCGCGTACTTTTGTTTTAATTGTGAAGACTATCATTTAAGGGTGAAATCTTTGAACTGGAAATGAGCTTTTGAAGTGCAATAATCCTAATTTAAGCATTTTGCTGGATGTTATGCTGGAATGGAATTCCATAATGTCATTCTGTCTCACCTTTGAATGATGTCGGGGAATGTTTTTATTTTCTACTCATATCCTTTACAATCAAAAGTACGATTGATGATCGCGAAACTCTGTTACATTTGAATACTAATGTATTTGTTAAGTACTTTATGTCACATTGCTACTGCATCCAAATGACTTCTTTGGTCTTACACTGGTACAAAACGGTTTGTATTATGGATTTGTACAACTATGTGTAATCCTAATCTGTTGAAATCGTTTTTTTTTTTTTGTGTGTGTAGGCTATGTATTGTATCACCGGCCTGTTTCTTTGTGTATCCTCCAAACGCAATCAATATCATAATGTCTTCCCTCCAAAGTCAGTAAGCACCAAATTTGTAGGCATAAACTCATTTGACACTGCATTTTTCATCAAATTCAATTTAAATGACACTGCTGATTCTAATCAGAGCAAAATGATGACCTCAGCACATATTTTGTGTGCGGAAAAGCTACAAAAAAGGCGTATGTTTACATTGATCGGGGAAGTAGCTGCGGTATTGAAGCACGTGTTGTATCGGCAAAAGCCAAAGTTACATTTGACAATTCGATTCTCCTCCTTCTCATTCCTGCTGGAGGTGTTCCAACTTTGCTATATATGATACCAAATTCACAGGCGAGATGGTGTTTGTTGTGGCAAGCAATCACATTTTCTGCTGCCATTTGAAGTTGTTATTTTACCTGAATGTATTTGGTTTCGTACAGAAAGCCAAACTCTTTTATTAGTGAATGTATTTCACTTGTGTCATATGTAGAAGATCAACAATGTTGCCTTTCAATTATTTTCTAGTTCCAAATAGGCATGGGATGATTTTCCTTTCTGATGGTATGGAGAAAAATATTACAGTATTAGCGTATTAAAATTACACCTTGAAAAAGATTTGAACATGGAACCCAATTTATTTTATTTTAAAACGGTTACAACTCGCCCCTCCCCTCATATTGTGCCCTCAAAAAAAGACAAAGTTGTAGTGGAAATTGATATCTTGACTATTTAAAATCACGGTAAACCATCAAACAGGTACAATCGGCCCATGCCTAGTTCCAAAGAAAAACTTTTTTTTTTTTTTACACAATTGCGGTATAATGGTGACAAGCTGCATGTACGATTTAACCAATAGCTCATTTTAGCATGTATACTGTACTTAAAATGTAGATAATTTCCATTTAGGAAAATCCCCTCACTGATTGCCTTCTAATATATGCTCTAGTTTGACCTCTCGTTACACACTCGTTCCTACTTAACTGCTTTAAGCGTGTACGCGTAGTTAGCAAGTTGAAATGGACCTTACCTCTGCGCTTGTAATATTCCTATTGTATTCAATCTTTGTAATGTCACACCCCTTTATTTTGTTGATTTATAGTTCATTTTGTTGTGCTTTAAAATATCTAAAAATCCACTGTGGATTTCTAATTGTAGAAAATCCGCCACCTATTTTTCATTCAACGTAATTTTCACACTGCGATATAAAATTCATTCTCAGGAATTCAAATTATTTTACAGCTCAGGCATTACTATTACTACTAAAGATGATCCTACAAGCCTAATAGATTCCTATCCGTGTGATAGACAACATGTAATTTATGTTTATTCCCACCAGGTGCCTGCAAAGTGAAGGCACGCAGCAGCTATCTGCTCTATTCAAATGATGAAATATGAATACTAAAGATGAGATACATTAAACATTGAACACATTTGGACCCTGAAGGGGATTTAGTTCACATGAAAGAAAGCAATTGTGTCGAAATGAATTCATTTTGACTGTCTTTTTTTTTTTTTTTTTGCCTTTTAGCTTGATTGCAACATTTGCTTTATGCTGTAATATAATTTGGTCCTTTGGTAGATGTCAAACGGCTGTACGTAAATCTAAAATGAAGAGCATTTTGAAATCGTTTTTTAGCTCCACACTGAAAGGGGGTGACTATCATTACTATACTTCTTCTTAGCAGCCTCTTTGCATAATATTTTCCAGTGCGGCTTTTTGAATATGCAAAACACTAAATATGCTCCGAGGTGATGTTTCCTATAAAATCCGCTACTATTTTACACATGGCCATGTCTGATTAATGTGTAGATTTGTTCTTGGTTGATTAAGTTTGGATGAAGCTGATGCACAACTAGTGGTGAGAATTTTTTTTTTCCCGCACTGTTCGACACAGTTTTAAACAGATTGTATAACTTTGAGCAACTCCTAAATATGTCCTTGGTTCCCCCCCGCAAAAAAAAAAAAAAAAAAATCATCCCTCTGCCTTCTTGTATAACTGGCAAAGTTTAATTTCAATTTGTCTTATTAAACACAACTGCTTGTACAGCGTGTAAAGTTGACCTTCCTGAAAGGTCGGAGTTGTAGTAAACTGACATATTACATTAATATTTGCCTTCAGTGGCCAGTTTGAGGTTTTTAAACCAGCATGTTTGGAAACAAGGTTGTATTGATTTTTTTTGGGGAGGTGCAAGGGGATTTAAGAACACAATTGTTTTTTGTTTTTTTTAAGCTTTGGGCAAAAGTAGGGTCATTGAGAAATGCTGACTGTATGTCAAGTGCCAATCTTCTCCTTCAAAAGAATACTTGTACTTTATAATTAAATAAAAATCATTGAAAGCAACACTATTACTACTGCTGTAATTAAATTCCAAAAGTACTCTGGATGTTTTGAAAGGCACACGCAAGATTGTATTGTCCTTTTCAATAAAGTCGCACTAAATACTTCTGACCCACTTTGTCTTGTTATTTTTGTTACCATGAAATGTGTGCATTTTTATTTTACAGTGAATTACAAAATGTTATGGAGAGTCCTTATCCTCTCCAAAATTTATTCTAATAGTAATTTAAAAAATGACCCATTCTTAATTATGCCGAGTTTTGTTTTCATCTACCTTAAGCAGCTCTTTATTTTGTTAGAAAATTTCGTACCTTTGTATATTGAATATAATCGGCCAACTATATGTGAAGCCGTGCTCATACAGCTGATTCACTTAACATGAGTCATGATTAAGTCAAGTCATCATCTGCCTTGGAAGCCACCGAACACAAATACGTTTGTAATTGGGCTTTATTTAGGTATCGCCTGTTGTATTCATCCACTAATTGGCAAGCTCATTGTCGTCTTTAGACATACATCACCGGCTCCGATTACAAACGTGGCAGCTTGTGCAACGCTGGCACGTGTCACCTGAGTGCCATCCTAAATTAGAACCTTATGTGCTTTATATCATATTGCTGTAATTTGAGTAAATATCCCATAAATGTTAAGTAAGATTCTGAATGTGCAATTGCGGCATGCACGCCTTTTAAATATGGATGGGCGTCGTAGTGGGGGGATCAGTGTCACCATGCACGCGTCTGTGGATGGGATGGGATGGTCTCAGGGAGTCATGGAGAAACCTGTTTGCGGAGAAATTCAGCAGATGGATGAGGTGTTTCAAGAGAAAAGCAGACTCTTATGGCCAGCCGCCCTGAATTTGTTGGATGGACCGAGGGCCAGATGTCAAGGTTAACCCCCTTCAACTCCCCAACGTGGACTCCACCCTGTTCTCCAAAGCGGGACTCTTTTGTTGCATAGTTAGCCCCATCTAAAAAGCTCAGCTGGTGTTTGGGATAAATCAGGTGTCAAACGTGCTGTCGATCCTAATGTTAGCTATTGTGTTGAAGGTATTGTCTCTTTGATAGCTGCCACGCGTCTGGTATCAAGTGAACAAAGACAGATGACAACTAGTGGAAAGACACAATGTGTCAACACCAAATACTGGCCCCCCCTGACTCATTTAGATCACAAAGGGTACCTCCATCGAATGTCGACGGCATAAGGGTCAATACAAAAGCCGTCTAAAATACTTTCCAAAAATCTTTTAATTGATTGGTTGTTGAGGGAGGGCCATGTAATTAGAATGCTAATGTTCAATATGGTGATGATTACCCCAAAAATATCTAAAAATATTGTGTTAATTGTCTTGTATGTGTTGTGAATTTAAATTTCCTTTTTTTTTAAATCAATAACTTTTAAGTTATTTTTCAGCACACTTAAAATTAGCAGTGAAGAAAATATATATATTATATGTATTATATATATATTATATATAATATAATATATTAATTTATTAAGTTCCATACAATACTGTAGAAAATTATCAAAATTATCCAGTAGTTTATATATATATATATATATATATATATATATATATATATATATATATATATATATATATATATATATACTTTGACTGCTGAGGCATGGGAGTATATATATATATATATATATTTATTATAACTTAAAAGGGCACTGATTACTACAGAAAACTAAGTTTGCTGGGAAAGTAGTAATTTTTCACTGTGTGGGTGAAGGTGTTTAATTTTCGCCAGTATGTTTTTTTTTCCTGCAAACTTTAATTTGTGGTCATCAAGCAGGCTAACAGCATCGCACAGGTTGCTTACGTGGAGTACAGTTTACTTTGCAGTGGATAGATCCCAGTAAAACTTTACTGCAATAGCTTGCTAAAGCCATGCTAAAACTAGAGTAATACAATCAATCAATCAGTCATCTCCTGACTTCACAGCACAGAGGAGCCCTGCTGGAATGCTGCTAAGCTGCAGATGTACCAGCCAAATTACTCCAGAGGGGGAATTACCAGGCCATAAATCCAACCGTCATGAAGTCTGTAGCCTATTTCACGGTAAAAAAAAAAAAAAAAACTCCATGCAACTTGTTTTCATTACCTCTATAGTGTGTTTGCTTGTGAGGTGCTCAAATGGCTCAGGACAGATCTAAACATGCTTGCATATAAACTACATGGCCTTGAATCACATAGACCTCCATCATGTTGTGGCAAGCCTTTTTTTAAAAAACGATCTATGACATAAGCGTCAAACTCAAAACCAGGGGCCAGATCTGACCTGTCACTTAATTGATTGAGGCTTCCTAAAGTGAACAAATTGTGTCTACGTCCTAAAATTATACTAACAACAATCTCAATCAATTTACATATTACACTTAGCATCGTAACTTTCTCAAGTTATAATGAGTATATTTGTGCTCATATTAAGTCACCTGCTGGACCTTTTTGAGATTCAACCAAAACCGCAAAAAATACCTTTTTTAAATATTATCATGACAGATACAAATGTTATTTAGAAAAATCTGTGCAGAAAAAAATATTTTTATGATGGCTAAAATGAATCATTTGGACAGCTATTTAGATTATTTTCTGAAAAAAGATCAATCCAAACAAACTCGGGTTGTGTGTCAGAAACCGGCTCATCTGTATTCTACCCAACTACAATATCCCTTGGCCTATTTTTTTTTTCAAACAAATTTCATGAAAGTGGCAGGTAAACAAAAAAGGGAGTCTAGTCAACACAACCACTGGCATCAGACAGTTGGCACCAAACGGGCATCATTATTACTAATTAAGATGTATGAATACGTTGTCTGGCCCTTGACTTGCCGTTTGGAATGGGACATTTTTTCCACCAAGCTCGGAAAGTGCCAAGGTAGACAAGGTGAGGGCATGGGTGCACGTTATTGTGTACCTACGTGTGCCCTTTAGCTCAGCTGGCATCCATGGAAGTGACGCCTTTATGTGCCAGCAACTAAACAAGCCCAGGCTTGAGTGGAGAATTTCACGTGTTTGGGCTGTGATCAAGAAAAGTGTGCCAATGTCTTTGAGTGGCAGCTTTGGGGGTGCTCCTTTCCACAGCTGCATTCTCTGGTGCATCATAGACACGTTATGGTGACACTCACTGCCAAAAATAACATGACAGCTTGGTCTTCTAACAGAAATTATTATTGGGCACTACAGCTGCTAACTTGAATTGAGATATTTTTTATGCTGGTTTTTTTTCGGGATTTATTATCTACGTCAGGGGTGTTTTTTCGCGGGCCGCATTGTAGTCATAGCTTCTTTCGGAGGGCCATTATGACTGTCAACCCAAATAAATATATGAGCACCTCATAGTATATATAGTAAAAGCTACAAAACAAACAAATAACTCGTTTTCAAATCAGACGAGTAAAAACTGGTCAAATATTTAAAAGATAATATTAAAAGTGAAGACAATTTGCAATTCTAGTAATGACATGAATTTGATGCACAATTTGTCTTTGCGGGCCACATAAAATGATGTGACGGGCCGTATCTGGCCCCCGGGCCTTGGGTTTGACACCTGTGATCTACAGTGTTTTGCCCGAGACTCGACTTACGCCCATTTTTTTAATTTTTTTATTATAAGTCTACTAAACCAGAAATGGAGGAAAAAATGACGATAAAATACTAAATTATACTAAATTGATATACTAAATTGATTACTTTTATCTATTTATTTTTTAAATCACACCATGCTATTTTGAAGACTTAAATTAACCAAGTGGCATCAAAAAGCTTTAAAATGACAACTATATAAGTGCTTATAAACACAAGCGAAAACTTTTTTCCTGCCACCACTAAAGTACTATGCTTGACTTTTTTAACTGTACAATTGTCTTTTGTTTGTAGCTCAGCAACACTAATAATGTCTGTAAATGCTTGTAAAGCTTTTCTCGATCGTTCTGGGAGTTGACTTATTATTTACTTCCTCGGCGCTCACCTTTGCAGCATTTGACTACGTGGGTCTCCTGATGCATTTATCATTCTTATTGATGCGTGTCCCGTGACCTCACGCGTCCCATCTTCAATCCGGGTTTATCAGTCAGAATAAGTGAAAACACTTGTGGGATTGCGCAAACTATACTTTTGATGCCCTTTTTTCCATGAGCCCATTGTTTCAAAGTGGACATGCGGCAGACTTCTTATTTTTTATGTTTTATTTTGAAAATATCAATAGTTAAGTATTATTTGAGTCGTCTAATAATAATAATTTTGCATATACGTAATTTAAAAATAGACACCTACATTTTATTAATCTACTGACTAGACAAAAAAAATCAATGAGGAAATATTCCACATAAGTCAATCCTTCTATAAACTACCCAGCTTGGCTTTGAGCCAGCTGGATTTATTTTTCAAACGTATGTTCACCGCAGATAATTGTGTTGCACTTCTCCAGACAGCTCGTCACGTTTGAGTGACACGCTGCTCTCGGCCGTATGGCCTGTCATCGTCAGGAATTTGCATGCTCTTTTTCCTGCCTCCATTATTATTGACGCCATCCACTGTTTTGAAAGTATCACGTAGCTGCGTGAAGACCCATCACGTCTTGACTTGGCTAGCGAGACATCTTTGTCGAAGGCTAAAACGCTTACAATTTGCAAGTGAGATGAGTTGTCAAGCTTTGGAGACTTACGCAGGTGGCGCAATTTGTCTCCTTGTTTTGATAAAACTCAAGCACTGAATATTGGCAAAGTGTTGGTAAAGCTCAGCGAGTGCTGCAATTAATTATGTGGCCTAAGTTTTGACACACATAATATTATGCTGTCACTCTCATAGACCTGATGTCTTCATCCCTTGGAGCTAATTTGTGGATGTCTGTTAGGCCTCTTACCCAAGGGTAGGAATCACTGTATGATTCAATTTATTAAGAACACTAATAAAAATCTACTGCAAAAGTCGTTTGTCTTGGGAAAACGTC
Source organism: Syngnathus scovelli (assembly GCF_024217435.2). NCBI lineage: Eukaryota > Metazoa > Chordata > Actinopteri > Syngnathiformes > Syngnathidae > Syngnathus > Syngnathus scovelli. Next base: position 5,145,424 of record NC_090858.1, read on the forward strand.
ATTCAGACTAGCTTAGCCAGATCCGAGGAAGCAGCGGTCGCAGACGAGTCGTTGGACTTGGGAGCGTTTGAGTCCCGTCTCCCCAAGCGGTGAAGCAGAACCAAGTGGAGTGCGCTCGGTGTGCCACAAGAGCACCATTGTTCTTGGTATTAATCAAACCGAAGAACTGCAGGTAGCATTTCTCGAGCTCGGCCTTCATGAATGGAGTGCTTTTTTAGCTGGCAGCCATTGGCCATCGGAGCTCCGAGAGGATGTGTGTCTGTTTAATTAGTGTGATGAGCTCAGCAGAGTTTATGTGCAGTGTCAGACACCAGGTATTAACCCCTGGAGTTTGACCTCACAGGGGAGGGCGGACAACCTCAATCTTGACATCTCTTTCTTTCGTTTTATTAGCAAAAGACAAATTATTGAGATGGACGTTACACATTTTTGCTTCTGTAGAAGTGTCAAAAAAGGAACCGGTATAAAATAGCCGCTCTCTTTTAATATTTTTAACCACAACAGTGTTTTCCTTAACGTTAGCTGGCTCGAAAATTGTTGCTCTTAATTGTGTTTTTGCACACGAAAAGAATTAGTTCAACTTTAAATCCCATTTTTTTACTGTTGAGATGTTTGTGCAAGGCATTTTTTTTCAAACAGTTTTAGTTTTCTGAATATATGACTGATAATCGTGATGTGGTCAATGCAGTGACACACGTTTTAAAGTTGGAGGGCACACAGAGGACACTTTCACTGATGAGTTATGGTAATGATTTAGAAAACTCGTTTGGATTAACTCCAAAATTGGTTAATTTCTCAAACCATCTGGCAATTATTTCAATACTTATGTGGCCAAATCCAGCCAGGGATTTTTATAAGAGGACATCATAAGGATGTTCCATCCAGACTTTTTGTAAAGAAACAATTTTTCAACTAGAATTTTTTGAAACGAAACGTTTCTAACTAAATACCGTAGTCTGCCAAACCTTACGATTAAATTTGTACAGCTAAAAGCGTTACAGTACTTTCATAGATTAAATTATATGGCTGAACAATTTTGAGAAATAATCTACTTTAAATTGTCCTTAGGTGTGATTGTGAGTGTGGATGCTTATTCATCTATTCGTGCTCTGTGATTGGCTGGCAACCGATTGAGGGTGAACCCCGCCTCCTGCCCAAAATCAGCTAAGATAGGCTCCAGCGTGCCCGCAACCCTTCTAAGAATAAGCGATTCGGATAATGGGTGGAAAAAAGATCAACAACCGATTTTTTTAAGTCTTTTTTTCCCGATTTTGGCCTTCGTAGTGTAAAAATGGCATTTTACAACATTACAACGCTAATTTAATCTCGATTCATTTTTCGACATCGGTGAAACCCCAAAAAATAATTGGAAGAGTGATTCAGGGCCACTTTCGATTTCCTAATACGATTGCCGCCAAGAAAATGAGTATCAAAGAAGTGGAGTCACAGCATGTCATCTTTCTACAAAGCAATGTTTGCTACACACCCTGGAAAAAACACTATTAATTGGATTGCGATATTTGCAAAATGATCTATTTAATGGGATTACCGCTGGTATAATGATCTTATTTATAAGGGAAGCAATCCAAGCTTTGGGGCGGCCTGATAATACATTTCCAGCTCTTTGGCAGTTAATGTTGTGTTACAAGGGGAGATAAAGTTGAAGTCCCATTGTAAGTGAGTAGCTAGGTAAGCACAGTGAAATGGAGCCGCTACGGTGGCAGGTCAGACGGGCTTGAGTGGCCGCAGTCGCATTCCACAGGCCTGTCTGGACTGCAGGTTCAAACCTGCTGAACTCCTTACAAGTTCAAGAAAGACATAAAGAGGGACACAGAGAGAGAGATAGAAGCCCCCACCTAACCACTTCAGCAGCATAATGGCCCTTTCTCAAATCTTTATCCCCTTCGATATCTCCATGAAGCTTTTACAGGCCTCGTTTCCACTTTAATGCCGGGATGTAATGTCTTACCCTCTCTCGCTCCTCTTTGCATCGCTAACTGAAAACATGATACCGTCGGAAGCACTTAAGATGTGTACGGGCCACGTGTTCATCAAAACACCACAAAAATAACTGTAAAAAAGATTTTTTTTTTAACTGCATGGTTCTCATTTGCAAGGTTTCTTCATGAGGGTTTTTAGCTTCGACTTGTATCTTCGTGTCGTGTCGCTAATGAAATGCACTTCTCTCCTGCGCAGCACGGAGACTTTAAAAACATTACCATTTCAATATGAGGTTTGATTTATGTGTTTAAAAAATAGGTTATAATCTTTCACTTTAAAAGGATGTATTCTCAAATGGGATTATGCTAATAGACTGCGATTTGCATAAAACGGGTGGAAATATTAAACCAGATTAAAAAATGTTGAATATTTAAGGGTTTTATCCATGCTGTTAGTCAACAAATATATTCATTCTCCCCGAGAATATTAGAGCCTAAATGTGACACAAATAAAGACTGTGTTGCAGTAGAAATTATATTAAAGAGGAAGTCAACCCCCAAACGTTTTTTGTAACAAAACGTTCTGTGTAGCCCAACTAGTCGAAACGCAGTGTTCCGAATAATGTTTTGTTTGTGGAATATGAATTAAACAGGTCAAATCCACCTGTTTTCATCACATGGGGCGGCCATTTTGCTCCTTGCTGTTACTGTAAAATATTGATGAACACCTGCAAAAAAAAAGAAACAAAAAAAACAGGACTTTACACATAAAGCTTTGTGACTCAGCAGCAACATTCTATACATACTTTTTTATTTTACTTGAATAGCTTAGAGTTTCCTCCATTCCAGTCTTTAACAAATTTTAAAGTCCAAAGTATCATAACACGTGAATTTTCCCTAAAATAGATGACTGTAAGAGCCAGCGATAAATTTGTGTGCAAACCTGACATGCCTCCTCCCACTCATTATACTTTTATAGGCTTTAATCAGTTGCAGATGTCTGTCTTTTCTTCTTTATCTAGCAGTTATAACTCTCTAAATAATTGTTCAAGAGGTTACACTTGATGCTTTTGGGAGGGCCTTGACTCTTTGACCTGTACTCAATTTTTGTATCTAAAGAAACAATATTTGACATATTTTCTCCATTATGTGTTTTGTGGCTTTCCAATTTTGCTGATATTGATTTATGACGTGCCAGCAACTGTGGTCACTGCCCTATTGGAGATTTATGAAATGACCATGAGGCGGCTATTATTCAAACTTAATAAGGCTTTGCATGTGGAACAATAGCCCATAAGTCTGATCAAATGAATCTCTTGTTTCCAGATTAGGACGTTAAGTCTTTAAAGATGATTCCAGGTCATCCACAGTGCTTCTGTTTTTACATGTTTCCAACAAATTCATCCCAAAGTTAATTTGGGCTTTGACTCATTTAATTACCTTCTTTTAATGCTCACACTGACTCACTATGATAGTTCTCCGTTACTTCAAAACCCCCCCAGGCCTCCTTATTTTTAATGATACAGCCTCCAGACTGAATGACTTGTTCAAGTGCTTTGTTCAAACGTACTCTTGGCAGGGGGGTTATTGAAGAGAAATACGAACATCCGCACAAAGGCTCAGATTCGTCGCACAAAAGCCCAAACGAGTGCAGTCATATAAGAAAGTTATCGTCTTAAGGCGATGAGGGTCTTGATGATCACTTTTTTTTTTTATTACTCAAATACTGTAGGCTGATAATGCAGTTTTCTTTCAGTGTAAGTGGTGGGCGCATATGTTGTGTTCTGGTGGGCAGAGACGGTTAATGTCCCAGATCTACAGTATGAATAAAGTCATATTGTGAAGTGTGTGGGCTGATGTGCTTGGCAGTCAACCCTGACAAGTAGATTAGCTCTTAGTGGGCCACCTCTGAATGGCGTGCGCACGACTCAAGCGTTTCCAGTCACAAAGCTGCATATCAAATATCGCATGCCCGTAAACATAGATGAAAGAACATCAAAACATGGCCAATGGGAAGAAAAGAAACAGTGTATGTTATGTGGCGTCTTCGTCGCTGTATCGGTTAACAGGAGTCAAAAATTGGCATGTCTAAAATGTGGGATAATGATTATAAATGTGACAGGCTGAAAAGTAATTACAATTGTCTCACTGTGTTTTCCAATAATGCCTCAAACATTTCTATAAAACTCATTTAAATCTTTCGCAAGTCCAAATTTCAGTCTGGAAAGCCATTTGGCACATTTTTCTCCAGTTTACATTTAGAGAGGATTAGCTCAAGAGCTGAAAATAATCATGCCAGCTGTCTGCTACAGCAAGAAACCTGCCTCGCCCTCGGGCTTTTGATTTCATTGAGTTCTTATCAATCTGAAGTGAAAGCAATCGTTCCAAGTCTTCGTTTGAGGTTCTGTCTGTTGTTGTGGTTTTTATGAACACAAGTTACGTGTCACCTTCTTTTAAAAACAGTATGCAAACAAACATGCCTTGAGTCTGTGTTTGTCCTTCTTTAAGACAGTGACTCTCTAAGTTTGATGGTTATAGTCCACAGTAAATACAACTAAATTAAAAAAATAACTAAATTATTATTGTTTTTAAACTTAATTTATTACAATTAATCTCATAGGTAAAACTTAGACTAATTTAGCCCTTATATATATATATATATATATATATATATATATATATATATATATATATATATATATATATATATATATATATATATATATATATATATATATATATATATACATATTTACCCATGAGATTAATTGAAATAATTTAAAATTTAAAAAATATATATTATATTATATTAATTATATTATATTATATTATTATGGTATATAATATTTAGTTAAAAACATCCCAGTATTGGCTGTCTTGGGAACTGATACACTTTAAGGATGCTGCCGAGAAATAATGAATCAATAAATGAAAATCGGTTGTGGCAGGAATCAGTTGTCATGACCTGTTGTGCATATTTCATGTTGCTTGTTTGAGCCTGGGGGTAATGTTTGTTGGATTTGTTTTCCAGCTTTAATGAGCCTCGCTGGAATGCGGAGTCTCCCACATGTCTTTGGAAGGGCAGGGCCATCTTATTGCTGCCACATGTTGAGCCGCTCGTGACTCTTCCAGGCTTGTGTGGTCAGCCGGTTCAAAGAGCCGAAGCTCATTTGTTATCCAACTTTATAAGCGAGAGCCAGTCGGCGTTTCGCCGTCGTCCTGACCTGCTCTGACCTTGCACACTTTGAGATCATCACTGAGCACTTTTGGGTGGATAAGATGGCAAATTACTGTACATCTATGCGAAATCACTTATTTGACTCTGTTCACTGTTTGAACTTCTAACAGTAAAATCTGTTGGATGGTTCTGGTGATAGCTAGCAGTTGATCACTGTCAGATCCCGGAGTGGTGCGCCGTGCTACATATGGCAACAATCTGATATGGTAATCCTCAACCGAGGTTATGAGTGACTAGGTGTGGGCTCCATGGATCAGGCCGACTCCATAAATTCTTCTTTTCTGTGCAACAGTCGAGCCCCTGCTGGTGCTTGACAAGACATATCAGCGGGAGCACAAAACCCAGGCCTTCAAAAGTAACATTTGCCAAAGCCATATATAAAGCCGTTGGAGATATTTGCAATATTTTGTTGAATCTATCTTTTTTTTAACCACTTTCAATCCAAGTCATCTTTACACATTTACTGTTTTTTTCCATCGTCGGCTCCCGGGGTGTCCGTGGAGGCTTCCGGGACCGGGTCCACTGCATGTGCTGGCTGCTAGGCCATTTGCAATAATCTCCTTTTTACTGTTTAGAGGCTAATTATGTAACATTACACCTGCCTCCCTGAGCTTGGCTCTGGCATGGTGCAGACTGAGTCGCCCCCTACCCCCAAACACACACCGCCACTCCACTAGGGGTGGTTAGAGTTTCTTAATGAGATTATCCCAAAGCTAAAATCTGCTTTGTGTCCCTTGCTATATGGCAAGATACTGGATCAGCAGAATCAAAGCTGAGAGGGGGGGGGATCATTGGAAGATGGAGGCAGCCGACCTCGTTTCTGTCTCCTCCGCCAACCCCCCCTGCGTGTGACTTGGACCGGATTCGTTGCTATCACACATGACATTGTGTGCAAGCTTTGCATAGGAAATATCTTTGTCTCACTCTGATGTTTGCTTGCCTCCATGTTTTCGTGCTTTTCTTTTATCTTGCCGTCCAGTTTCTATTTGCTTTTGGATGAAACTTCTCAGTAGACACTTTAGGAATTGAGGACAGATGGGTTAAATATTAAACATTAGAGAAGAGAAAAGCGGGTTTTTTTTCTGTTTTGGAATAGGAACTTGTCTGGCTGGGCTATTGTTTTTTTGTGTGTGTGTCAAATTAGGCTGTGTTTTATGAGAACCAAATCTATAGTTTGTCATTCCCACCACAATTTATAATGACAGTTAGAGCCCTAATGTCCTTCTTACTTTCAAGTCAGACAAAGATGGAAAAACAAACAAAGAAGTCTGAAGAGAAAAACAAACACGCTAACACTTGCGCTCACTGCAGCACAGCAGCAACATATGCTAGCGCGCAAATGACTTTTGTAAAGACAAATTCTCACTGAGCGCTGCAAGAGATAACATGTCAATATTTTGCCCACTTGCTCCGAATATGATGTTGATTAAGAGAGTAAAGGTTAAGGTTAGGGAAGGGGCAAGGATTAGTACGATAGGCCGCATCTTGGGTTACCATAACAGCCAGACTGCTGGGACTAGTAATAACAACAGAAGTAATAATAATCACAGACTAATTGATTGAACCCTGTGGGTTCCTTGCAAGAGTCATATTTGTAAAGCCCTAATACCTTCACCATTCTGGCTGCAATAAATGCCTCAGTTGCTAGTTATTGTATTATTTTTAGCGGTAAATATGATAGTTGTGAAAGCAAAAGTCCAGCAAAAATAATAACACAAAGCAAGGTTTGCAATATTGTCATGTGCCTGATTTAATTAACTGTACGTTAGCATGGGGCATTTTCCATTTTTCATTTCTTTTAAGCAGCTAAGTCCCCCGAAAGGTTAAAGACTAAAACCCCCACATTTAAAAGCAATCTGATGGCTTTGCTAATAAATATTTTTGATCTTCCAACAGTGCCACGACGCCATTGTTTCCTCAACTCTTGTCCAACATTTTGGAACCGATAAAATAATTTTGGGTTGCAGGAAAACACCATCTGATTGTGATGCATTATGGGTTTTAAAACAAAAAAGAAATGGGAAATTGTTGAAGTCATTTGATGGATTTTAAATGTCTCTTCAATGTCATCGTATTTATTCAACAGTAATGTCAGTGCCAAAGCGGTCTGAACGAGATCCTATCATTGCATTGTAGTTTGTTGCATTTCCAAAGAAGCCCGGGAGCCCTCAAGCTATATACAGCTACAGAGAGCTATTTGCTCTGCGTCAGCGGAGTATCCTGTCATGGAGAGAAAATCCCGTTTGAAGTATGGCCCCCGTCTTTCACACTGACGATAATGCTACTGGCTTTATCGTGTCCTCCGTGCAAAGCCCATGTCTTCTCTTTTGTCCGTCTCTCTCTCCCCCACTCCTGCACACCCCCTGGCTTTCCTCTTTTGTGTCACTCTCTGTCACTGTGCACTGTGAAGAGAAGCGGTCCAAACCTTATCCCCCTGAGGCATGCTGGGAAGTGTAGTAGAGTTTATGTTTGTTTAGTTTGGGGGACTTTGAAGGCTGAGCCTTTAACAATGCCTGGGACATTGATTTTTCTTTTCTTTTTTTCAGGTGAATGCATTTTCTTTTTTATTTATGATAAATTGTTCTTTAGGTCGGCGTTCATTCTAATGACAGCCGAAATGTAATTAAATTGTTTTATTATTTTGTTTTGAGCTATTTTTGATGATTGAATCACGTCAAAGGTAAATACTTTGCATTTTAAATTAGACACACTATTAGTATTCATTCTGCACAAGCTTTTCCTAAATCCACAGCTTAAATGCAAATGCAGTGCAGCCTTTCCATCCGTGGCTTTGTTGGCCTCTCAGAACCTTAAGCTGCTATCTTAAATAGGGCCTCTCATGGCATATGCATGTGCACTATTTTATCTGCCGAATATCACAATCGTTCTCTAGGACATCAAATATTTAGACAGACCATACAAACAAGAGACAGGAGAGCGGGCATTAAACAAGCCTTTTGTCCGCTTTGTGCCAAAACAATAAATTGGCTACCAGCCCTGGATATTTTCATATTCAATGACTCGGTAAGATCAGCATGATCCCGACATAAAGAGGGTCTGTGAACCCGCTCTCTTAAACTGTAGCGGGCATATATTACCAGGCTTAGAGCTTGGCAAGCACTGTATCCCAAAATAGATTTTTAACCATTCTCTATGAGAATGCATTAAATAAATCTGTGCTCGGCTAATCCACGAAACAGTTCATATTTTTCTTTTTTTTGTGAGAGACACTCGGAGTAGGACAAAAGCGCTGCTCTCCTCACCGTGCCTTCATCTGGAGACAGACACACAGAGGGATATTTAGAGAGAGGTGGGCACAGGAAGGGGGGGTTGAGAAATCCTCCACTAATATGACAGAATCAAATATAAATAAATAAATATATATATTTATATTCATATAATCTTTGTGTGCTTTTGCAGATTCTGTATCACCATACTTTTATTCCAGTGAGTGCAATAACTTAATCTTCCAGCTAAAATGTGGGCATGAGGGCCATTTCAAAACATGTTGTAGATAAATGGTAATCATATTAGCATTTCCCAGACTTCCGTAAATCTCCATAAATAGCATGGTGAGGTTGATCCCTCTTTTTTTTTTTTTGCCCATTGAGGCAAAGTGATGAATTGCTTTTGCCATGCATGCAGGCTAATGAAAGCTTTGCTCCTGGGCCTTACTTCACAAAGGCTCATTATTTTTCCACTTTTGACTAAAAGAAGAACCTGTTCCACTTTTAATTAATAGTTTTAACCTCTTCAATGCACGAGTACACGCTTAGTTTTTTCCCAAATTAATTTTTTTTAGGTGAGACCTGGTTATTAATATTGACGAAACAACCCCTTTTGTATTGAAGTAGCAGGGAGGGAGTATTAGCCTGCAGCTTTACAACACTTTCCTCTCATGTCACAGAAAAGAACAGATGACACAGCTAAAGCTTTTCGCACCAGGTGGCTATTTTATTCACTTCATGTAACACTTATTCGCTGAGTGACATTAGGATGCAAAACACGCCATATCCATAATCTCCTTCAAGGTGCGCGGAGCCTCATGGCTATAGCTAGCTTGGCTATAGCTAGCCGTAATTGTAAATTGTAATTGCGAATGTCAAATCAATACCAATGTATGCATTTTTGCGACTTGATAGAAAAAAAAAAGCTCTATCTTGACTTTGTCAAAATATCTAAATAACGATTTCACATCTTAGGCTTTCGTCACTTGTAACGTCTGAAATACTTAAGGGAGTAATAAAGTAGTCTTAGATACTGCAAACCAAAGTGGTACTTGAGCACTTTTCTGTGATTTCATACCAATTAGTGCAAATCGGGGAGTACTTAAGATTATTGCTCAGTGGGTTTAACACTGAAAATGACCCCTCCCTAAGTTTGGCTCTCCGTGTAGTCTGTTAAAATGATTTTTACTGAGATTTTTTGGGGGTTTGTTTGCTTGTGACAACTCTTCCAAGCGATTTCAGTCCTCCTTCATTTTAAGGAGGTGAAGGGTGACTGAGCTCGGGACAAACAAACAACTCCTATCTGTTGCCCCCTCATCTTGGGGCTTTGGGGGAACTGCTTGGGCTTGAAGCCACTGTCACCATGGTGACGAGTCACTTCAGCCCCACCAGCCATTATTGTTAAATAATTGACATTAACCAATACAAAGTACAAAAATGACAGTCTTTCATATTGTGTCAACGAATATGTACTGGCTGCTTTGGGAACAAATGGCTTGAATATGGGATGAGTAGCTGCTCTGGTGAGAAGCTAATGGGGAGGGGCACTTTGGCAGAGACAGCCAAGAGAGAGGAAGAAGCCATCCCAGAGGTATGGATGGGGCTGATGTGATAGTTGTGAACTCTCCCAGTATTTATGTGTCAGCCAACAGCCTCCAGAAGGAGATTCGAGATGTATTCTCCACCGTCTCGCGGACGACGACTGCCTCCCTCAATTAATTGAGCTAATTCAAAACCATAAGCTCGCCTTTAATTAAGAAGAGCTTAGACATCTCCCGAAATGAAATGAGCTATACTGACGACATGATGTTGCATTCCCCATCCTCCATCGCTCCATATACGAGACATTGATATGCCAAAGGGAGTCTGAACCTCTGCGAAAATGTGTATAAATTGAAAGCAATTTTCAAAGCGGATCTAAAATCGACCTCCACCGCATCTGTAGCAGCGTATTCCCCGTCTGCAGGTTGCACCCTGGTGTCGGAGAGGGAGAGAGATTGTGGCATTAAGTAAATAATTTGTATGATAATTCATTACAGAGCCGTCTTTTTCAACTTTAATTGGTCTAAATGAAGAGACATTTCACACCATTTAGATAAAAAAGAAAAAGGAGGCCAGCATAATGAAAAGGGGCCTGCCTATCGGACTTCAGAGGTTTGCTCTAAATGAAAATGTAATTGCAGGCGGAATGGTACAAGAGGAGAGACCCGCGCCGCAGATCCGGGGGTATCTTCAGACAGCCGAGCGAAAGCTAATGACTGAGCAATTTGGAACATTTACTCACCCCAAAGACTCTCATTAAGTCAATCACAGGCTTAGCCGAGACCCACTCGCTGCGATGGTGCCGGCCCCGCGTTTATTCCGACATCAATCAGGAGGGGCTGTCTTCTGCTTCTTTCAGAAGGCACAAAAAAAAAACGCCCAAGTAATTTATTCGGGATCTTTGAGAGGATAATGGCCAATTATTTGTTTATAACACTGGTTAAATTTTCATTAGGCAGATTAATGGAATATCATGTACTGTCAACACTGGACTGAGGGGTGGTGTGTCAGAGATAAACGGCCAAACAGATGATGTCGCTTAGTTAGCAAATTGCTTTTCCTGCAACCCCCTTTCCACTCCATAAAAATGTAAAGGTGGACAATGCGTAAGTGGAGGGGGGCATCTGCTTGTCATGGTTTTAGCGAGTCGTTTGACCCACATGCAGAAACCAATCTGGAGTCCCAGATGGATGTGGAGTTCTTATTGAAGGGAGTGAGGAAGCAATAGCGCTGGGAGTCCGAGCCAGAGGTACGGAATTGGAGCTGTGATGGTGGAGCGTGAGCGCTTCGGGCTGAGCAGAGTGGAGCTGGTCGGAGGTCCGTGGAGAGCTGGAAGGGAACAACAAAGAGTTAGTGGAAAACAAGGCAAACATCAAACAGGCAGACCCGAGTAGGATTGACTTGGATAATTGTTAGTGAAGTGAGACCACGTAGGCGACGAGGCGCTGGCAGCACGCTCCTTAAAAGCCTTCCCCTAACAAGCCTGATCAGCCACACCTGTGGGGGTCAGCCACACCTGTGGGGATCAGCCACACCTGAGTCCTCTGACACTCTGCTCACTGCTGCCCCCTGTGGAGAAGAGAAAAACCTCCTGTACCCTGACACTGCTAAGACTTGGAATAAAAAGAAAAGTACTAAATCATTCCTTATCCAATAAACTTTTTTTTTTTTATTGCTCTACATCACAGGTGTCAAACTCAAGGCCCGGGGGTCAGATACGGGCCGCCACATCATTTTATGTGGCCCGCAAAGACAAATTGTGCATCAAATTTGTGCCATTACTAGAATTGCAAATTGTCTTCACTTTTAATAATATTTGGTCCTCTTCTTCTACCCGCTGGATTTGTGAGTGCTGCCACTCCCGCTGACCAACTTCCAAACATCTCGAGCTGACCTGTGATTTTGAGAAATAGTTCCAGAATGACCGTCTTAGGCCAGACCATCTATCAGACGCACAGGTGTCAAACTCAAGGCCCGGGGGCCCAGATACGGCCCGCCACATCATTTTATGTGGCCCGGGAAGACGAATTGTGCATCAAAAAAAATTTGTTTGACACCCCTGCTCTACATTTACATCCTCTGAATGCCCCATTCTGTCTGCACAATTTATAGATTTATATTTGACATGGGCAGTATTGGAAGTGCGTTTTAGAAGCCTATTTTATTTTCAGCTAATCTGTGACTAGGTTATAAAAATCAACCCATCATTTATGGTGTGTGTGTGTACACATATACATACATTATTTTGGCATGTCGGACCCAGAAGAGAATATCCACTTGCTCAAGGGCACTTCAACAGTATGGGGCCATCTCTGCAACAACTTCTTGCCATTTTTTTTGCTCCACACAGATAAATTTGAACCGTGTAAATATGGTTTAACATTTTGGAAGTAACACTAGCAGCTTGCCAAAATTGACCCCATGGTTTATAGAACCCGTTGCATCAGTTATAGCCATATTACATTATCATGAGCAAGATTTCAAAACGTTTATCCATCATTTCCCCGCTGTAAAAGCAGCCGACTTATAGATGAGTTCATTTGGACTCCTGGATCTCAATCTGCTAACCTTGGGCCACCACTTGCTCCCCTATCCAAACACTCATCAACTGAAGGGGGTTATCGTTGGGCTGGACTATCTGTCACCCAGCCATGGGCAGCCAGCAGGACACAAGGGCCATTTAATTAGGCCTACTGCTCCTCTGTGGTGTGAAAGACTCTCGGGCCCCTTTGATTCCCCGTTGCTCTCCCAGCAGGAAGTGGTTGGTGATAATTGACACAGGATTTCCTTGTTAACCAGCAGCAGACTCTGTGGATTAAAGTGACAGAGATCTCCAGAAGAAAGTGGGGTGTAGATAAGGGGTGCAGCAGAGGAGAGGTGGGGGCAGCAACTATTTACCACTCTTAAGAAACCAGAAAGGAAATAGCAATATCAAACTGGTGCGAAGTCCTGCCGAGAGATGTAGCCCCCACTTATCTTGGCCGTTTCAGCTTGGCTGATCAAAGATTGGCTTTCCTTAAAATAACCTGGGCCCAAGGTTGACTACATGCTCCCATGCCAAGATTTTTTCTTTTTTTTTTTTTTAAGGGGGGCATCATCAATTTCCTATCCCACCTAAAAGGCTGATGGAGGACAAGCAAGATAATCTCATTTCATTTGTGCAAGTATACTGGAATAAAAGCATGTTTGCAAATTCTGTAATTCAGCACTTTGAATTATGATAATGCAGTGGAAGTGGTACGCAGTATCAGACATAATCCTCCACTATTTTCCCTTTCTGCTTATCCAAATGGTCAACACAAGTCTTGGAAAGTTTTGTGTCATCAAGCTAACTTCCCTCATGGGGCACTTGACATTTACTTTTTGAATTATACTTCTTTTTTTTTAAACCTACTAATAATTTAATTGAGAACATTTCTTCATTCTTGCTGTTAATTCCTCAGCATTCATATTTCAATTCTACAGCCATTCTGGTCCAGTGTGATAAATGAATCTTCATAAACTGAAGTGCTTGACATATTTACTCATCCACCTGCCAAAACTCCACTCGGCTGAAATGGCCAACCTGCCGAGAATGACCCAAATGGGGTGTAAAACTTCATCTGGTCACTTCCAAGTGTTTACTGAATGAGGTGATGGCAAGCTTCCAGCAGTAGGCCGGGGTCACCAGCAGGGCTATCGTATAAATCAAATGAGAAATTCCATTCTCTACTATCCCCTAAGCCCATTCATTTATGCAGCTGTACATCTGTGTGAGAGGAAGAAGAAAAAAATTGTTGCTTTGTTGTAAGATAATCATTTGGGAACATGTCCATAATAATATGGTGTATTATTATCTCATAATAGGCCAACACATTTTTCATTTTTAATTGCAACGCGACAGCTATTGGTTGTTTCAGTTTGTACTGTACAACAAAAAAAATTATAAACACTTTTCTTCTGTTTATAAAAACATACAAACATACTGTTTGGTATGTCACACATCCAATGTAGAGTTCAGAAATAAGTCATATGAGTGTTAAGATACTTTATTACATAAAAATGCTGCCTAGGCTTTCTTATCTGTGCACCCTTATAGGTACTGTATCTTAGCCATGCTCCCCAAGACTTCAATATGTGAGCATTAACACGCTTCAAGGTCCTTGATTTCTCTATACGAATTACTGGCTTGCAACCAGGAGGGGAAGCTGAAGATTTGTTCCTAAGTAAACAGGATAGAAGTGCAAGCAATCAAAAAATAAAATAAAAACAGCACATGCACAACTATCATGAAAACGCAGCGGTCGAAAATACGATTTTGTCTTTTTTTTTTTTTAAATGGTTGCCTTTTAATAATATAAACGCTAAGATCCCCATATAGCTTTATATTGAACTAAAGTGAACTGAATTATGTCTTACTGAACATTTACATTTACTACATTATGAATAATTTTTCAAAACAATCTGTCCTCATTAGAAAATGAGACCCTAGTCGTGGAAATAATTGCTTATTACAATTATTATGACCCTGTGTAGGAGGTGTGAGTGAGTGGGGGACTAGTTGTTATTTAGCATTTATTTATTTATTTATTTATTTATTTATTTATTTATTTATTTATTTATTTATTGTTATCTATTTATTGTTATTTATTTATGTATTTATTTATTTTTATGGCAAATTTTAAGCAATTTTTTTTTCATTGTAAACCCATGTTTAACTGCCCCCTCTAGTTATTCCTAATAAAGTTTACGTAACTACAATTTACGTTGAACAAAACACCCGGCTTATAGCAAGCTCGATAAAACGACTTACTTTAAAAAGACAAGAATCGCTAATCCATAAATTTCAATGTGGACGTTGCAAGTAAGGAAAGCAAGGCATATTCTTCAGGTCTCAGTAAGGAAACGAATTGAAGGGAGGAGAAAGTCATGACCTCTCTTGGCCACGCCACCTTGGCCAAAGGATTAACCAAACAGCGGCCACTGACAAACGTTTAGGAAATCAGAACCATATGCTTGAAGGGAGCTATACTGTGGCGATTATTTGTTTTTGCTAAATTAATGAGGGCTAATTGTTAATGTCATTACGTTACGGGAAGGGCACCGGGAAGGGCAAGGGTAAAAAAAAAAAAAAAAGAAGAGAAAAATCAAGGAATGCTGCCCATCAATCGTCTTTGAATACCACAGATGCTGCACTCACTCCCTGCAGAAGATTAAGATGTGCTCAGTTAACCAGGAACAGACCAAAGACTAACGGAACATTGCAAAATTGTGGCAGCGGCACAGCGGGATCCTGTGGAGGCCACACGGCCATAGTTTAGATGCTGACTTATTGTAACAACTAATGACATGACAGAAAAAATAAAATAAATAAAACATAAAAATAATAATAAATAAATAAATAAATAAATAAATAAATAAATAAATAAATAAATAAATAAATAAATAAATAAATAAATATTTTGTTTTTGCTGGAACCAACATGCGTTGTAATCATCCGCTTTATTTTCCATGACCAAAAGTGTACTTGCATGCTATAGAGAAGACGGCTGCTCAGGTGCTTCACAAGTGATTTAGGAGACAGCAAAGCAGCTTTAGAGAAGGAAAATAAAAAAGTTCATTACACTTTCATACTCACTTATCACTCCCCAAAGACGCGTCCATGAAGCCAGTGAAGTAAAATAGCAGGCTTCATCCTTCCTGCAAAAAAAAAGTTATGCGACAAAGCCCTGGAGTGAACGTGTCATTTCCATTTCTTAAAGTGAGACCCCTTGACCTCAAAGTCTCTGGGGTCACTACTTCATTTCAAACTGTTTGCATTAGTCGGGTGGGTGCTCACCAGGCGCAACTTTCATGCTTTCCTCCAAATAGCATAAGCCGGTTTTGTACGTGGATGTGTGTAGGTTGCAGGGGTGTTGTGATGGCAAATGATTACAAATGTCTCCGTTCTAGCATAATTGGATCAAGCTGACTCAGAGCTTATTGAACAAGATCTTAGTTGTTTCAAAGCAGATGGATTAACAATTAAATTTGTTTGGTAATTCCGTGCAATACACCTTGAAAAGACAATAAGGCGCATTAACTTGAATAAATTAAATTCTTTCCACAGGGAATATCATTAGCGGGGAATTTGTACTTTAAGCCTCCCAAAAGACTTTGTCTTACGTTTCATCTTTTAAATAAAAGAAAATGTCTGTAGTAGTATTTACTGCTAAATAACACTTTGAATGGGAGTTACAGTTTTTTATTTGCTTTTAGTTCATCTGATTTGTGGTAGTGTTACATTTACAATTCTTTGTAAGTGTGAATATTATGAATATTATGTGACAGTGGGTCTTTGCAGCACAAATCCCAATGAGAATTTAAATTTAAAAAAAATTAATTACCAAAAAATATCGTTTTTTATGACATTTTTTCTTACTGACATATCTTTTCCATAAGTTGTGTCTTTTTTTTTTTTATATATATTTTATTGATAATTTTTTAGGCTACACATTCATTCCCTTGACTATGTAATTTTTTTATAATAATAAAAACAATCACTAGCTAAAGTTGCGTCAATGCTTTACTGACACAGTAAATATTTTGGTATGGCTTAATTTAGTTGAAAAGTTAACTCAAACATATGTGGTAACATTTTGCATTGATAAGCTTGTAGGCAGAGGTCTGTGTTTTATTTACTGCACTTTTTGTATTTGAATCTAGGAACAGTCCCAAAGAAACGTCACAGTACCAAAGAATGTGTACTGTGTATGTTTATGGATATTATAAATATGTGCCGAACCTGAGCTGGGGTGTCTGTGCATAGCAGCAATACTTTCCCCATTAAAGTCAACTGTCAGGCTGTAAAAATAGTACCGAGCGTCCCAACAAAGGTGAGACCTCGCATTGTACAACCTTGTATTAGCTTGACAGAGGAAAATATCATTTGTCCAAATCTTATTTTAAAGCACAATGAATGTCATCTTGTGTTGCGGCTCTTAAAATGAAAGCGAGTCGACCTCGCTCGATAATATAAGAGCGCACATGGCGCTGGCCGAATGTTTTACGATGATAGCGACCACCACCTGGTTAATATTAGCATCCTCCTTATTGTGTACTCGACATTCCTCACATCACTTTCCATATAATTCACCCAACGCAGGTTAGCAGTGGATCCGAAAATGTCGTTTTATCAAATCGGCGTTTTTGCGATAACTGGAATGAGATAAATCAACGCTATATTTTATCGCCGATAATTCCGCAAGGTCATTCTATAGATAAGAGTACATATTGCAATAAAGTTGTGGTGGTGATTTACGGTTAAGCCTCATGAGGTTTGTCATCTGTATGTGATTCAGGCCGAGGTTCTAACCCACTACATGTGGCTAAGCTCATCCGAGAACTTTACTTGTAAAGGCTGGTTGGAAGTCAAGCAGCTGCGGAAGTAATTCATATTGTGTGTTGGACTCTGTCATCCAAATGTCTTAGTTAAGCTTGTTATCTTGGTATTGAAAAAGGAACGTTTAGAAAGTCATCCCGCGATATAGCTAGACCGCAACAGGAGATACGCAACGTTCAAATCATTTAATTGTCATTTTTTACGGGATATTACAAAAAAAATTGTCTCGTCGAACCTTGTCGTGCTTCCGAACTGGCCCGGTGCGCATTTTAAGTCCTTGATAATAAACCAACAGCTGTAGAACTTACAAACGCTTTCCTCGAGTTAATTGAGTAAATTGAAGCAAGCTGCAGCGCAGTGCTGATCTACGATCCCCTGTTGAGGGCCCAGAAGGGAGACAACAGATTTACTGCGAGAACAGTGGGCGGCCTTTTGTTGGGGCCCTGGTTCACGGGAAGTTTGAGGTCAATCAGGATTAAAATGTTTTCGGGAACAAATGAAGTAATTTGAGCATAATATAAGGAGTGCTCTGGCAGCATTTACCAGGGATCCAGGTGAGATTTATTTGATTTTAAGCCCCATGTCCCCTTTTCATCTTTGTCTGTACCCCTTCCCTATTATTTGGGATTTATATAACATGAGGGTTAGACCTTTTTAACAAGCTCTTTAGTTTTGCTTGACATAACTGAGCAAGAACAATGGACACAAACGGATACTAAGGTGAAAAATAAAAAAAAAAAAAAAAAAAAAAAAAATCTCCTTTTTCTACTGAGAAACTTTTGAAGTGTTTTTGAATAGAGATTCCGGACCGCAGTCATCGATCATCTCTTCATTCAGTAGTTTTAATGATGAATCAAACATCTTGTATAGATAGGAATCATTTCAAACAAAATTGCTACTGCTAATCCAGATTTTGAGGTTCATGTCAATCCAGGCCAAATTAAAATGTATATCATACTGTAGATATGATTATATAATTCACGGCAGCTATTTCTGATCTTTCATAACTGCAACCAGTAATATCAAATCATTTGACGACTTGCACTGGAATTGAGAAGTGCAGTGGAGAGCGAGGCCAACATGAGGCGAGAGGATTGGCTATGTTCGGTAGCAGTCGATCAGATTAATTTGAAGAGGGGCCACAGCATTTAGTTACAAGGGTCAAGAGTTTGATCCTCATCCTGGTTTTCCTCCTGACGAAACGAGTCAGGTGGTTACGGTGGTCCTCCCGTGCGATGATTGCGTTAAATCGAGCATTAAAGGGGAACTACTCGGGGCCCCCCGTTAAATTGTGAGTGAGAACATGTGACTGATGTTGTGCACCATGAGGACTGAGGGTGCACAATATGCAAATATTTTTATAGGATTTGTGTTTGTTTTGCATTTAGTCACATGTCTTCTTTATTTGAAAATATTTTTTTTCAAAGACATTTATTTTGAGTTATATACGGAAAGTTAAGCTGGAAAAGAATGGGCCTACTGTTGTCTTTTTTTTATATTATTATTATTTCCTGTGTTAGCCTGCCATGTGATTTGGAAAGAGACAAAGGCGAGAAGTTATTAAAAATCTGGGTTTGGAACGCTGGTGTGATGGAGCAAATATGTCGTGATGGCTCATGCGCAGCGAACTTGAAACAGCTGCTAGTGATTTCTGAATTATTTCCTCGTGTGACTCAATTTAATATCAATTTAGTGTAATATGGAAGAGCTCGCTCTTTTTACGACATACAATAAATTCAAGACTACATAAAGTGGTCAGGACTCTGCTTTTCCTAACATCTAAGTAGAATTTTGTACAAAAATAAATGCACTGTAATTAATCAGACGTCGATACATTGTATATTTTATGGTTACTTTATTAGTAGCATATTATTTTTATTAATTGTCATTGTGAAAGTCCCAACTCTGACAAGTCGTGGATGGAAAATACTAGTTAATTTTTGGTCAGATCAAAAATTACGATCATAGTGATAATAATCGGAACTGAATACTGTGCTAAAGATAATCACTAACTTTTGTTTTTATGGGCCTTTTTCGTAGGAGTTAATCTGACATTTCAACAACTAATTATCTTTAATTTATACCTTTTTTATTATGATCTGGATAGAAGTATCATATTATTTTTTTAATCAATGTTGGAAGTAACCCCCACAATCATTCATTTTGGCATCTCCCATCTGTTCACCATTTTCCATTAACCAGGAAGTAGCTTGTTAACTAAAAAACATATGGACAAACAAACCCAAACGCAAAGTCCTACATGTTGTTTTCACGTTTATTAATAGTTCACCCTTGGGGGCGAGCTACACATTTACATGCTGTGGCATTCAAGTTTTTGAGATTTTTGTGGCATAGCTAAAGAAACAGATATATTGTTAGCATGTTGTTATTGTTATGTATTATTAGCCTTAATGTGGTCATAAACATTTCAACATTATCTTTGTAAGTGCAAAATATTTTAGAAAAGAAAAATCTGTTGCTTTTAAGACACGTTTTGAGTCACTTCTTCACATCAAGAATTCAAATCTGTTTATGAAAAATCTAATCCCGCTAAGAAAAATAACCTCAATGGTTTTATCTCTCAATGAATCACCCGATTGCATTTTTTGCACGAAAGAATATAATTGTCATGACACTCCCCCAAAACATTTGCACTCACACAGGTCCATCTGTCTAATGAGGATTTCCACCAGCCAAAATAAAGCATAAGGCTCTATCATCACAGTTGATACAAAATATTCCCCACTTCTCAAATCATATTTACAAGTCAGTTTTTCCTCATGATCCTCGCTGAAGCCCAGAAGGCTCTTGGACCGAATATGTCATCCATATTGTACGTCCCCCAATCGCGAGCAATAATTAGTCATATTCTGTCAATGGGCTGCCAACGACACCATCTTTTGAAGCCTTTCACGCCCAGACACGGCCAACAATCGGCTCTCCTCAGCTCCCACATTCATTCATACAGTAGAGTCGGAGAGCAACTGCATGGGGGCTTTGTGAAGGCGAGGGAGTGACACGCACACAAAGCAAAACAGGTTAAGAGAGAGCGAGGAGGGCTGGAGAGGAAAGATGTTTCGGCAGTGGCGGGGTGGGAGAAATAGCAGGCCAAACTCGTTTTCCGCTTGATGGCTTGGCTGGAGAGAATGTGCCTTTACTAGGTAAATGATTAAGGGGGCTGGAGGGGGCCAAGCTGCTCTGCTATTATGTACTTCAAAGGTCTGCAAAGGCAGGTTAAATGAAAAGCAAATGTGCTACCCCCGCCGCTCAAATACCTCAAATGTTTTAGCAGGTGCAAGGAATGAAGAGGTGGGCAGTGACAGAAGTGTGTTGCACCTTGCTTGCAAGTTGCGGGTGGATCTTCAGACAATGTCTGGATAGATAGATCCATTGTGCCGATGCACCAGGGAGGTCCACTTCTGCACACTGTTCTCGCCACTCTGACCTCCTCGGCCGATAAAGCAAATTGGGTGCGAGTGATGTTAACTGAAGTGTTTGTGATGAAGATGCGGCAGTTTTTCAGTGACAGCAACACAGATTGATTGACTTTATTCATCTGATCAAATTTGGTTTATTAATCGTGTGATACCAAAAGGAGAAACAGCTGATGAAAAATATTAAATGATATTAAGATGTGTTTTATTGTGGTTGTAGTAGGCAGATATTACGAGGATGTAGATTTTTTTTTCTCTCACAAGGCTATAATGATAAATAGGGCGACTGAGAATAACTATAAATATATTTCAGAACATCAAATAAAATAGATGTGGAGAGAAGTTCTGCCGTAACGCAGGCACAGCGAGACGGTGTGAATGACTTTAGTTGGGCATATGTGCAATAACGGCAGGATAAGTGTGAGTGTTGAAACACCCACATCCGCCACGGGTGCGACACCTCTCCATACTTAATTGCTCAGTGAAATTGTCAACGCAGCGGGGGGAGGGAGGGAGGATATTTTGGTTTCCATTGCAGATGCACGGATTTGCACACTAATGGACCACGTGCAACACATTAAGCATTTACAATGAAAAGGTGAGATGTAAAATGAAAGAAATGAAAAGTATGGTGAAACTTTCTAACAACACAGATTTTTTTGACTAACATTGGCAAATCAGATGTTTTTATTCCCCCCTAACAATAAAAAAAAAGTCACCAGGGTTCACTTCTCCCATATCAGCTAGGTCCATTACATCAGTGATTACAGGTTTCCTTGTTGCAGAGCAATTAGCTAATCTTGGTCTTTATCACCTCTCAACATCATCGGTGCGAAGCATCTGAAAAGGCAACATAGCTGCCTTCCCTCAGTGACATTACTTAGCAATAGGTCGCAAACTACATTTGACGCACTAATGCGCTGTAATTGCTTCATTATACAAGTGGCCATGTAATAGCGTTAAGCACTCGTTAAGCGCACTTACGACACCCCTACTTATTTTTAGGTGTGACGTTTTAAAGAAATGCAACAGAATGAAAAGATTATTTTTACATTTAATTCAAAAATAAATAATATGAGAGATTGTAAAATTATATTATAGGCCATAGTTTTGGGATTGACTAAAATAAAAATTGCAAGGAAACAAATTGGAGCTGTTGTCATAGCCACTTTTTGGCTCGCGAGAAGATCGAGATGTTCTGTCGTTGCTCGTTTAACAAATTCACCCGCCAGGCAGCTGGATTTGTCAGAAAATTCGGCAAGTGATTGATGCTATTGTTTTCTCTGAGAAATGACGATAATTGTATGTGCTTTTTCCAAAAGTATTTTTTTAGAAGTCAGGTTTTGCACTGAGCAATGTGGAATCTTGGCGTCTCCTCTTATCGGCTGTGTGGAGTGTGGGGCTCCTTCCTCCCCTCTTTCTCCATTTCTTCTCTATCTCTGGCACTAAACTTATCAAAATAATGTACAGTAAGATCATTTTTGGCTTGCGCCTGACAAACTGATATAAATTTCAATCTGCGTCTGACAGAAGTTTCATTTCGCCAAGCGTGCAAAACGAGGCATTTGTGCATGTGTTGTGTATCCGTTGGGTGTGTGTGTTCATTTCTTTTTGAACACAAGTCCAAATTTACCCAGAGAGGCCCCCATAATGTTTTGTAGAGAATCAACAAACATTTGAACAACACAATCAGTTCACCTCAAAAGTATTTTTCTTTCCCAGATGAGAATTAAATATTCTTCCACGATTATTTTTTTCATTAAAATCACCTGTTAGGATACAGTCCAATTTAAATGAGATTTTTTTTTCCCCAATGCATTTTCATGTAATATTAATTTATAGATAATATTTATTTATGGATGTGGTGAGGTGGCTGCTGTGACAGAGGACAGAGTGAGATGGAAACTGTGGCGAGCCCTAACAGGAGCAGTCAAAAGAATAATTGTCGAACTGTTTTTATTAGCCATGAAGTCCTCAGTGTTCGCTCTCACAAAGGCGCAAACGACCCTTTCCAACTGCGCCCATCTATGTGCACAATTAGTTATTTCCCAATTTTTAACACCCATGCACAATCCGCAATCCCAGTTTATAACACCAACAGGAAGTAGCCTTCAACATTTAGTTGTCACCAATATTATTTAGCCTATGCGCTGTCCAGGGTACCACGGCAGTTGTTCCTCCAGTATGCCGAGCCTCGTCATGTGGCCTAAAGCTGATGTCACGGATACCCGAACCTCTCTGGCCGTCATGCCACTCCACATGGTGCCATCAGCACCCCGGTCCAGCTTGGCATTGGCTTCCGGAGAAGGAATTTCGCACCCTCATTACACCTCAGCCACTCTAATTACAACCTGCTCAAGAGCTGTTATCCTACACCTCGCAGTGACAATGACAGTGCCTCCTGTTAGAGGCCAGTTTTGTGTTGGGCGGCGCAACACAACACCTCTGTAAATGAATGACGCCATCCTTGCGGAAAACACTTGCAGCAGGTACCAATTACCGCCACCCGTTTTGCCCCGTTTCTTGTCTTTCAGGACAGCATGCATCTATATTTTTTTATGTTAGTGTAAGATGATGATGATGATGATGAAACTGAGCCTATGGCCCGTTGCTTGTGGTCATGGAAGAGAAATCCAGTTAAACAACAGACAGCACCATTGAATGTGTCCTATCACACACACACATATACACACACACACACAATATTGTTGGAGATCCTGTGTTATGCTGACAAATCCTCTCGTGGCAGCAATCACCTAAGCGTCTTCCATGAAGGGGATGTTCATATTCCTCCACTTATTTCAGAATTTATTGTGTTCATCACTAATCCAAAGATGGGTTCCTCATGTAATACCCGCCATCTAATCATTCTTAGTACTCGGAGAGCTTGTTAGACAAGATCCCGCAGACTGTAATTGTTTTGTCTAGAGCTCCTTCAGCGAAGTGCAAATAGATTAAAGCTTTGGAAAGTGTATGGTTATTTTGTAGGAATATATCACATTAAAATCTCCAACGGGGAATTGTCACAGTCAGTGAATAATACACACATCAACGTAAACACCTTGCCGCTTACATTGTTTCCATAAAGTGGTCGCTTTTCAAATCTGCGTGACAGCAACCTGCCTCTGCCTGTACTGTACGCCGTGTCCTGGCTTAATCTAAACGTATTACACAGCGTAATGTTTATATACAAGTCCATATTAGGCCGCGCAGATCCTAAAAGGTTTATGACGACCATTTAGCATCATGCGAGAGGGGCTTAACATGGCCGTGTCAAGATAACATGCAAGCGCCCGTGTTGTTTTCAGTGGCTGTCATCACAGATTTTACAGTGGCTGCAAGGAAAAGGGGCCATATGTGCTTAAGATGCTCATGCAAGGGCTGAAACTGCAGGAGAGCATGCAAAAATAGAACAGAGAGACAGATAGCGCTCCCTGCCCAAATAGATGATGAGGAAGAATACAGCACAGCGGGTAATTTGACTGGAGAAGTAGCAATATTTTGTTGGGAATGACAAATCTCGGTCATCTGTGCACAGAAACTAGGTGGCGCTATTGCTCATGCACTGTAATGTACTCTTGACCTGCCGTTCAAGTAGAGCATGTCACACTGGAAAATACAGGATGATGTCATCGAGCTCTTGCAAATGAGGGAAAGAGGAATTTCAGGCGACAGGGGTGGGGGGGATGTTGACTCCTCATTAAGATGACACCCAACACGAATCAATCCAGGGAGATTGTGGCGCAGTTATGCTGAGTTGAAATTTCCAGCTGGAATTATCCTTTTCGCTCTATCTGGCCATGCATCATAAAAGCAGCGGTTTAGTGGGAGATGAATAATCTTGCTCAAGCATGCCTCCTTCTCCACTGCGGCAGCAACCCCCCCTCCCTCACCCCCACCTCACGCAATAATCGTCAGAAGGCAAGCCAGCTTAGTCAACCCTGTGCTAGGGGCCAGGATAATAATTGCTGTATTAATTGGTGTTGTCCAGGCTCGACTAAATATAAGAGATCCCAGTGGGGCTAATAATTCATGTTTTGAAGCCTCAATTTGTCTCCCTCAACCAGCACAGGCATCTTCCTGCACAGCCTTGTTTGTGCTATCATTTAGTGGGACAGCAAATTATTTTTATTCAGAAAAAAACGTATATAATTGCAATTTTATTGACACTTTTTTTTTCCTTGAAAACTTTTTCCATTTTGTTATCACATCTGTGCTTAAAAGAGAGCACCTCTAGTTTGACTCATCTTTCCTGTTGTGAACCTGTTAATGTCCCTTTTAAAATAAATAAAAAATAAATCCCTGACTCGTGAATTTATTGCCAAAGCATGTTATGACGGCACACGGGAGCTCAATGTATTTTTTATAAAGGAAGCTGATAATTGGAAACTGCTTTATGTGCCTTAATGTCAAGTGAGAAATATAGAAATTGGACATTTTTAATGTGCAACTTTTTATCATCATGTTTCAATTTAAACTTTTTAAAAATATATTGAGTGCATTTTAATTATGATGCTTTTTAAGACAGCGAGGAACAATTGTTAAAAGAATGGATTTTTCTGGAATATCTCGATTGTGGAGGTGTAAAGTACATAGCAGTGTTCTTGATCATTTTATCGCCCACTCATTCTGCTGCCTCTCTGTATTTTCCTTACATATGTCTTGAATTAAAAAAAAAAAAAAAAAATCTTTTTAGGGGGCTTATTAAACCTGAGCAGCTGTTTTGGAAAGATTAGGTGTTTTTGTTTCAACAGTCTTGATTAAAAGTCATTCAAGATCATATCTTGCATGTCACAGACCTAAATATCCCCCACCAAGTCCTTTTACTGTAAAGCAGCAAGCATTTTAATAAGCTCTGTGGAAACACAACACTGGTGTGTAACGATGAGCAGTGGGAATTGGTCCAAGGAACAGCTTGGCTTTTTACAAACAAGCAGGGAATTAAGATTACATAGAGGCCCACTTAGTTAACAGTTCTGACAGGGTCATTTGACCATCTGCTTTAATTACCAGGTACTAAGACAATCTTCAGCTAATGCCTCACTATGAGCAGTGCAAAGGTGCAAATTAGTTTCCACTTGACAAAAGCAGGGCGTGCCACGAGTTGGACTAACGGCATCGGTTGGCCTCTGACATCACGCTCCATTAAGTGGAGGTGCTAATCAGTGGGCTCATTATGAAGCATGATTATGAATCAGATGCGTACTCCGCTTTTGTTCGCACAAAATATTTGCACCGTTACTCATGCCGAGAAAATGTTTAATGCATGAGTAAAAAAAAAAAAAAAAAATTCCCGTAGTTATTTCATGTGTACGCATGTTGAGAATGTCGTTTCAAAAGTTTACGAAGCCTCGAGGGCAGAGACTCGTTGTCCCCGTGAAAGGAGTACGAAACACTCAGATACACCGTTTTGAAACACGACTTTCCTTTTCCACTTCAACATCTGCAGCACCTTTGCTCGACACGAGGGAAGCCCCCCAGTATTAATTTTCGCTTTTCACCCGTACTCACCTCTGACTCAGTGGGTGTTACCTCAGTCAACTATCATCTAAGCGTCTTTCTGCACCGACAGTTTGCCCGTTATTCTCTTTCGGTGTAGAAAAGAGGGGACTGTGTTGTTTTTAAATCAGGCAGTCATTAGTCGAACAGATGTCTTTTCTTCCAGTGGCTGTCCTTCAGATAAACAGGCCTGAGCACTGACACATGATCCCTCCAGCTAATACAACCATTGATGGGAGAAATAGTAATCAGACAAGTAGTCGTGCGGATGACACACTATGTATACCACTTCCAACACGATCGACACTCCTTAAAATTCATATTTGTTGCGCAACTACCAACAATTACAGTACGTACATTACTCACGCCGATGAAGTATCAATTGCGATTTCACGCAACACTTTGAAATGCGATTGCTCATCAACGGGCTGAGTCCAGAAGAGGGAAAAAAATGAAAGTATGCTTCCTAGTGAAAGCTAAACGTGTGGCATTGAGAGCTTTTTCCTGCAGGAACACGGTGTTCCAGCAGCGCCTCAACCCAGGCAATAACTGTCATTAATTAGACTGATAAATTACGTCCAAAACAATGGCATGTTTAAATGGTCCGATTTAGCCCAAATCCTAAATGAGATATTACATCAAAAGCCAGCTGTTTTCTCTCTGTTAGCCCATTTAGAGCGGCACACTGCCTCGCTAAAAGCGTTTGAAAGGTTACGATTTCCTCAGATGATAACGCAGTACCTTTTAATGAAATTCTAATTAGTAATTTCATGGACTTTGTTAGCAACCGTATCTGATTAGCACACATTTTCACAGCCCACTTTAATTAAGCGCTCTTACTGTACAGTTTCAAAAAAAATCCCCATTTAAAGAGCTAGTTAGCCTAAAATATACTTTGTAAATAAAACTGTTGATTTTTTTTTTGTCTTTGGAAACTTACAAAAAAAAAGTTGCGACCGCCATTATTTAATATCGTAACACAATTAGTCAATTTGTGTATTTATTTTTGTTACAAATACTCGAGTAAAATGCATGTGCAGTTATTTCACAGCAATACGGACAAACTGAGGAAACGATCAGGTCTTTCCGAAATCCCCGCAATGTAATCACATTACATGTTTTCCCAGTAGATTGCATGTCGTCTGTCCCATTTTGTCACAGCCAATTACACACCGTGGCTCCGTTGAGGCTTAGTGACTGTTGACCAAAGAACCCCAAAAAGACCTAATCTGATTTCACTTCCCTTCAAATCATTTCCCACATTTAAATCTAATCCTGGTTTTACAATACGAACTCTGACCTTGAATATCAACTTGACTGCATTTGGTATTTTCATGTTGGTATTTCATCAGCTTCAGAGTGAAGACTGCTTTTGACACAACCTTCACCCAGCCGCCCCCACAGCGGGCCCCTGTGGACCCTCTAAGGTCCCTAACCACACAAGTGTTTCCACGGTGGCGAAACTGTTTCAGCGTGAGTGACATCCCGGTCTGCGTTGAGGCCAACGGCTTAAAAGCGTGACAGACCACCTCGGCCCTACCTCCTTTGCCCCATCCCTCCTTTTAAAACACAGAGTCCACCCTGTCAAGTCACATGCCAAAGCCGTAATTTAGTCTAATAATTACCAGACATCACCACAATGAAACATCAGTGTCTGAACTTCTTTGGACCAAGCTGAATTTTAATACATTTGGAAAAGGTTGGCCGGAGGCACGAACCCCGCTCCCTGAGAAAGTCAACGCACATGTGGAAGCACTTTGGGAAGTGATAAATGATTTGAAATCCACAGCGTCCCCGAAAATGGAAATTAGGCCCAACAGGTGTTAAATGGGAACCACTGGTGCATTTTCAATGGGAGGAGGCAAAACGGCTTGGGCTTGCGGGGCCAGATGTGACGGACGAAGATGGGGGGGGCGTTACTGGGTGCTCATAAATGTGTGATGTGTGAGCCCCATTGTGCCTGACCCCCACAACAAGACATAAGGGCTCACTTGTGTCAGCTGTTTGCTTCCGATGGCCAAGTGCGACGTCTGAGGCTGCTACGATTTGTTCAGATTTCCAAACATTGTTTCCTGTAGGAAGTACATTCCATGGTCGAGTTATCAATGCTATTAAATCTCGCATGAGGGGATTTATGAAGCCGATAATATGGAAATGTAGAAAATAGCCAATACACATTGCCAGAATTATTCTTTCGTCGCTCATCGACGCGGTCTCACAAATTTCACTACACTTGCTCCTACATTTCCCAGGGAATTTTTTTTTTTTTAATTTACCTACACTAGAAAAAAACTGGGTTGAATTGACTCAATTTCATTTGGTCAAGTGGTTGCACGGAATAAAATCATCCAGATCCCAAAATATTTTTTTAAGTAGACTATATGTCTACATTTTTGGCCAGTGGTTGCACAAAGATGTATTTTTTTAAGCAAACTATATCTCTACTTCAAGAATCTATCAGATCATCTTATTTGGTGTAGCCATTTCACAAAATAAAATGGAGTCAACTCAAGACACCATTTCTTTCAGTGAACCCCAGCGAGAAAAGTGAATTGATTTTCAATTCAGGATCGGTCAGGGGAAAAAAAAAAACCACATTATTTCCTCTGCAGTTCCTAGACGAGGCCTGAACGAAAAAGTCTGATCACCAGTTGGAGCCAATCCAAACATGATAAGTCATTTACATTGTGAGATATAATAAATGAATAACAGTGCGGCCAATTGTGCAGTCATTATGGAAAACAAACCAAGCGGGCAAGAGGAACACGGAATCGGGTTTCACTGCCGGACAATGAGAGGTTTCTCATTTTTAGTCCCTAACACGGCCGAAGCTTTAATTTCCTTTCCATCCTCACACAGCGATACAAGATTTGCAAGACTTCTGGATGAATTTCTTCTTCTTTCCTTTCAACCTGTCAGTCCAACTTATAATGCAGATCTCACGGAAACTTTCTCAGAGCGCTGTGAATCGTCCACTTGTTTTCGCGCCGACTCTCAAATTGTTTTGTCACAGCTGTCAAAACACCAGGCGTCAACACGGGCTACGTGGGCAACTTTTGATTGATGTTGATGTGGTCTATATTGCCCAAATCTGCGAGGGCAGGAGAACGATACCGGTCTAGAAAATAAGACAGCTGCTGGTATTTGAAGAATATATTCTTCAAGTGGCGTAGCGCCCAGATGGAGCTTAATCCAATCTATACATCAACATATGTTAACTATTTCATTAACCTCGCCCGTACAAAGCATTGCTGGGGAGCCTGCATTGTTTTGACATGACACTGCTGCATGGGAGTTTAATTAGCTGTTCCATTAATAACACGGCAAACTAATTTGGAAGAACCTGTCCTCTTTAAACCACAGGAACAAAGAGTAGGAGAGTGGAAATCAATCTCAGCTTTGTGCCTGAGCCACTGACCCGTTCACGCTTTGAAGATTGCTGCTGCAAAAAAAAAAAAAAAAAAGCATCTGAGAAGTTATTTAACTACAAACAGAGCCTACCTTCCCCATTCCAGCTGCATAATCAGGCATAATAAGTGACTGCAAAGGTCCACTTAATGTATTTCTAACACTAGAGACCTGCTAATCCTGTCAGGGGGAATGAGATGGAGGGGGGAACCGTGCAGAAGCCAAGCCATGGAGCTGAGCATTTAACTCCATAACCATGCAGGCAAATGCCTGGGCGCCCGAAAAAAAAAAAAAAAGAATAAGCCCAGCTTCGTATTTCAACCCAAAGTGGGGATCCATTTTTCCGCTTTAGTGCCCATCGAGGAACAGTGGGAATAACAACAACAGTAGCCGTGGCTGTCTGAGTCCTCCTAAACCTGTGCCATTATCACTCTCTTTATGAGCCTTTAAACAACAGTCTTCTGGCGAGCTGACATTTAAAGCATGTAACGCTGTTTTAAGGTTTGTTTACACCACGACTTGCATTTCCCAGTCAAACAATAATATCGCAATGTTGCCTACTAAACAAAGCCATTTTTATATCAAACTTACATTTCAAAAAAATACCCTAACAACAATATTGCCTACTAAACAAAGCCATTTTTTAAATTAAATTCCAAAAATATACCGTATATATAATATACCGTATGTAAATAATATCATATTCAAAACCTATTAAGCGTATCAGTTGCATTCTGTGAAATACATATTCCAAATTAGTAAAGTCACCCAGTGGATGGAATATTTCCATTCTCGCTTGATTGGAACATTAAAACATAAATCAACGAGCTCCAACCGGCACACACAGCGAGCGCCATCAGATAGCGTGTTTTCTCCAGATTTGTTTGTCCAAACACATTTTATATTGGGCTTTGAAATTCAGGGAGCCCATTAGGGTTCAAGCATATAATCACATCTCTGTAATGAGGTATTAATTAAGCGAGGGGCATCTATTGGCTTGCTAAATAGCCTCATAAACAACTGACAGGAGATTTGAGATTTTTGACACCATTAAACAAATCAATATTAGGTTTTGCAGACATGCCCGCCGTCTGTCTCTCTGCGCTCTTTGCCAATCAGCTCTGTGGAATACTAATGAGGGAATTAACCGCCTCATATTCCGCATGTGTCCCATCAAACAGATCCTTATCGAGTAGCTCTCATTTGCATGGAAAAAGACTCTGCTTTGTAGGTATAGATTTGACAATATGTCACTCATTATTCCAGCCCGACCTGACTCAATCTGCCGTCCGTCCACTTCTTTTTTTGCATAAATATATGAAATATACAATAACACCCGCTAAGACGATGTTGATTTCCAAGTGGTGCGTTTGTCTACGCTCACTGCAGATTCTCCGCTACCAAGCCTACAATTTCTTGCAGTCCTTCTAAAAAAAAATCCAGTTGGCTTTTTAGATATTATATGAGATAGGTGGCTGCATTTCCTTCAAACCTATTTGGGCATATCAACAGGAATGTTTGAGTGAAGACATTTTCGGTATAACTTTTCCCAGTGCGAAAAGAAAAATGCATTTTGGGAAATTTTGATGAGATCTGACTTGAACCTCACCAAACTTGATGGGGTGGACTAAGCGATGCATTTTTTTGTGTTGTGTTGTGGAGGTCTTGTTCAAAAAAGTCTGGCAAAAGATTTAAAAAAAAAATATTTTGACTGAAATCATTAAAACATGCTCCCTAGAAATTAATTCAAAAAGTAAAATCATTTTACCAACTGACTCTAAAGACTAAAACTGAGGCTTTTTTTTTTTTAATCGTTTTTCCTTTTGGCTGAAAACGTAATCGCATATTCATTCTCATTATTGCTGATTTCCTTATGTTGTTAACAGAAATGAATCATTCTAATTCCATCCTGCTGCTTCAGGTTCAGGTTTTTGTGTATTTTTGGTGACTTTAAATAGAGTCAGAACTCAATAACAACCTAATGATCATTAATTGGACGTTTAGGGCCGTCAATATGTCTGCAGTCATTTGGCTGTCAAGTTCACTAGAATGATGACATGACAGTGTAACATGATGTCAAAGCCAGTCGGAGCCGCTTGGTTGCACATCCTTGCAGCATTCCATTCTTCAGCAGGTGATATCAGAACCACGGAGCATCTCATTTCATCTGTCCCGGGAGTCCGCTCAGACCAGGAAAATGAGTGACAGGGGATGGCCCGTTGTCTTTGTGCTGCGTGTGTGGCCGCGGGGCGCTGAGTTAATGCAGGAGATTGACTCTTAATTGCGGCGGGGAACGCTCATCTTTTCTCATTAATGAGACGGAGACGGAGCCCAGAGATTTTCTCATCACATAAACACTCCTCCACCGGCCAGGTTAAGTGTTGTTTAGATATCGACTTCCCTGCAGAGGTTTTTTTTTTTTTTTTTTTTTGCGCATTGCTGTGTGTCAAATCTTGAACACAAGCAAAAGGATGAAATAGGAGTGAGACAAGGTTAAAAGAAGACGGCTATGTGCGTATGATTGGGGTGGGGGTCTCACAAGAGGCCGGGCTCACTATATGGACCCTCTTCAGAGCGCCTAACAAGGCAGACGAGAAGGCCGCTTATGGGCTCATGTTACATTTGCACTTTGTCCAGCCTGCAGATCAAAAGACAAAAGCAAATTTGAGGGCTTTACCAATAAAAAGTGAGTGTTTCTTGACGGTCACAGATGTTGCGGAGCAGAGGCGGATACATTTGTCTGTCTGTCTCTGGAGCTGGGGGTGAACTTCGGCGTGGAAAACCACCCTGGCTCCCCATGATGCATAACGGTGAGGGATTAGAGAGCACAAAGCAGCAGACTGTTTGGTAGAGCACTAAAATGTGCTCTTCAGGGGCTCATTGAAAAATGATTGCCGATTAAGTGTTTGAAGTCTGCCAAAGACGAGCGTGCGTTTTTAAGCAACGTGCTGATGAAACTCTATCTTTCCTTGCTTGTGCGGACAATTTTCTCTCTCTTTCTTCCGCAAACTGTGCTATGATGTGTGTTCGCTTGTCATGCCTTGCAGTCGAGGTTGCCAAACTCATTTCACCTCTTGGACCCCAGATTGACTGGAAGCCAGACAAGCTCAAATGATAAGAGTGAATTAAGCAGCTCCTCTCCAGCGGGAACATTATTATCCTACCAGAGAGACTCATTGATTTGCTTGAGAACAACAGGTGAGCTTGTAGAAAACAACTTGCTGCCTATGTAAACAGCAGGTAATGTGCTGTCCTGAATAGTTTTTTTTTTGTTTCCACTTTGGTAGTGATATATTGTGACGTGTTTTAATAATCTGATTTAGAGCACTATAAATGTCATTTAGTTTGAAGGCGATTCTATTCTAGTGAAAATTTGGATTGAGGAAATAAAAACATTTTTATTTATTATTTTATTTTATTTTATTTTATTTTATTTTATTTTATTTTATTTTATATTACCACGACACTCGGGAGAGAATTGGTTTGGATTGTTGCCACACTTTAAAACCAAATAGCTCCAAAATTAAGAAGCATAACACTTTACACACGAATTGCTGACTAGCTGAAGCAGATAACAGATAAAAGATTTATTTCTTATTAGAGTACCCTTCAACCCTGAACCAGATAAACAGAAGGGAAAATGGGTGGATATTTACACACTTGGAGGCGACTGAACTATTTTTATGAAAGCATGAAAAAAGTGACTTTTCTATGATATCTTCTCCTTTAAGTAGAAACCAGTAAATTATATGACTAACGTAGTCTGTCTTCAACAGGGGTCAGTACAAGTGGCCCAGCAGAGACATATGGAACTGCACTTCCTGTGATTAATTGTGCCCTAAGATGACAAAATACTCTAAAGAGAGCTCGAGGAAACCATTTGTGTGAGATACAATGTCGAGAGTGATGACAAACACAGCTTAGCGCTTCCCCGCTTGTACGTCAACTCCTTGCAACGGCAGCTTTGAAACTGCAGCGCTCCTCCATATATTATTGCGTTACAGCCATTTGTTTTCATTATTGCATCAAAGAGGACCTGGTCAAGCGGCGGCCATTTTCTGCTGTACCGAGGCCTTCCAACAAATGTGACTCTGGAGTCAGCGGGAGGTTATACAAACAATGGGGAATTTGTACTTTAATAAAGGGTTAAACTCACATTCTTATGTTACTATGTAAAGAGAAGAACAGCCACTTGAGTGCTGCAGTGTGAAAAAGAATTTTGTGTTGTCGCTCTCTGTTCTGGGATGATTTTGAATATTCACGAGATCCAAACTAATTGAAGGCAAAATCATCGAGGTTTATTGCTCAGCATAATATGATAGCACTTGAAAGCAATGTTGGTAAACAAAGCTGACGGCTTGTTCGGGAGCTGTAAATGGAGCTCGGGAAGCCGGAGGGCGAGAGGTGACGGGGTGAAGCTCACCCCGGTGGACAGGTGGAGGTAAACTGAGAGTCGTACCACCCAAGGGGAGCGTGAACTTGAGACGTGTCCCTCACCGTCTTGTGAAGGTGGAGGTCAGCACGCTGAGATGCTCCAATCAGGTTCAAGGAGCAGAAACCTCTTCCCGGGGATAAAATAAAACCACCTGCCGGCAGGGTCAGTCACAATTAGGACTCATAAAATATAATCAAAAGCTGACCTGCAATACTCGGGTGGTCAGGAGAGAACAGAGCATCTTTGTGAGGGAAGAGGTATCACTCGAGTGTGAAACAGACACACTATTTATCTCTGCATTTAGCTCTTAACCAACTCAAGCTTCTAAAAGAAATGGGGAACCATTATGATGAGAATTATGGTGATAATTGACACAGCATACTTACTATATAGAATTGAATCGAATTGAATCGATCGAAAAGAATCAAATCGAATCAAATAGAATAGAATTGCCTAAACTAGTATTGACACACTTTTCATGTCATAACCTCAACATTGAGCCACTTTCACACCACACATGACCATTTTCTTTTTTTTTTTTTAGGAGTAATCTTGCCAAGACATCATAATATGGCAATAAGCCCAGAGGTTGTTTGCTTTCCAGCAGCATCTCTATCAAAAGCAGGTTTATTGTTTGTTTTTGAAATCCAGTAATTAAGGCAGCCGCAAATTGGTATTTCTGTTGTCTGAGGCCTCGGGCCAGGATTAACAGCACTTAGCATTGTAGAATGTGGCCCGCCTCCCTTAAATAGGCTAGATAAAAACAACAACAACAACAAGAAGGAAAGATGGGTTTGCGTGTTCGAAATTTTATTCAACAAAGGCTTGCTGACGTACTTATGTAATTCTTCAATAGTGAATCACTCAATCAATCATCCCCACACATTGACTCATTGTTGCAATGAACCACACGACTTAATGCAATGAATTATATCCTAATGACATTTATTATCCCCCAAATTCCAACATAATGTTACGTACATACATGTCTTGACAAAAAAAATAAACTGGTTGTATAAATGACTAATAAGTATTATTTATGTTTCCAGCACGTCAAGGCTCACCAATGACATAAATCACGAATTGTAAAGTGAGACAGTTGCAGCTAGCTACACCTGCGTGCCTTTGACACCAAAGCAAAGAACAGGATGCCGAAAGGTATTTGGAATGGCCGCGGCGCTTTGACACTCATTACCCTTCTATTACAAGAACACGTCAAGCATGAACATATTTCTCATTTCTGCAGAACAAAGAGTTACATTATGGTGCAGGAATCCAAAGATGCTCAGGAGAACTCACTCCCCTGAGGCAGCACCCATGGGTGACAACTCAACTCTCTCTGGCTTATTACCCCTGCCTGTCAAGCCTCAACACTTGTGCAATAAGTGACATGATTTGAGCTGTCAGCAGGAATGACCTGAGAGGAAGTTTTCTGTTGAGATGCCGCTTCTGAAGGTAGATCAAGGCGATAAACCGGATTTGAGCAAGGTAATGAGTCATTTTAACGGATTCATCATTTGGCTCAGGATGACGTGCTGATACCCCGCGCTGATAATATCGCTTCCAAATTATAGCCTATGAGAATATCAACTTTACAGGTTTCACTGATGCGACAGTGAAGAGATTTTAGCCAGAGATTAGGATGCCTGCAAGTAGAGCAGCACCCTCAATTACAGTTTACAAATCATAAATGACTGATTTCCTTCTGTAACGTTTTTTCTTTTTTCTCGTCGTCATAGTTTTCTTCGGAGGGCCCATATGAAGTTTTTTATTTTCTTACACATTCCCCCATTTTACAGCTATTTTCTGCTCCACTGCAAATTCTAATTGATGGAGCTCAATCTTATCTTGGATAGATGACATCATTTGATACTGATATATTTTGCACGGCCCTTTCAAGCTAATGTTTTGCCAACACATCGTCGAGGCAAAGGTGTTCAGAAATCAAATGTCTAAATTTTTAGACAATCATTATTTTAATTGAAAAATGTTAAGGTTGATTTAGCTTTTGAAGAAGCTGTGGGTAATTGTTGGATTGTGACATGGCGATTATGTTGTGCTAAGCCATTTGGTGTTTTGAAGTCTTTCAGGCTCACATTGTTTGGGAGATTGAAGTCACACCGTACTGTCGTGTAACATCGCACAGATAAAATAGTCAGACATTCCATGGCTTTCCCCCAAAAGACGCTCTTGGCAATCAGCTTGAAATCAGCTTCATTCATGCAATCCATTTGATGAACTCGTTGGTGATTGTTTTTTTTTTGTTCCCCAAGTTTCATTGCCATAATACTAGAAAAGAGCAAAGAGATGTTTCATGTTAAAAAAAAAACAAAGCAGTTGAGTCATTGTTGCTCTTTCAAGACTAGTTCCTGCCGGTTTAGTGATTCTCATTCTCCAGGCACATCCCTGAGGGACTTCAAAATGTACCTTATGCTTTAACTCCTCCCCCTGGTCTGTCCTTCAGACGTTTACTAATAAACAACAGGTCAGCACCTGCCGAGGAAGGTGATTTATCTGAGCCATGATGGACGTGCATTGGGGAGTGTGGCGGCTTAAAAAGGGAATACCTCCAGCTCCGCAGGCCTGCAGGGCTGGAAGTCAACGCCCCCACTCTAAAGCACTTACCACTCACTTGGTTCTGCTTCTTATTTGACTGCTTTCTTTATTTGCCCAGTAAAAACAGCCTAATGGTTGCTGTTTATCACCAGGAGCTCATAAAGCGCCTGAAGGATGGACTAGTCACCTCTTTGGCAGGTGTGTGCATGAGTGGGTGGGTAAAGGGGGCTCGCCCTAGTCTGTGACATCACATCCTGAAGTCCAGCTGCCTCTCACTTTGTCTGATACCAGTCAGGCCAGGCACATGGCCACCGTGTCATTGAGCACTGATAACGGATTAAAGCATGTTTCCCCCCATCTGTCCGATGGATTGAGATGATCACAGGAGGTACAGGGCAGGATTGTGTCCAAGAACCTAACTAGCGCAGAATTACTGAGGAACAGGAAATGAAAAAATTCCTGCAATGCCGATCCACCACTAAAAGCAATTCTTTTAAACTCTTGCTTGTCCCCTGTCTGAACTTTCTGTCATTCTGTTTTTGGTGCCTTTTTTTTTTCCCATATATTGCAAATGAAAGGTCAGCCACTCTCCACTACAAATACACTTGTAGTATAAAATAATGAGACCCGCTTAATATATTTTAGATTTAAAATAAATGTTCCGCTTCTGTCACTGTTTCTCTACGAACGAGATCGGACGGAGGGAAATGATTACACGGTGAAATGGGCATTATTACAGATTATGTGGCCACATTACACAACCTCCTTAGAGCTGTTAAAGTTAAAGCAGTCACTGTAAAAGTGTAAGCAGGTGTGAACAAAAAAAAACAACACAAGTATCAAACTGTGACCGCTCGCAAAGGTTGATCCTAAACCTGCATGTAGAATATTAACAAAGAATTACAGGTGCATTACTTAAAATTTCAGCAGCATGTGGGAACAGTTAATGCAGAATATGTCCTAGCAGGCCTGTGTCATTAACGGACTGGCTAGAGCAGGAAACCTGGGGCGCGGGGTGACGGAGACCAGTCAAGTCTATTTGTCCAAGACCTCGGCACACCTTTAAAGGCTGAATGAGGATGTCCATGTTTCAAAAGGCTCACTCCCCCTACAGCGCTTGTAGCTGGGATCACGTACATGCCCCATCACTCTTCTTCTTGGCCAAATCTGGGTCATCTGGCGTTGGAAAGTAGTTCATTTGTTTTAGCCACCTCGGAGCACTCGATGGGCGCTGGGGGTTGGGGACTGGAGCGGAACGGTGAACACTTGAGAGTTTAAAATTTACACATTTTTCTTGTAATAGTGTTTTGAAATCAGGTTTTTAATATTTTATCTGTCTGACCTCAAGAAAGGAAAATAGGTCTCTATAAAGGTCATCGGATGAAAGATTAACGTGTGTGTGTGTGTGTTCATTACTCGATGGGGACAAAAGTCAGTTTACACAGTCACAAGACTGGAACCTCTTTCAGAGTCGGGACTAAAAGTGAAAACAGGTGTCAAACTCAAGGCCCGGGGGCCAGATCCGGCCTGCCACATCATTTTATGTGGCCCGCAAAATCAAAATCATGAGTGTCAACTCAATGTTTCTTGTTAAAATGCCCAAACTCTAAATTGTCTTTCCTTTTAATAACAGTGAGATATTGCAATTTTTTTTTCTTATAATCCCAATTTCTAAATAAATTGGAAAATTGTTAAACTTTTCTGTTGTATGTGATAATACCCACACACTTATTCAGTCATGAATGGTTCATCCATAACTCGGATGTGGCCCGCAACAAAAAAATGAGTTTGATACCTTTAGTCTAAAGCAAAATAGTGAAATCTCTGTATGACTGATTTATATTCCTGTCTAAAGTAGTTTTCAGCCTTCTGTGACCTCATATTTTCCTTTCAGGAATGCATTAGCAAATGTTTAGCGTCTGTTTACTCATGCCGTCGACTAGACGTGGCAATGTCACCATTTCTGCAGTCAACCAGAAGTGTAGCACTCGCTCTCCTCTCTGCTCTTTTTGCTCTCCACATAGTCGAGTGAAGCTTTTCCAACAGCCGCTTCCTCAAGGCGTCTAGCTGGCAGGTAGCGAGCGTGCAGTTGCCTAGTAAAAGCTCATTTGCTGGAAACAGCCGCTGTTGATGGCGCGACTCAAAGACACGTGAGGTTGATCTCCGTCGTCTTTGCTAAGCAAGAGGTGTTAAGTTGAGGAGCTGCGTGGCACCCAAAAAAAAAAGCAGCTATTTAATGTCGTTTCCAAAGCCATGTTTAGCCTTGTCTTGTACATTACATCAAGTAAATTCAGCCGCCTTCCACAACAATCACGTGTGTGTGTGCGTGCACTGGCGTCAAGTCACGCCGCTATTTTTCTCTGTGTCAGAAAGTGTGAGTTGTATCTGAAAGGTGGTAAAGCGGCTGAGGCTGTTTAATTTCCCCCCTCTTCACTGGCATGAGGGATGGTTCAAAGGGTGACTCTCTGACAGTGCATGTGATCGCTCCTCCGTCCTTTATCTGCCTCCCCACATTAGCACGTAAATGAGGCTGCACTTTGGGTTTTGGGGAGCTGAAGCGTGCTCAGTGTAAACAGGAGTTGTACTCTTATCGTTATTGGACAGATTTCCGACACCCTAACACCTCCCTTTCATTAACATTCAAAAAAGGCTGGGATTTTGACACGGCCTCTGTTTATACAGATTTAGAATACTTTGCGGTAGGGATTGTATACAAAATGCTGGATACATAATACCTTCACTATTGAGCAGGGTTATTGGCAACCTCAGCATGGCATTAGAGCCCGATGACTGACCTAGTAATTATGGCTCTACAAATATTGTTTTCCCCATTAACGTGATTTCATTCGAAAGGGGTTTCGGACAAAACATGATGGAAGGGCAACCCAGACCAAATTATTTTTATTTTTTTGATTGATTCTGAGATATTCATATCTTCAATGTTTGTATTTAGTATAGCTTCTGATATATAACAAATGGTTCAGTCCTTGAGTAAATATGACCAGCTGAGTAGTGAGTGCGGAGGCAATGCCATTACACATAAAAATAAACACGCGCACACACACATGCTTCAAATCTACTTTGCTGCGTGTAGCTGTTGCAAATTAGAGTCCCATTTATCAAGCTTTTAATGTCTGACTGATAAACAACTTAACGCTAGCATTTCTAAACAAATTCAGCTGCTAGGATAAAATAAAAAAATAAAAAATGGCCCGCCCATGGTGACTGGTGTGAAGACAATCAATGCTCACTCCAACTACATTTTATTTCCCGTGATTATTTTTATTCGTCATTTTGAGCATCACCATTTTTTGTTATATCCACCTTACATCGAGTAGCATTGTTACCCCAGTTCTAAAAAATAATTTTAGATGTTTTGCTACCCCTAAAAAAAATACAGTTTGGTGGAAATGGATCAATCCCAAGTTGTAATTGATGTGTTGCGTTCATAGAGTATTTTTTTAAAAGCAGTCGGGTATATCCAGCGCTCTGCCTCATCTCGACATGTTTGTTGGAGTGTGTTCTCAGGCCGACAGTGGGGTGACTGCAGTGGGGTCCCTGAAACTCCATTGTGATTCGAGCAGAGCTTATCACATGGGAGTGAACTGGCAGGCTCTTAAAAGGTATTATATGTGCTCCCGTTCGCCTTCCCACTGTCTGACTGGAGCCCTTGGGATGAAAGGGAAAAGCTGTGGAAAAAGAGACATCGGTTCCCGACATGGGCAAGTCTTTGTTTCTATTCTCTCCATCCCAAGTCTCCCCAGGAATCCTAATTTCCACCATTCACCTAGCTATCGGAAGATAAAAGCTGGTTGAACAGGAATTGGGGGGAGGTGGGGGGAGGGGGTGAGGCTCCTCAATTGAGACAGCTTGTAACCAGTCTAGTTGAGGGGGGGGACACAAAGCTCAAGGAGGTTTGGAGCCTAGATCTCCAGTTGCTTTGAATTTCAAAAACATTGGTGAGCAAATGATTGGGCAGAGCATTTTTTACAGGAGCTGATCTGCGACGACAACAACATAACATGTCATGGGATCCTCTCCTCAATCTCCAGAAACCTCCGAAAGAAAGGAGAGCAAAGTGTTAGCGCTTGTGAAGGGAGTGAACTCCACAGCCCTCATTATACCGCTTTCTTTATTAAAGCGCTTCTCTCCTTTTCTCCCTCTCCTGAGATGGTGATGTCCAAGTTCAGCGGATGCCAAAGCCTGGCAGGCAGCTGATGTGCCTAATGCGGCTGCTTGGCATTAGAATGAGAGATGCCAGTCTCTTGGGAGTGGGAGGTGTTAACTTCTAATGGCTTTCTCTGCCACGGCCCTGACATCTGCGGGGCTCCCGGCAAAAAAAAAAAAAAAAAAGAGTGAGGCCTTTTTGAAAAATTAATGGAGCTCAATGCATCTCGCAGCAAAAAAAAAAAAAAAAAAAAAGAGGGGCTGGATTAATCAGCACATTAAGGGCCAGCTCCGGATTGGAAATAATTATTGGGGCTGACAAGGTGCAGAGATGCCAGCACCAGCTCCTTTCAGGAATGCATTTTAAATAGCAGTTTAAAAAGCCTTCAGATGTTGGCATTATCTTGCGTGACCAAATTAGGAGCAAATGAGAAAAGTTTATCTGGCGTTTTGGAGTATTGAAAGAGCTTAGGCTTTATAAATTATACAGTGTGCGTGGCATAGTGTGTCTCTTTATGCGTGCGTGCAAAAAAAAAGGGTGCAGATATCTTTTCTGTAAGTATACGTTGCAGGAATTGAGGGGGGGAAGGAAACGCAGGTTTCAGATTAAAAGTGGGTGTTTTTTTTTTTTCCTGCAAAACTTTAAGGGGGATTAATTTATATGGGTGCTTGAAAGCATCATACTATTTGTGCAAATGAAGAGTGGATGTCTTAACAACCTGAAAGAGGCAGACACTAAACTGATTACTGCTGACCACCCATGAAAAGCGTGAAGAGGGGGGTGATTTAATAAGCGCCATGTTTTTTTTTCCTCTTTCAGGAATAATCCTCTCTAATTTTTTCCGCAGAAGTGATTGGGCCGCGTTACAGGCATTATTAAAATTCACTACATTTAAGGCGGCAATCTGCAGTTAATATACCTTTCGTCTTTGTAAAATCAGGGTTAAGATGGAATCAAATCATCTTTAAATATGTTAGCAGGAAATGCTAAAATGTATACAACTTCATGGGAAGTGAGGAAAATAAACTATTCGTATGTTTCTGAAGCTGCAATTTTCAAATCGCAAAGGCTGCAATGCTACCCAAAAAAATAAATAAATAAATAAATAAATAAATTTGGGTCATTCAGTAATCTTTATTTATTTATTTTTTATGATTTTTTCAACACATTTGTTTGGTAGAATATAAATTTAAAATGTCAAAGTGATTAGTAAGTTAGCAAATGTAATTGAATTACAAAATTTTTTATTAATTCCTGGTTAATTTGCCTTTTGCTTGCACGGCTAACCTAAAAGACCAAAATATTTATATGTATTCAAAACAAAATATATCTTTTTTACTGTCATGGAAATTAATTTTTTTATTTCTTGTCAGTATTGCAATTTAATGTGTAATTATTTTTTTAAAAAAAATCACATAAATTTACAATATTGACATTTTTTTTCCATCCCTAACCATTACACTATTGAGTCGGTCATTCTAAATTTGACCTAAAACCAAACAAAGAAATAATATGAAACTGATAATTAGCTGTAATACAGTTAACATCTTTACAGCTCGAAGAGGACAACACTTTTCAACGGACATCAATGGGACTCTGCGAGGAATTCCAAATGTTTGCCTGACTCTTTGATCTTTAGAGCACCTCCATCAGATATGTAACCTTGGATAAAGATCTACATTAAAGCTGTTAGCCCCTTTTAACTGAGAGAAGCTCTGCAGGTAGGAGCATCACGCCGACCGGACAATTGGAGGGACCGAGCGGCCGCAATCATCGCTCCAATCTCTGTTGCACTGAAATGAAAGAGCCCCAAACTAATCAGCATATTACGCTGTCTCGAATGCCGTCCGCAACTGTGTAATTCCACGAAGCGTGACGAAAGTCAAGCCTCACCTACGCAGATGTAATCATGTTTATGATTCACCTGATTTGTGGGCTACAAATACGATTTTGCTATTCGATAGGGAAACGATACTCAAATTGA
The DNA here is from genome assembly GCF_024217435.2 of Syngnathus scovelli. Classification (NCBI taxonomy): domain Eukaryota; kingdom Metazoa; phylum Chordata; class Actinopteri; order Syngnathiformes; family Syngnathidae; genus Syngnathus; species Syngnathus scovelli. Next base: position 5,188,215 of record NC_090858.1, read on the forward strand.
AAAAATAAATAAGGAAGCCATTGTCGTAATGAGCTTGAAATTTGATTCTTATTGAATGATGCAGCTATCACAAATCAGCACATTGTTTTTCCAGCAGTTTTGTCTTGATTGCCACTTAGGTAATACGATCTCCATTTTATTGCCTATGGAAACATTTAAAGAGAACAACTCCACTTGCCATATAGGGGACCAAAAGTCGTTCCAGATGATGCCAGTCACTTATGCTCAAAATCTATAAATCCCAAAATATAAAAACTCTGTCAATAAACAAAACTTGCTACTACACTGACAACTCCATGCACCTGTTATTTTCTGAGCAAAGCAAAAGTCCATTTGTGATATGGATTCCTCTACAATTGAATGATCCCTTGAGGGCGTCACAAACTTCACAAAGGTGGGTGTTTTTACAGAGGCATTCCCAGCTTGTCATTACTAGGCAGTTCCACCGCCTATTTCCCCGCTTGCTGTGCATGCGGTAGCTCATCGGAGCCCTGCGGACACAGCCCTGGGCGCCGCATTCTGGGTAGCGCTTGAACACCTCCCCACCCCTTTCTTCGCTGATCAAAAGCTGTTTAGAGCTTCCTGACGGAAACGTCTTGACTATCTTTGCATACCCTTACACACACATACGGGACACGTAGATGAAAGGCCTGCAAGAACGAGAAAGGATGCATATTTTAATGTGTTCGCCACAATTCTCCGACTATTATTTAAAAAAAAAAAAGACCGTGAATATCTTTCATTTGAATAAAAGCAGGTGACATTTTTAGTTTTGGAAAAAAAAATGTGTGATCTTCCAAACATCCTGCAATTAAGCAATCTTCTTAGCAATTAAACAAACAGAAGGTCAAAGGTTATGGGCTGGCAGCGTGTCTGCTGTGTGGGTGCTGGCGGAACAGCATGGCAGCAGTGGAGAACTGCTAGTGAGGGCAGCTGCTGGTGAGTTAATGAGCGAGGAGGGCATGAGGCCCCCCGCCGCTACTTGTTGCCACTTAATGGCCCCACTAATCCCTGCAGAGGCAATGGCTGTACACACAATTGCTTTGCCCTCCATGTGGTAATATATCCCAGTGACTGGTTCTCACACCCAACAACGGCGCTCCACAATCGAGCGATGCGGCCGAGAAGAAAGACCGAGCCGCCTCATTATTTGTCATTCATTCTGGTAGTTCATTTTTTTTTTGGAAACACCACCTTTCACCATAAGGTCCAAAGGCTGGAAAGTTGAGCCAATTATTACAACTGCTCATATTCCTAACCTTGTGCTGATTCATTCGTCTAGCGAGTATCAGTCATTTTCCCCTTCCCGATCCACGACAGTAAGTTGCAACAATCGGAAATTTTAAACCTGTTCAATCGTCACCATCGTAAATGCATCAACACGATCAAATGGAATGACAACCAAGTAGGAACCAAAATCTGAAGGTGAAAGAAGCAAGCTTATTAAACTTTGCTCATCACTAGGGATGTTAGATACCACTTATTTCAGTCCGAGTACTCAGTTCTTGAGTAGCTACCGATACCAAGAACCGATACCGCTAGTACTTTTGGTTTATAAAATTTTCCCCAAAAGTAGTTTTTGAAAAACACCTTTACATTCCAGTGTATCAATTTTCATGACATACTGCAGGAAATTAATGACAATTTTCTCTTCTATTTTTTTGTTCCTGATTGTAAAACAACCACAATAGAGCAGTCGATACTGGTACGAATATTCTGAAATAAATGTGGCTTCAATATTTTTTTTTGTTACCCTTCCACCTTTCAAATGATCATTACGGTTGATTTTTTTGTAGGATACACAATGTTTAAGATTCAATAATTGCTTAGACTGAAAAAATTCCCAGCTCACGTATCTACGACGAGCTGCACATTTTGTTCCAATTTGTTGTAAAATAGCTCTGCTATTACATGTGGTTAAAATGTTAACATTCCGTACTTTTGGCTTGTAGAATAACATGAATGTAAACGTTCTCAGCACTCATACAATTACACTAATTTTCTGACAGCGTCACTCAAAAATGAGCATTATTTTCATTGTACAATTTTGGATACAGCTTGTATCGAGCCTCATTAGACTTTGTAAATGTTGTGGTCTGTGTGTGTATGGCAACTTTTGAGAGTCACACACACACACATCTCCAGATGCCCTCAGAGTTATAAGCATAGATTTGCCGGTGAGATATGAAAGCATGAAAATCCAAAAGACACTATAAGAACATTCCGCTGATGTCACAGGTCCTGGAAGGTAAAAGAGTCGACATATTAGTATCATTTGTAAAACATCTCAATCTGTTAGTCCATCGTTTTTAAAATGAACACATTTTTCCCACATTTTTTGGGGGAAGGTTTTTTTGATTGTAGGATCAGTATCCGCCAGAATGTGTCCATACATGTCATGACAACACAACAGAGACATGCACAATACTTCGGCGTACACACAAACAACACTCACATAGACGCTTTCAAATTCAGATCCAGATGTGCACCGCTCCCGGCGAAGTCTGGCTCGCTAGCCGAGCGGAGCATTACCAATGGCAAAGAGCAAAAGGACAGATGAAAACAAGACTCCCTCAAAGCTTTTATTTATGTGGAGCTAACAACATTTACACCTGTCTGTGGTTTGGGTTGGAAAAAGTTCCATGCTGATTTTATACCTGCTGCTTTTCTCAGAGTTCATGAGTGTCATGAAGTGAATGGAGCTGGGCGACCAAATGCAGCTTGGACCAGGGTTTACTGAAGGAACTCCAAAGACAGAATATAGAGGCTCACCTAGGGACGAGAAAAACAAGAAGACATGAGACGCAAACAATCCGAAAGGGGAGTGAGGGGCAAACAGGACTTAAATACAAGACAGCTAACGAGAGGGAGGTGAGGTTGATCACACTGATCAGGGCACAGGAGGGGAGGGGCGAGCACACAGGCACGCGAACCCAAACTATGACATCATTAAAACAAGTAAACGACCTGTGACAGATCCTGACAGTGAGTTGGACTTTCTGGCCGCTAATTTTAAAAACAAAGATCATGATTCTCAGTTTTATTTTGCAACAAAACTTTCTGGAAAGAAAAATGCCTCAATGGTCCTAAACACAAAAGTCTCGCGGGTGTTTGCGCCGTTGTGGGGGTGAACACAGGTAAATTATTTTTTTAAATAGAAAAACTGGACTCAACCCCAATTATCATTTACTGTTCAAGCAAAACCATAAATATGAGTAAGGTGAAATTTTTTAATCACGCACATTCGCTCTTTTTATTTTGCAGGTGTACTTCATGTTGTGGAATATCCATTTAACTGTAGACGTATTTATTCTGTTCTACTTTAATGTTGTCGATAGCGCCGACGAGTCTGATGTGTGCAAGCAAGACGGGGAGCCAAAGAGGGCAAACCTCAAGGGGTGCTGCTTCATATTCCTCTCCAAAAGGATTATGGGGGATTTTGGACACAGACACCTCACCATACAAAAAAAAAAAAAAAAAAAAAGGCAGATAGATAGACGCAATAGAGTGGTGAGGACATTTTTTTGTTTTACATTGCAAAATGCATGGTGATAAAAGTTGAGTTCACCTGTTGCCAGTGATTTTTTAATTTGTACTAGTTATTAATATCTTTCACGCCATTGCCCTCATCATTCTTGATAAATGGAGCGGCGGTAGAATAGTGAGTGAGCTGTAACTTTTGGCAGCCCCTCCCTCGCAGGTGTGGGTGATCTTTCATCCTCCCAAGCCTCCATGTCCTATCTCTGGCCTCCATCAAAAGCCAACGTGCCGCCCCAGGTTGAGATTAACTGGGCTCTGGCAGAGCACTCCCCTCGTCCTGCCCCTTTCCACTTCCACTGGCGCATGGCCTACAACAAGGGAAATTAGGGCCAGTTTAGCAGATCTTACGGCACCACTAAACGGCGCCCCAGATTGTTTGCTGATTGTGCTGCAGTACGTTACCTGCCTCATCCACCCTCTGCTTATCTTTACTTTTTGCCAAAAGCAGCACTTGAGCCATCACACACACAGACATTCTCCCTCCAGCTTGTCTAGAGAAAATATATAATACATAACTAACTTACTGCAAAGAGCAGGTTCAATAGTTCATTCAGCCATGTGCTTTGTCACAATGTTTACTTTGTGGTTTTCCATAAAAAAGTCACTCCAGTTAATATTTCCCTTAATTGCTGTTTATCGAATACTTTGTTGTTTTTAAGACAAACTTGACGCTTCATTGCGCAATAATTATTGGCGGACCTCTTGACTATCTATCTATCTATCTATCTATCTATCTATCTATCTATCTATCTATCTATCTATCTATCTATCTATCTATCTATCTATCTATCTATCTATCTATCTATCTATCTATCTATCTATCTATCTATCTATCTATCTATCTATCTATCTATCTATCTATCTACCTACCTACCTACCTACCTACCTACCTACCTACCTACCTACCTACCTACCTACCTACCTACCTCCCTACCTACCTACCTACCTAAAGCCATCCATCCATCCATCCATCCATCCATCCATCCATCCATCCATCCATCCATCCATCCATCCATCCATCCATCCATCCATCCATCCATCCATCCATCCATCCATCCATCCATCCATCCATCCATCCATCCATCCATCCATCCAGCAGGCTGAGGGAGATGGACTGAATGTACTATTCACATCACAGACAAGATAGAACTTCCTTCTTTTCTGCGTGTCCCTCATGTTCATCTCTTCAAGACTCAGTCTGCTCCCTTTCAGCTTGTTTAATGCTCCGACTTTTCTCATGACCAAATTTGGACTCCTCCACATATAGCCAGCGCTATCTAGCCATGGTCAAATCCATCTTCTTCTCTTCATGCATTTCATGTTCCGGGTCAGTGTAGACATGCACAAAAATCCAGACCAAACTTCCCTGCAAATTTGATTTACATTTTGAAATGTTCATTTACAAAAAAAAAAAGAATGGCAGATGGATTTCATTTGTTTTTCTCCTTTGACATCACTGTACTTAAAATGGCTCAAATAGTGAAAACAGAGGACATCTTGATGCGGGTCCGTTTTAAAGACTAGGTCTTGCCACAATTATGTTTGATCTAGCCTAGTGGCAGAACGCTTAAACGCCCATGCTTGGGTGAGACCTATCATTTGTCTCTCTTGTCAGTTTCCTGTTTTCCTGAGCGACTCCTCTGACCTGGCTGTCAGGCCTGCCTGCCCTGAAGAGCACTTTCCCTTTCCTCATTCTGCACAGGGGATTGAGAGGAGAGAAGGAGGAGGAGGAGGAGGGGGGGTTCAAACTTAATCTGACCCATTGCTCAGGTCAGTGAGCTGCTTACCAGGTCTATCCAAACATAGGGGCTTGTTTTGCTAAAGCTGTGGAAAGAAGAAGTACTCTCTTAAATCAATGCTTTACTGAGAGCCGTCGTGCACATGCAAGGTTGTTATGCGTGAAACCGCAGGAGGCCGAGCTGGCACGCAACCAGCGGCATGCTCGTCTCCTCCGTACGACGCGAAGGCCGAGAGAAAAGAAAGATCTCTGTGCACGGCCCGAAAACTTTTTTTCTCAAGCCTGCAGCTTTTTACACTTGTACCTTTAAAGCTGCAATTTACTTACAGCACGCTCCAATGCAACATCCAGCACAGAATAAAAAGAAATAAAATGGTAAATAAATTAAATTCATTAAAATTGAGTTAATTAATTATTCAATTGAATTATAAAAATTGAATTAATTCAAATTAAATTACATTTACATACAGCGCGGTCCAACGTAACATCCAGGGCAGAATAAAAATAAATAAATAAAATGGTCTTAAAGTTGGATTGCTTGACTCGCTGTTCAGGTATCATATGATCTGAGGAGGAATGTTGAAAACAGACAGATTTATTATTCCTCTTCGGCTCAGTGCGATCAGAGGAAAAAATGAAAAGAAGTTTCCTTCAGCTTGAGGAGGCATTTAAGGCATCTTTAAAGACCACTTAACTGCCTTATTGCACATATGACCAGATGCATTGACGTAAACAAGCGCTCTAATTCACCATACTGCTTGCATAGATTCATTGCTGTGGGAGATGCAATGGCCAGTCTCAGCAGCTTAATTAGCAGTCTAATTTGTATTAACACTGGCTATCCTCTCAGGGATAATTATGGATCTCAGTTGTGAGCGAGCTTAATGAGGTTAACGTTTTACACCGAATCATGCTTGAGTCACCTTATAAAGAGAAAAAATGGCTGCTGATTGGAGTGGTTTTGCTTAAAGGTGTACGATGACCATTCTGATTCTGGAATCTCAATGGAGTCAGTAAAGTCAATTCTATGATCATAATAGCAATTTTAGCTAAAAAATTCTTCTGAGTTCTCTTTTACCTTCCGCCGTGTGCTATCAGATGAATCCAACTTGACTTTTCATTTGCCTCATCGTGCCAACTCCACCTCTGTTGACATTTTCTTGAGATCTTTGAGCTTCTAGCAGTCACTGAGCACTCAACTAAACCATGTTTAGCTGCGATGGATAAGGTGCTGATAAGAACTTGCTTTCTGATATCATCTAAATTCCAAACGTCCTGTGATCCTGCACCATTCCCCCTCGAGGCACATATTGTGTTCAGCAAGCACTAAATATGGCCGCCTGGACAATAGTATAACTCAAGGATGCATTCTCCCTTTACAAATACGATAACGTTCACACTGGACGATGAAGGATGGCCCGGGCAAAGCTTCCACTTGGTGCCACCGGCTAAGACTAATGTGTGAGGAAGTAATGGAAATGAAAAGGCCTCTTCCATGTAGGTCTGCCTGGAGCTGACAAACACCTGTTCTACTGAACCTCTAATGAGTCGACATCTATCATGGACCTTTTTTTTTTTGGTGTCTGAGTGCAATCCTGAATAAAGATCATCCTGATATTATGTTTGAGATAACAATTGTGCTTGTTCACGTTTGGAATATATCTAAAATGATTTCCCTTCGAGCGCTGCTCCTACAGTGAAAATAAATCAAGGTCATACCTTTGTCTTACCTGAAAAACAGGAAGCATCTTTTTTGTCTATGTGGGAAGGGTTGGTTGCAGGCAAAACAGGAAATGAAGAGTGTTGGACTTGTCTGTCCATGCTGATCCTCCAGCTGACCAGGAGGCAGGCGGGGGGGGGGGAGAAGACTCAGATTTGTGAGGTCATGAGTTCACAGCCCAGGTGTTGTGCCTCGCAGCGGGACATTTGCCAGTCTAAACAGTGTCAATGGTTTTAGAGAGTGGAGAGGTTAACTTGAGATCAAGAGTGTCCACCTCTGACTCTTAACTCTCCACTGTATCAGTGAGAAATGTCACTCACTAGAGACAGACAATAAAACACTTGACTTCTCTGTTTGAAAGCAGGTAGCTTACAATTTTTGTTTTATGATTTTTATTATTTGTATTTATTATATTTGTATTATTTATTATTTATTTTTTGCTTTATGATTTTTATTTGTATTATTTTTATTTTTTATATTTATATTATTTATTATTTTTATTTATTTTTTATTTTTATTTTTTTATTAGTTTTTACTATTCATATTTGATATACATTTGCATCTGATAAAAGTGCTTAAAATCTAACACCATGTAGTTTTTTTGGTCACCCTTAACTCATTCACTGCAAACCCAATTAATATCGTTGACGTCTATAACCGTCAATGGCACTGAACGAGTTAAAAAAAAAAATATTAGAAAACGCAGCCAATTGATTGCCAAATAAGTTTCATGACAATAAATATACAGAATGTCATATTCTAAAGCAAGCCGCCATCAAATCACCGGAATCCAGCTCTTCTTCATTCCCATTTCATTGATTTAATTTCTTCTCCTTTGAAGATGTCACTTTGTGTGAAAAATGTATTCATCCTGCATATGCAACTCTTACTGACGCTAATCTTTTTGCCAGAGCAGAAATCTCATGGAGGGATAATCTCAGATAAATATAGTTAATTGAGGCCAGGTGAACTTTCTTTATCAGCTGCATAGTCAACCAATCTGAAGTAAATGTGATAATTAGGACGGACATGTCTTCGCTGTGAACACAGCGAAGTCATGTCCCTCAGCCATTTTCCCTCCAACTATATCTGATTTCACAACACATCCAAGATCCGTAACGGTGGCGGTAACCATCGCGGCGTGCCGTTGCCTGCATGCTTGGTCGAGAGGCACATCTTTTTAATGTGGTGACTGATCTTAAATTATATTCTAACTTTTCACATCAGCACATTTACACACGATAAAAGAAAGCCCATTAAAGATGTTGTGAATGTGAATTAAAAGATGATGATGTGGACGTACTTCTACCCTCGACTGAGCCCGGCCACCGCTAACACCCCAGAGAAACCTCGTCCTAATTACTCATTCACCCCGGCAGAATCTCCTTAATTACAAACTTCATTAGCCCGCAAGACTTTGTTTTTCTGCTGCAAAGGATGAAGCAGGGGACAACTCTGGCCAAGGTGCAGCCAGGGTGTGATTTAGCTTCTTTAGCACCTTTATCCCTTTTTTTTTTAGACCCTAGTCAGAGATCTAATTAGAATCATGGTGGGAATCACACACCTTTTAACTAGCCTCCGGAGCACCAGTCAAAGGACAGCGAGAAGATTTGCCAGAGCGTGTTAGCGACTAACTACTCAAATGAACGTCACTGGCCGCCATATGATGTAATAAACCTTAACTGTATGTTTTTCAAGCCGCCATTCTGCTTGTCATTCATCAGTCATGGCTGCTTGAGATCATTACACAATGTTAGCGTTCCTCTTCTTCAATGGCTAAACTCGACAGCGGTGAGGAGAAACATTATGAGTGAATGGAAGCGAATGATTAGCAGGTATTATCGGAGGTAGTTTGGGCGGCTGAAGTGTTCATTAGCCAATCAGAGATGTCTCGGTGAGGATTATGACAACTGATCATTTACAAGTCAAAACGTGTTCCTCTTTAGAAACTGATCATCCAAGTTGACTCCTATCAAACATGACAAGTTAACTCAATGTTACACATTGTGAGCATACAACCATAATGCTTGTTGGGGTTTCAAACTAGGGTTAGGGTTTCAAGGTAGGGTTTAAAACTAGGGTTAGGGTTCCAAACTAGGGTTAGCGTTTCAAGGTAGGGTTTAAAACTAGGGTTAGGGTTCCAAACTAGGGTTAGGGTTTCATGGTAGGGTTTAAAACTAGGGTTAGGGTTCCAAATTAGGGTTCAACGCTAGGGTTAGGGTTTTAAACTAGCGTTCGGGTTTCAAACTAGGGTTTCATACTAGGGTTATAAAGTAGCGTTTAAAACTAGGGTTAGGGTTTCATGGTTGGGTTTAAAACTAGGGTTAGGGTTCCAAATTAGGGTTCAACGCTAGGGTTAGGGTTTTAAACTAGCGTTCGGGTTTCAAACTAGGGTTTCATACTTGGGTTATAAAGTAGCGTTTAAAACTAGGGTTAGGGTTTCAAACTAAGGTTTAAAACTAGGGTCAAGACCATATCCTGAATCTATATTTCCATGTCAAACAGTCAAAGCAATTTGTCTTTAGCTTTTTAGAGCTATTTTGATGTTTACGCTGAAGCTAAAAGCATCATCAGGACATTAAAACTCTTTGACTATGTTGCCATTCATACCGTAGAGCGTTTTTCCACTTAAAGAAGCGAGTACAGAGTGCACACATCCCCCGCTTGCTCCCTGGCCACAAAATACAGTACATGAGGACATGGTGAGTACCACACAGAAAGACTCATGGAAAATATTGTTTGGGAATATTAGTCATGTTAAAACTAACTTTAAGGGTTTGTTGTGTTTGGAGGGCTACTATTATGACAGGACTGATCAAGCAGTTGGCCCCATTTTGCACGGATACCACAAACAGCACTTGAAAAGGTTCTAATGAGACTTGGCGTGGAGGTCGGATTCACATTTCAGAGTTCTGCGTATGTCTTGATTGGGCTGCAGACACGGCGACAAACTGACGTGAAGTCATTTTGTAATATCGTGATTTTATTCCATCCATTTTCTCAATGTGTTCAGAGTTGCTCAGTTTTTCCCGTGCATCGAAAGACGGACAACCCCTCACGCTATCACAATAGTTTTGGTCAGTTCCAATTTTCAGGTACATCTGTTATTACAAACATTATGACAATATATTCATCCCGTGTGTTTTCATTTGACCTAATTATATAGCTCTAATTTGTATTTTAAATATATTTGCAGGCTTCATCGTGCTGAAATAAAAGTGTGAGCTATCCACCCATCCCAATACAAACAAGCATCCCTCCTACCACTGCTATATTTCTCTTGCTTCACTTTCCAGACTCTCATTTGCACCCGGACTTCGCCACCAGAAACTTGATATATTGGGGGGGGCTGACTTTTCCACCACTTTGTTACCAAGAGGGGGAGACACAGAGAAACTGTGCTGGGTGCAAAACAGGTGTACACCTGTCTCACCCTGCCAGTTTTATTTCAACTCCTGCAGTCACAATTAAGTGCTGCAGTGTAACGTCATGATCGTAAATAAAATACTTTCGTCATTAGTAGCTTCTAAATAGCTATTGGCGCTTCACAGATGACTCTCATATCAGTAGTGATGATGAGAGAGGGGACTCACAGGTCAAAAGATGCAGAATAGTTCAGCAGACACATGTGATATATTTAGCGAAGCCATTGTTTGTTTTATTTAGGGAGCGAATTGAGGATTTTCCAAACTGCAGGGCCCCTGAGGTATTTTATCAGGTGTACAGTCCACCATGTGTTAAACATTAAGGGACTGAGGGGAATGTAGCCGCTTGCACATATAAAATGTTTGTAATTTTGGAGGACGGGGGGGTCTACAATTGCTCCCTTCAGAGCTGGCGGACGGATGGAAAACATGCCACTTATATGCAAATGAAACAGCATCACATTACACACACACACACCTCATTAAAGAAAATAAACCTCATGGAATCTGTGGGACTTCAGCAGGCTGTAACAGGGCCGTAAAAGTTGTGCCTGTTCCCTTATGGGGGGGGGGGGGGGGAGCTATTATGTCACAATGCTTGCAGAGGAAACACCACGCATGGAGATGAAGCCAAAAAGAATGTATTTTTAATTTCTTCTGGAGCACTATGCATCCCTGCGTTTAAATCACGACTTTTATCACGTGACTAATCGTGCGTATGCACAAGATGCTGAGTTTACGCAATGTGATCAAAGGTGAACACGAAAGGCACAACAAAGAGGAAAACGAAAGTACAAGTCACATCGTTATTATTATTGTGATCATTCTGTTGTATATTTTGCACCTGTCTCGAAATGTAAATGATTTGTTAATCCAAGCGGAGTGAATGCGTCTAAGTGCTGACTGCACTGGTTGAGAGTGGAAAGTGCCGCGTTTGTAAACTCATCGCTTCACATCATGTCTACCTCCTTTATTAATAAAATAAAGAAGAAGAAAAGAAAAAGAATCTGAAACCGAGGCTGCTATGTTTAATTCATTATGATGCACGCCGTTTGAAGGCTGATTGTAATTGCTCATTTGTCTTGTATATTTATCGCTTCGCCTTATGTCAAGGTCGAGAAGAATTGTGTGGGGTCCATTCTCTCGTTTCATGGATCCATTTCAGTGGTAATTTGGGAAACGGGGCAGCTCAAGTAAGTCGATCGTGACGCGCGGGTCCGCGGACGCGCTGCGGCCCGCTACAGACGCTCCATCATGAACAATTTCCACGCTTCCCAAAAAACAAAATAAATATGTGATATCTCGACATAATTTGCTGCTGATGAATATAAAAGTCGACATTGAACATGTCCGGTGTTTTCCCCTCCCTCGCGCATGCAGCCTCCATTCACATTAGTGCTGTCAGCGGACGTCATTAGAGCTACTAATTGCAGATTAGAGGTTTTGGGTCAGTGGGGGTCACTTGATAGGAGCAACTACTCTTTTCACTGAAGGATAATTATTTCACATCGCTCACTAAATGTTTAATGCTGAAAATTGTGCGGAGTACACAAGGAATAGCATAATCAAAGCGAGAACTCGAGATGTCATTATGCGTAATGAGTACACAATATTTGGAATTTTGCCTACTCCAACATTCGTTTACGCACATTTTAAACCTGTATTGCGGGTTGTAGCAATTTTTCAAATCACACACAAAGCTGAATTTTATTTCCTACAATTTTTATGGTTACGTTTTCATTATTATAATAAATAAGTATTAAACATTATGGATGTTTC